>NW_024510877.1:521482-649667 GCF_017590135.1 Pyrgilauda ruficollis
ACGCTATCCCTCCTCCCCATTGCCCACCCACTCCCCCCTTGTCTCCGCTGCCCCCACTCCCTCCTTTCTTCTCCTGCTGCCCCCTTCCTTTTCCCGTGTTCCTTCCCTCTTGCCCTGCTTCCTTCTCACCCCTCCCTAGGCCTTTCTTTCTTTCCATTATTTCCTTCCTTTCTTTTTTCCTCCCTTACTTTCTATTCTTCCCTTTATTTTCTCCCTTCCCTTCCTTTGGGTGTTTTTTTGTTTGTTTGTTTGTTTGTTTTTTGTTTGATTTTTCCCCCCTATACTCTTGCTTTCTCTCCTTTCATTTCTTTCCCCTATTTCTTCCATTCCTTGTGACTCTTCTCCCTCTTTTCCTCTCTTTTCTCTCCGCAGCCGCTGTTCCCGCAGCGCCCACGGCAGAGCGGAGCGCGGTGCCGGCCCCGGGCCGCTGCCGGGGGCTGCAGAGTGGGGTAGGGCCGGGGGCTGGGGCTGGGAGCGGGGAACCGGGAGCGGGGAACCGGGAGCGGGGTGCGGGAATTGGGATCAGCGCCTCCATCACCACGGACAGCTCCCGCCCAGCGGGCTGGGGGTCGGGACCGGCCTGCAGCGGGGCTCGGGGGGCCTCAGCGGGCAGAGGGACCCGCGGATGGGTGGGGAGGGTCCTTCCCCCCCCGTCCCCCACCCCCCTGTCCCCAGGCGGGGTCTGGCGGGTGAAGGTCGCAGCGGGCGGGGGAGGCGGCGCTCGCCGGGGCTCTGCGGCACCGAGCGCTCCCCGCACCGGCTCCGGGGCTCTGCGGGAGCAGCGGGGTAAGCCCTGGAGCAGTCAGCAAGAGTTTGGGAGACCCCCCGGCATGCCAAATCCTTGCTCTAGGTTCTTCTCTTCGTCTCTTTCTTCCTTCCTCTCTTCCCTTCTCTTTTCCTCCCACCCATCCGCTCTGATCTAACGCTTGGTGCATTGCTCAGAATGAATAATAAATTGTTTGAAACCTTGTTAGAAATTACGTTTCTGGGGGAAAATAGACTTTGTATGGGCTGCATGACAGTGCCTGGCTGCCATCCAGGCTCCGAACTCCTCGGAGGGATTACAGCTACGGGGGAAACGGATTAGTAAACTGCAAAGAGAAAAAAACATAAAACAACCAAAACCCCCCCAAAAACCCCAAAACTGCTGGTGCTAGAAAAACCCCTGCCACAGCTCGCATGGCAAAGCTGAGGGACGCTGAGGGGAAAGAGTTAACTCCTCACTCAGAAGGTGCAGAGAAGGCTGTGTCTGTGCTCACAGCCGGAATTTTCGAGCAGATGATCTCGTGAAAGGCAAAACCCTCCTCACAAACCACCCGGCTGCCTGACAGCTCCTGGCGGGATGCGTGTGGCTGGGGAGAGCTGGGCAGCTCTGAGGGACAGGGTTAAACTTTGCCGAGCACATGGAGCCTCGCACCCCTGGCGGCTCATTGACATGACGCTGTCATAGGACTGCAGCACTGCAGTCGGGCAGGGCTGCCTTTATCCCGCTCCAAACACGGGCAGCTCCAGCGCTGCTTCCCCTCCGGCTCCCAGGTTATCCACACAGGACCAGGGCTTTGTGCTAATGAAGCAATCACGGATTCGAAACCTGCTTCATTAATTTCACTGAAAGTTTCTGCCACAGGCACAAACCCCTTTGGATTTCATTGGGAGTCAAAATAAAATTGCTGCCTATCAGGGCATTGCATTTTGTTTCTTTTTGGGGTGAAAGATATGTTATGATCTGGTTTATTAATGTTTTGGGGTTTTTTTCCCCTGATAATAGAGACTGGGAGGGGGGAACAGATCATGGTTTTACCCATAAGGAAAACTCACTGTGTAAGGAAACACACAGTTAACAGAGGTGCTTGGAAGCTTTTATTATCCTTTTAATCTCCTGAAAACAAGGACTGGCAGATGGAACTTTGTAATAAAACTCCCTCTCATTAAATACCTCGGTGTTTGAAATCCATTTACCCTGTATGCAAAATAAATTGTTGCTTTATAATCAGGCAGGGCTAGGTTTGATTTATTTATTTAATAGTGATACCAAGCAATGCAAACTTTTATGGAACACAATACATCTCATGTATATATGGATTGCTTTAAAAATCAGGATATTTAGAAGGGAAAAAGTTGGCATTCACGGAGGTGTTTAGTGCAGAAATTCGGAAATAAAATTCATTGTTTTAATTGAAAACAGAGCCTTGCAATGTGAATTTCTGCTCTTTAATCAGATGCAGGGGGACAGGGCTCCTGCTACATTATCCTGAAGGTGGTTTGAAGGTTAAAGTGAGTCAGGGAAATCAGTCTGAGATGTTCCCTCTTTTCTGATGAGTAATTAATCCATTTTCCCTTTCTGTCTGGAGATTTTGAAATGCAGGCTGATATTTCTGCTGAAGGAAGATTGTTTTTGCCTCAAAGTTGACCAAACAAGAGCTTCTACTTCAGAGCAAAGCTGATGTCTGAGGATTGAGGCAGGAGGAGGGAAGGAAGGGGCACTCCTATGGAAAGGGAAAGCAGCAGCATCGATTTGAATCTTGATTGTCCACTATTGACAAACCTGCAGTTATGGGAGGGTGAGACTGAGTCCTGCAGCTCCCTTCAAAAATGAGAGAAAAGGAAAGAAAATACAGAAGGTGGAGTAGCACAGCAGCCTGGCTGCTGCCAGGGAAAGATCAAAATATATCCAATGATAATGAATTAATTTGAATATATTAAGAAAGTATTGAATCAGATGGGTAGAATAAAAGAGGGGGTTGGGTGGGGTTTTTTATGTTGTAAAGAGGCAGCAGAATGAAGGCACTGGACAAGTAATGCAACGTGGTTGGAACTATTACAGATTATTTATCAGCTTAAAGGGGGTTTGTCTTGATAAGTTTTTGATATAAAGTCTGGTTTAAGTTTAAGCAATTCAAGAGTAAACAGATCTTAATGCAAAGAGGGCAAACAGCGACATCAGATGGAATTTTGTCGGAGAGGAGAAGGAGTCAGGAAATCAGGATCTGGCCCATTTTTATGTTCCCCACCACGCAGTGATGTAGCTCGGTGGGACTGGCCAAGCTGCAGGATTTACACCCATTTTCGTGGCTGTGGAGCCCCTGGGGTGCTGTGGGGTCACCCCAAACTCACCAGAAAGAACATCCAGGACACCACTGGCGGAAATTGGTCTTGTTCCAGCTGAGCCAGGAGAGCAAGGACAGACATTTGAGCCCAGCTGAGGATGTGTCCTGAGATATTTAAACAGCCACAGCCAGGGAGGAAAAAATGGGATTTATGGACCAAGGGCCTCGTCCTGGACTGCTGGATGCTCCTTGAAAGGGGATTTCATCCCTAAGGAAGGCCAGGAGTGCCCAGCACAGCCCAGGGCCCAGCAGGGCTGGTGTCCTGCTCCCTGGGAAGCAGATTTTTAACAGGAGTAATTTTTCCCTTGTCATTTGTTCAGGATCTTGAAATTTGAAGGATCAGGTCTGGGGTGAGCTGGTTGATAATGGATGATCCTGTTCACAAAAGATCTTCAGCATCCTCAGGGACTTGAAGCAAAGAGGGAAGGGGATGGAGAGGAGAGAATAAGCTGTGAGCATTTTGGGGTTGGAATGGATGATCTTTAAGGTTCTTTCCAACTCAAACCATTCCAGGATTCCATTTCCTCTCTGTCCTGGGCTGAGTGGGGGATGTCATGTTTCGGTATCACAGCACAAACACAAAGGTCCTGCTGGGCAATGCCTGTGCTCTGAAAAATTGATGTGTTCATTTTGTTTCTGCTGGAAACTGGACTCTCACAGCAGAGCTATAACACAGCAGCGTTTTCCTAATGCACATTTCTCATTCCCTCTGAGCCACCTGGGGCACCTCAGGACCTCAAATCAAGCACTGCCAGACACTTGGGTTATTTTCTTTATGCAGAAACGTTCTGTGTTGCATTTGAGGGTGAAATATTCCTGAGAGCCCAGCCCTGAGGCAGAATTTTAATTCCACTGACCAGTGAAGGAAAATTTCTTGGAAATTCCAACAAATCATCGCTGAGCTCATTGCTACTTTCACCTTCCTTGATTTATCTGCTGCAAGAGCCCTTCATGGAATGATGGAATGGTTTGGTTTGGGTTGGAAGAGACCTTAAACCCCACCCCATCCCATCCCCTGCCAGGGCAGGGACACCTTCCACTGGCCCAGGTGGCTCCAAACCCCATCCATCCTTGTGAAACATTCACCCCAAAACTTCCTGCAGTGTCAGCACCAAGAATCATTTCACAGCTCCAGACACACTTCAGTCATTTACTCACTTCAAAAAATGAAACTTTTACCAGACCACCCACACTTTTCTGGGGTGTTTTCCCTGCATTTTGAAAGCCCTGCATTGCACATTGATTTTATAACTCCTGGAGTGTTCTCTTTCCTGGCCACCTCCTGTTCTGCTTCCATGGGCCACTTCTTTAATCTGCAGGAATTCACAGAGGAGCAGGATGCTCAATTATTCCATGAAGGGCTTAGCCTGGAGTCTGCTGATTAATAATAGAAATATATCCAAGCAGATTCCTGCAGCTTTGTGTGGTGTTCTTTGGGATAACAGGGAGGGGGTGACAGGAACAGGGAGATCTTGTCCTTCCAGCTCCCTGATATTCATGCCTTTGATTTTCCACCAATAAATTCCAGCAACTTTTGGAATCCTTGGCCGGAAAAAGTTCTGTCCATGCTCCTTAACTGGGGGTTGAACTCCTTCCCACAGCTTCTTTTAACTGTCCTTTAACCAGTTAATTATAGAACTGTGATGAACTTGTCACGTGAATCATGGAATCACTGAGTCCTGGAATGGTTTGGGTGGGAAGGGACTTCAAAGATCCTCTAATCCCAGCCCTGCCATGGCAGGGACACCTTCCCCAATTCCAGGGTGCTCCAGCCTGGCCTTGGGCACTGCCAGGGATCCAGGGGCAGCCACAGCTCCTCTGGGAATTCCATCCCAGCCCCTCCCACCCTCCCAGGGAAGGATTTCTTCCCAATATCCCACACAAACGGCCCTCCTTCAGTTTAAAGAGCAAATTCAGCACTCAAACGACCTGTGACCTGTCTTAGTGACATTTCTGAGGCGATGGCCACGTTCCCTGGACAGATATTGGAGAAGCTGCCTCTTACCAGGGAATTCCTTTGTAGATCCTGGTGTCAGAGAAGCCAAAACCTGACAGGGCAGAAGCGAGAGTGCCTGGAACAGCTTTTTCCAGGCAGGAAGAGTTTGGAGGTGAAGGGTAAGGGTGCAGAGGCAGAATTCCCATTTATTCAAGGAAAAGAACGAACTCTAAGGAATCCACTGAGCCTCAGTTTCCCTTTTTCTGCACCACCCACTGCAGATCCAGGCACAAACCCCTGCCTGGACCAGCTCTGAGCCCCACCAGCTGGGGTTGAGCTGCTCTGGATGAGAGGCAGAGGAAGCCCCGTGGGTTTGGCCCTCGCTGTCCCCACGCTCTGCCAGGGTTTGCTCCCTTCTCCCTCTCCCATGTGTGGTGTTTGATGTCTCCAGCTGAAAACTGCCACCAGAAAAGTACAAATCCAGGTCAGGGCAGCAATCTTCTGGTGAGAAAGTGACCAAAAATAGCTCTTCCTACCTCGTTTGGAAAGGGCTTTTTTTTTGTAGCCTTCCCTTTCTAAAAATATCACTTTGAGAAGTGCCACAATTGTGCTTTTTCTGACCATTTTTCCTGGAGCTCTGTGTCCCCCATGACGGCTCTGCCATAGGGCAAAGCTATTTTTAGGGTGTTGCTTCCCAGGAAATAAAGGAGATAAATGACACAGGTTGGAAATGAGAGGCAGTTAGCCACAACAGCAGCTAACTGTGACATTTATTGTCACACACTTGGGTCATGCCAGCAATAATTATGGGAGTTATTGGGGGAAAGATCTGATTTTTCAGTCCAGTGGCAGCACATGGATGGGGAAATCCTGCAGCCTGGGCTGGTGTGTAACAGCCCTGAGATCTGGGATCACTTTGTCCAGATTACCTCCTCTACAGACTGGTTTGCTCAGAATATTCTCAATATCCTGAAGACTCTGGACCTGGTGGATTTTAACACAGCAAAAGTGCTGGTGGGGTAAAAGGAGCTCAGAGCTTTGGGTCATGTCCAGCCTTGGAGGTCGGGGAGCTCTTGGGCAAATTGAGTTTAAAACCAAAATGAAAATCAAATTTAAACCCAAAATTTAAATAAAATTTAAACCCAAAATTTAAATAAAATTTAAACCCAAAATTTAAATAAAATTTAAACCCAAAATTTAAATAAAATTTAAACCCAAAATTTAAATAAAATTTAAAACCAGCATAAAAGTCAAATTTAAAAGAAAATTTAAAATAAGTGGCACTCCCCTAATTTCAGGGAGGCGCCTATAAATGCTTTATTTAGGACTAGAGCCTGGAGCCGTAGATTTGGATGGGATTTGGGATGAAATCGTTCCCTGGGAAGGGCTGGGATGGAATTCCCAGAGGAGCTGGAATTCCAGCAGCATCCCAGCTGGAGCCCCTGGGTCAGGGAGGTGTCCCTGCCATGGCAGGGCTGGAATAAAGCGCTCTTCACCACCCAAACACTGCAGCATTCCCCGGATTTGTGGCGTGCCCAGCCCGGCCCTGCAGCAGCTCCCGGTCTGGAGGAGCGCTCCCCGGGGCTCAGCCCCTGCAGGGGGGGTCTGTCCTTGTCCCCCTCCCTGTCCCCCCTGCAGCAGCTCCCGGTCTGGAGGAGCGCTCCCCGGGGCTCAGCCCCTGCAGGGGGGTCTGTCCTTGTCCCCTTCCCTGTCCCCCCTGCAGAAGCAGGAGCTCGGGGACATTGCCCTTTCCTTCCTTTCGTTGCCTTGCTTCTGCCAGGGGCAGAAGAAAAGCACTTCAATAGGGACGGTGCCTGTGTCTGAAATAAAGGAAACATTTCTCCTGCCAGTCTCATTAGGACCTGGGTTAATTGCTCTCCTGCTGGAGCTTTAATTGATCTGAGAGGAGGAAGCAATGAGAGGCTGCAGCTCGGTGACAGCCCCACACAACCACAGTGGCTCCTGATTTTTCTTTTTAATTAGCACTGAGGAAGAGTCCACCTTGCTGCTGAGCCCTCTGAGGAGCAGCTCTGATGGAGATGCTGCACATAAATATCATTTATTTTCCTGATGCTCCTCTTGAGCAGAGCTAGAGAGGTTTTTCCAGGTGAGAAAGTTTCACAACAAAATTAAGAAAGAAGGGTCCATTCAAGCAGTGCTGCTTGGAGGGTTCACTTCGTGCTTTAGTGTAGAAAAAAAGAGGAGAATTTAATAATATTAATTATCACTTTGGCCCAAGAGCTCGGAGGAGCCTGGGCAAGCTTTGTTTAAAAATCTGAGCTGGTTTTGGCTGGAATTTCACTTTAATTTCTCCAGTCTGGTTCTCTCAACATCTAAAGAATATTCTTAGCAGAAGTAACTGTAACCTGATTAGGCGGGAAGCAATAAATAAAAATCAAATCGAATCATGCAGAGACTCCCAGCAAGAAAATCAGTAATTTCAGTGATGTATTTTTAAAGTCATGTTATTAGAAAAAAACACACGAACACACGCAGCTTCTTCAACAGGTTTTTAAGCCAGAGCTGGGAGTTTTCCTTTTTGTCTCAGGGTCCTCAACTGGGGTAAAAACCAGAATTTTAAATTTCAATTTAAAAGAAATGGTGTGAATTTGCACCAAGGCAAAGCTGGAACACACAGGACAAACCCAGGACAGCTTGGGAGAGCCATCCCTCCTGAGGGAGAGGGATGATTCCAGGGACCTGCCTGTGGCAATCCTGAAAATATTCCATAATCTGATTTTCAAATGGCAAAATGAAAGGTAATTTTAATGCTCATTCTTTTATTTTTTAAATCAATGTCTGTTCTGGGCAGCTGCACATTGGATTAGCTCAGAGACTCCACGTTTGTCATAAACCAGGAGCTTGTTTGCCATTTGGGATGTAGGGAAATGCCACCAAAATGTGATTTTTGGAATTCAGCAGCATCAAATACAATTATACATTCCCTGAAATGATATTCCCTGATATTCACTGGAGCCTTCTCTCGGCTTGCTGGATCCTCTACCAGCACCTTCACCACACTGAATTCCTTAAAATCCCCACAGAAAGAGAGTGTGGGAAGGCCATCCAGAGGTAGAAAACACCCCAAAATTCTGAATTCCAGGTGACCCACGGTGGTGCTGTGGTGGCAGCAGTGCCACAAGGCCAGGAGATGCCAGCTGGGTGCAGGTTCCTGCCTTCCTTCCTCTTTAATTCCAAGCCTCAGACCCACCTTGTCTCCCGTGAAAACAAGGCTCCATGACAACTAATTGCATCCAGAAAAGGCTTTGAGAAATGAATTTTAAAATTATCCCAGCGAATTTCAAGGTCAGCACGTTCTGCACTGTCACTGGAGCTGCTCCTGGCCTTGGCAGGGCTGCCTGGGCCTGGGATTCCCTCAGCTGTGGGATTTAGAACTGAACAGTGAAGCAAACAAAACCCTCCCAGCTGATCCCTTCACCTTCTTAAATGTCCAGTGGGATTTCTGGATGTTTGTGGAGGATGAGGGAAAGCTTCGGCCAATAATTTAATTTCTCCTGATACCTGCTCCTCACTGCATCCCTTCTCCCAGGGCCCTGCCTGGCAGGGATTCCACCCTCACACACACACATTCCCAAGGTGGAAAGAAACCCCTTCCCGTGGCTCTCACTGCTTTTCCTGCTGGTTTTCCCTGTTTCAGTGTGATCCCAGTGGCAGATGGCATCAATGGCACCCCCATGCCCCAGATGCTGCTTTTCCCTCGCAGTGCCCCATGGATTGAACCATTTCTCCCAGTTTTAACTGACTTCTGTGGTTGGAATTCCATAAAGCACACGGAGCCAGCCCCATTTACAGCCCACCCCACCCTGTCACATCCCTGCCCTCCCTGGACCCTGCTTTTCCCTGGGTGCCCAGCTCCCCTTGCAGGGTGGGGATTAAGCCTTAAGTTGAGCTTTTATATTTTCCAGATCCTGTACTGCCTTAGTGCATAACTCTGAGCTCCAGAGAGGTCTTTGCCCTGCGCAGAGGAGACTGACATTGCCTCTCCCATATCCCTCACATTCAGGACTTGCTCAGGGCTGACCCAGCCCTGTGGCACTTAGGAGCTCTTCTCTTGGCAGCTCTTGTCTCAAAAGTTCAACTCTTGTTATCAAAACCTTTACAGCAGCCGTGGGGTCCCAGAGCTGGACCCTGGCCCCTCTTCCCCCTGCACACGTTCCTGGGGTGCCCAGAGCAGAAATGTCTGTTCCTCAGCACTCCTGAGGCTGAGCTGCTGCTCCTGCTGGGGAAGGTGGAGATGCTGACTGTCCTGGTTTAGGACAAATTTGGCAGAAACCCTCCAAAGGGGGCCCCTCCAGAAAGCAAACCCACACAGCCCCTCTCCCCAGTGGGTTTGGGAAGGATTCCTCGGAGAGGAGTGGAAGGAACCTGTTTATTTAACAGGCAAAGCACCCCCAGCACACAAAATGAACAATACCAGATGACAACACTTTCACCGATCTGAAAAGGATGACAAATTCAGAAAGTCTCTCCTGGCAGTGGTCCCTCTGTTGTTGCCCCCTCCAGCACTGGGGATGGCTGCTGCAGCCACAAGGTGCAAACTCGCGGTGTTTCCCAGGTCCCAGTCCGGAGCAGGTTTGAATGGTTCCAAAAAGGGAAAGGAAAAACAGTCCAGGGGAAAACTAGACTGCTTAGCTGAACTGACTAACGAGCAGAAGCAAAAATCAAGAGCAAAGCAGGGGCACAGCAGAAGCAAGAGCAAAGCAGAAAGCAAAAGCCGCACTATGCACTGCCCCGTCTGTGTCCCCCAGCCGTGGGGGAGCAGGCTGGTAACAAACACCAAAACAAACCTTCCCTCTTCAGAGCCAGTCTTGAAGGCACAGAACACAATACCCAGCACTGACAGAACACACAACTGGGGTTACAAGCATCACAACCCCACCCCAGCACACTGACCCTGCTGGGATCTGCAATGTCTTGGAGCTGCTCGATCAGGGATCTGTTTCTCATCCCTCAGCAGAGGAAAGCTGGGGTGTGAAACGCTCAGCTCTGGGCTGCCTTGGGCTCACCTTCATCCCCCACAGCAAAGCCACAGAATCCTGGCATGGGTTGGATTGGAAGGATCTTAAAAAAGGAACCTTAAAACTCTCCCAGTGCCAGCCCCACCAGCTCCCACTATCCCAGGCTGCTCCAAGCCCCATCCAGCCCGGCCTTGGACACTGCCAGCCAATTATTTTTGGATTGATCAGGTGAATCCACAATCCTGGTGATTTTTCTTTGGAAGAAATTCCCCTTCTGTCTCCCCCCTGCAGCACCACCCTGTGCCCCTGCCTGGCTTCCAGAGCAGAGGTGCTGCCCTTGGCAATATTTGCACGTGGAGCCACCTGAGCACAGCCACAGCTCACAGCAGAAAGGATTCCTGAGGGTCCACTGGCTCCTTAGAATAAATCTGTGTTTAAAAGAAATCAAATAAAAATAAATCTGTGTTTAAAAAAAAACAAAACTCCCTTCTCCTAAATATTTGGTAACTTTATCACACCGTCCCCAGTGCTCCCATCAGAAGCAGGGGTGAACATCTTGGTACTTCACAGCAGAAAATACAGCATTTATACTTGAAATTTATACTTAATTTATACTTATAATACAGTATAAAATTTACACTTTAAATACAAAATTTATGTTTAAAATATGAAATTTATATTTAAAGTCCTGCTTTGGGAAAGCTTTAAGTTTGTCCCAAGGAATTCTTGCTCCATTTTCCTGCATTCCCAGTCCAGCAGCTGCCCCCAGGGCTGCTCAGGAAATAATTCCACTGCTCAACACCCAACAAAATAATTTGTTCATTGTGTGATGCATTTATTAGATTTTATTGTTCTCCACCTCTTTGCTGCCTTAATTACAGGAATATTTAAAGAAACTTCTCACCACTGTTGATTTATTGTCTGGGGGAATCCCCATCCTCTTTCCTTGGTGCTTCCCTTTATCCCAACCCTTTTTCCATTCAGAAAGAGGAGATGGGTGGGATCATTTTGACATTTCCTTTGTCCAATTTTAACACTTCCTTTGTCCCTGCTGCCACTGGGATTGTCCCCCAGGTACCTCCACTGCTGCTTCCAACCTGGAATTGTGCTGACACAGCCCAAATTTACTGACACAGACACCAAGCCCAAGAAAATCCACTTTTAGCATTAAAATCCAATGCCAAGAACAGCTTTTCTTTTAATTCCCATATGCAGAAAGGGCAGGAATCCTTTCAGATTGTGATTTTTCCCCTCACAGGAACTTAGTTACCTCCTTCAAGCAGGGAAAAGAAAAGTTCTACGTGCCAGAGCTGATCTTCACTCACAGATTTTAACTACCCTGAGAAAGAAAAATATCTTTTAAGTGGGATGGAGATGTTGGGAGTGGAAGGTGCAGGGAGCTGAGGCAGGACTGGGGCAGGCACTTGAGAGAACTCTGGAGGGCTGGGTGTAACTCCAGCTGTGATATTTGTGAGCACAAACCGTGCCTGATTTCCCTTTCAGAGCACCAATCAATAGCTCCCAGAGGTCAAGGAGGAAAAAAAACCAAAAACAACCTGGCTGTGCTTTTGAAATGTTTCAGTGTAAATAACCCCAGGGTGAGCTCAGAGGGGCTGGGGAGAGCTGCTGCTGCCTCTGTGCCAGCCAGGGCTGCCCTGGGGTGCTGCAGAACCCCTGCCTGGGGAGGGCTGGCAGAGGCTTCCCCTTATCCCCCTTCCCTTCCCTTCCCTTCCCTTCCCTTCCCTTCCCTTCCCTTCCCCTCCTTGCTCTCCTCTCATGCTACAAAGCAGCATTTCCCTCTCTGTAAAGTGGGGGTTTTGTTTTCTCTATTTCAGGGTATTTTCGGGATATCTTCCTTTTCAATAGGTCTGTATTTTCAGGATATCTGCATTTTCAGGATCCTGTATTTTCAGGATATCTGTATTTTTACATGGGTATTTTCAGAACACCTGTATTTTCAAGATGTCTGTATTTTCAGGACACCTGTATTTTCAGTATATCTGAATTTCAATAGATCTTTATTTTCAGGATATCTTCCTTTTCAGGATATCTGTATTTTTAGGATATCTGCATTTTCAGTATAAGATATCTGTCTTTTCAGGATAGCTGCATTCTCAGGATCCTGTATTTTCGGGATACCTATATTTTCAAGATATCTTCCTTTTCAAGATATTTGTAGTATATCTGTATTTTCAGAACACCTGCATTTTCAGTGTATCTATATTTTCAGTATACCTGTGTTTTCAGGACATCTGCATTTTCAGGATCCTGTATTTTCAGGATATCTGCATCCCAGGATATCTTCCTTTTCAAGATACCTGTATTTTCAGGATATCTTCCTTTTCAGGACACCTGTATTTTGAGTATATTTGTATTTTCAGTATAAGATATCTGTCTTTTCAGGATAGCTGCATTCTCAGGATCCTGTATTTTCAGGATATCTGCATTCTCAGAATATCTTCCTTTCCAGGACACCTGTATTTTCAGTATATCTGGATTTCAGTATATCTGAATTTTCAGGATATCATCCTTTCCAGGATATCTGTATTTTCAGGATCCTGTATTTTCAGGATTGGGTTTAAATTAAGATGTCTGTATTTTCAGTATATCTGCATTTTCAGGACACCTGTATTTTCAGTATATCTGAATTTCAATAGATCTTTATTTTCAGGATATCTGTATTTTCAGTATATCTGAATTTCAATAGATCTGTATTTTCAGTATATCTGTATTTTCAGTATATCTGCATTCTCAGGATAATCAGGCCTTGTGCTGTTAAAGCCCCTCCCAACCCAAGGAGCTCAGAGATGCATTTCTTAGGTGAAATATTTCCCTTTGCACACCCAAAAGCTCCTGCAAACCATGGAAATCTCAGGGAATTAAAGACTTGACCAAATCCAAGTCCAAAATCCAGGACAGGGATGCTGTTGCTCTTCCCTGGGCTTTGTTTGGGGCCCATTCTTATTTCCCACCCTCTATGAGCCCCTCCCAAGAATGTTCCCTGTCCCTTTCCAGGGCAATTTTCCCTCTCACAGTCCAATTCCCATTTGCCAGAGGTAATTCTGGAGCAGCTCTGGGAGGTTTTATTGCCTTTGCTTCAGCTTGGGGGGTTTTGGAGCAAAGTGGGTGTTTAAGGTTGAAAATGTAGATTAAATGTGCTGGCAAAAGGGTTCTTCTGCATAAATCCAAGAACAGAGAGGTCCATGAAGGAAAAATGCATCCTGGGATGGGTTCAACCCGAGGCTTTGCCCAGCAGCTTCTGCTGGACAGAGAATTTGTATTTCCCCACCTGTGAGGCATTAGAGGAGCTCCCTTTTCATGAGGGTTTGACTTCCCGATCTCCCACCTCTTTCTATCAGGATATTTTAAAGCAATCTGTGTTTAACATCAAAAATAACCTGGTTTGTGCTTATCAAAAACAACCCATTAAATCAAAAACACCCTGGTTTTCTCTGTAGAGGGGGAGCTGGGAAGGAAACAAAAAGGATTTCCCCCAGGTTAAAGGAGAACCCAAACAGCAATAATTTCACTTGGTTCCTTTCCAGATTGTTGGGTGCTGCTGTCACTGTGGGGATATGGGGTCATTCCTTTCCCTCTCATTTTTGGGGTTGTTCCTTTTGTTATGGATGGATATGGGACCACCCCTTTTCCTCTCCCTCTGGGTGGATAAAAGGATCTTTTTCCTCTCCCTCTGGGTGGAAAAAAGGATCCTTTTCCTTTCCCTATGGGTGGATAAAAGGATCCTTTTCCTCCCTCTGGGTGGATAAAAGGATCCTTTTCCTCTCCCTCTGGGTGGATAAAAGGATCTTTTTCCTCTCCCTCTGGATGGATAAAAGGATCCTTTTCCTCTCCCTCTGGGTGGATAAAAGGATCTTTTTCCTCTCCCTCTGGATGGATAAAATGATCCTTTTCCTCTCCCTCTGGGTGGATAAAAGGATCATTTTCCTCCCTCTGGATGGATAAAAGGATCCTTTTCCTCTCCCTCTGGGTGGATAAAAGGATCATTTTCCTCCCTCTGGATGGATAAAAGGATCCTTTTCCTCTCCCTCTGGGTGGATAAAAGGATCCTTTTCCTCTCCCTCTGGGTGGATAAAAGGATCCTTTTCCTCTCCCTCTGGGTGGATAAAAGGATCCTTTTCCTCTCCCTCTGGGTGGATAAAAGGATCTTTTTCCTCTCCCTCCGGGTGGATAAAAGGATCCTTTTCCTCCCTCTCCCTGCCACCTCTGCCTGAAATGCTCTCATGAGTCAGCAGCACCGGCTCTGCTCCTTCCAAACTCGGCTGCTGAATTAAACATCTCCAGCCCTGCTGAATTAAACATTTCCAGCCCTGCTGAATTAAACCTGCCCAGTCCTGCCTCCCCCCGCTGCTTTCCAGGCTTTTCCCGTGTTCCACCTTCGGAAATCCCGGGAAATCCTCCATGGAGTTCCAGGGAAACGCTGATTTCAGAGGAGAGGCAGAGCCGCGCTGGGGGCGAGGGGGATATTCTGAAATTCTGCTCTTTCTAAATGGAATTTCTGCGTTTTTTCCTGGGGAAATGCGGAGCAGCCCCGGGCTGAGCGGTGCCCCCTGCCACCTCTGCCTGAAATGCTCTCATGAGTCAGCAGCACCGGCTCTGCTCCTTCCAAACTCGGCTGCTGAATTAAACATCTCCAGCCCTGCTGAATTAAACATCTCCAGCCCTGCTGAATTAAACATTTCCAGCCCTGCTGAATTAAACATTTCCAGCCCTGCTGAATTAAACCTGCCCAGTCCTGCCTCCCCCCGCTGCTTTCCAGGCTTTTCCCGTGTTCCACCTTCGGAAATCCCGGGAAATCCTCCATGGAGTTCCAGGGAAACGCTGATTTCAGAGGAGAGGCAGAGCCGCGCTGGGGGCGAGGGGGATATTCTGAAATTCTGCTCTTTCTAAATGGAATTTCTGCGTTTTTTCCTGGGGAAATGCGGAGCAGCCCCGGGCTGAGCGGTGCCAGAGAGAGGTGGGGGCTGCTCCGGGTGCTAATGAGTGTCTGAGTGATGATGGGCTGGAATTCTAATTAACGGTAATGACAGCGCTTCCATGGAATGCAAGGAACACGTTCTGAGAGGCTGATACAAAAATAGATCCCTTTTTTTTTTTCCTCAAGATGTGCAGTTTAAACTCCGAGGGCCAGACACCACGGTTACGCTGCAGTTATTTTACCCATTTTAGCTGTAGGAAAACCTGGTTCTCGAGGAGCTTGTGGGAAAAGCATGGCCTCGTTTTTTTCACATCCTGACAAACAAGGGATGCTCCCTCCACGTGGCTGATGTGGAGAAAATATTGCTTCTCTCTTTTTTTTTTTTTTTTTTTTTTTTTTTTTTTTTTTTTTTTTTTTTTTTTTTTTTTTTTTTTTTTTGTGCATTGAAATGCAGCACTAGAAATAATCTGAGCCAGAATAATAAAATTACAAACAAAGGGCTGAGGAGCACCCACAGTCCCTCCTTTCCCCAAGACACAAAGATCCTTATGCCTGGATCCCAAATCATCCCAGCCCCACTGCAAAAGTCCTGATTTCCTGCCCTGGTTTGCATTCCTTGGGCATCAATTTATTAATGTTGATCCTTCACCAAATGTGCCATGGCCTGCAGCTCGTCAGGAATATTTCCCACCTGTATTCCAGGCTATTTCCCTCCTGTGGCAAAGATTCCATTACCCTGAATTTTGTAGCACAATGTGCAGGGTTAGGGATTTCTCCAAAGGAAAAATGGGTGTAGAGCTTTATGAGAATATTATGAGGAATGGGGTTTTTTGTTGTATTGAACCCTTCAGAATTTTAATTTCATATTATTTTAGAAAAGAACAAACTCAGGCATTAATGATTTGTCCCCTTCCTCAGGGACTGTGTGCTTGAGCAAGAGTTCCTGTTTATTTCTGGAAGGACTTTGGGAAAAGAGCTGAAGAGATTTTTTTGGGTTTAAATTGAAACCCAGGTGCTGAGTGCTGGTCCCTCATGGACACAGTGATCCCAAAAGAGCTTTTACTGCTGTGCTGGGGCATTGGAGACCACAAAATTCCATTTCTTCCTCCTTTTCCCAGTCAACCCCACTGGGGAAAGGACATTATAGGGTGCAAATCCTCCAAACACAGAGGAGAATCCTGCTGGATTGGGGAGCTGCTATTAACACACAGAGAAATTAATGAGATATTAATTAAAGGTAAATAATGAAAGGATTAAATGGCCCAGAAAAAGCAGGTGATGCAAATAACAATAAAGATTTTTTTTCGGTGGTGGCTGAATCCAATTCCTTGGACCTTTCCCCTTTCCATGGATGGTTTCTGACCATTAACATTTACAAATTCCCCCTGCACTGACCCTAACGAGAAAAGCTTGAGCTGGGATTAACAACAGCTCAGATTTAGCATTAGCTGAGCTCAGTTTTGCAGAGCAAATGTTAATTAAAGGCTTGGGCCTGGCAGCATTAATGGCACAAGGTCCTTGGGGTAAACTGGAATTGAGGTACCTTAAACCTTCCCGTGGGATTGGTCCCAAAGGAATCATGGAAAGGTGTCAAGGGAAATGCCCAAACCCACAATGTTTGCAGCAGTCCCACATCTTGGAGTCCACGAAGGTGAGGAAATCTTTCAGGGCCTCTAAGAGCAACAAAAATCTTCTTTCAGTGCCTCCAGGAGCTGCTGAGTCAGGGCTGTGACATCAAACTCGGAGTTACTCCTCCCTTCCAGAGGGGGTGAGCCCAAAGTGCTCCCTTTTCCTCTCTTTTCCCTTCTCCTTCCTTCCTCCAGGCACATCTCTGGATTTCTGCACTGGGGAGACTCTGGCAGCAGACAATCCCAAAATTCAGGGGTGGAGCTCTGAGTGAGCTCTGCCCTTCTCTGAGGTGTCTCTGGAGGGGCAGCTTGTGCCTCAGTTCTCATCTCTGGGGTTATTTCCTGTGTTTATTATTTATCTGCAGTGTTTATTATTTATTTTGTGTGTGTTTTCCTGCAGAATTCCTGCTTTACCTCTCTGAATACTCAGAGATGCTGTGGCTGGAGCCAATTTTGCTCATGCAGTGGCCTTTTCCTTCTCCTACACTCTGCTGCAGGAGCACAGAAACCTCTCCCTGGAGGATGCTCTGCCCTGTTTATCACCATTATTTTCCACTGCTTTCACTCACCCTGTACCTTCCCTTCCCTTCTTTTCCTTTTTCTTCCCACTTTTCCATGCTGAGAGCTCAGGGGGTTCTGTGCTATTGCCAGCTGTGAAACCCAATCACACTGAGAGGAGTGGGGAGCAAACACACGTTTATTTATTTGTTTATTTGTTTGTTTTTTCCAGACCTTGCCTATTAAAAAAGCCCCAAGCCCGGGGCTGCCAGCCCCAGGCCCAGCTCACTTGCAGATGGGCCATAAACACCTGGGGGAGCTCAGAACACTCTGCTGCAGGAGCACAGAAACCTCTCCCTGGAGGATGCTCTGCCCTGTTTATCACCATTATTTTCCACTGCTTTCACTCACCCTGTACCTTCCCTTCCCTTCTTTTCCTTTTTCTTCCCACTTTTCCATGCTGAGAGCTCAGGGGGTTCTGTGCTATTGCCAGCTGTGAAACCCAATCACACTGAGAGGAGTGGGGAGCAAACACACGTTTATTTATTTGTTTATTTGTTTGTTTTTTCCAGACCTTGCCTATTAAAAAAGCCCCAAGCCCGGGGCTGCCAGCCCCAGGCCCAGCTCACTTGCAGATGGGCCATAAACACCTGGGGGAGCTCAGACCCCTCCGTGCATCCCCTGCCCCAGGTCCCTGGGGGATGCTGCTCCTCTGCAGTGGGACAGATTTAACTAAAATACCAAATTACACCGAATTCCTGGATTTTCCTTAGTGCCCACTGACCCTGCTGCTGGTGCTGAGCTCCCCCTGTTCATGTTTCATCACTCAGCCTCAAAGAGATTTCAATGAGGGATCAGTATCTTTAAACCTGTTGGTATTTACCGATATTGTGAACGGGACATGCCTTGGCTTGTCTGGCCCTGCTGCCGAACCAAGCAGCAGCACGGGTGGTGTTCCACCCCAGAGACACCTGTGGGTCACAGCTGGGCACATGGGGCCACTCCAGGCATGCTGGAGCTCCGGTGGTTTTGGGATGGAGCCTGCTCTTGTAGAGGTCGCTCCCCAGGTTTCCCTGTGCCGGAGAAGCTGTAAGGCGATGGTGAAGGAAGGAGTCAGTTCTGACGGAGGGTTTTAATCTGGAGTTTTTATTCTGGCTTCTGAATGTAGCAACAGTTCCGACAGAACTCCCCACTGCGTGGTCTGCTCGCCCTTTTGCCCGGGGGAGGGGAGGAATCCAAGGAATACCAGCCAGGTACGGGAGAGGAGATGTCAAGGGCAAGAAGGACACCTGGTTGCACCAATGGCCCCGGGGTAGAGCGCATCTTTTGAATCTGCCCAATCACTCCACACTCTTCTGGACTTCTCCTGGAATTCCAGGATTGACAGGCAGTACTCAGCAGGGGTCAGGGTGTGGAAAGGAGAGGTGGTTGACACACCTGGGGAAGGAAACTTCAGGGAGAAAGCCAGGGTAACTGAGGCGAACCATGACATCACACGGCAACAAAACCCCTTCCACAAACACGCACAAAAAATGAGCATTTGGAAAGAAAGAGTCTCGTGCCCTGCCCACCAGGAACCATTCCCGTCTGTTCCGCGGGGAACCAGGGATTTACCGAGCAGAGAAGCCGCTCGGGTTCCTCTGTCAGCGCTGGGGGTTCGCGGTGCCGGCTCGGGAACCTCGGCAGCGCCTCCGGGCACGGCGGGAGCGGCTCCCGGGGCCAACTCTGCGGATGGGGCTGCGACACAGCCCGGCTCTCGGGTTTAGCCCGGCTCTGGGGTTTAGCCCGGCTCTCGGGTTTAGCCGGCTCGGGTTTAGCCCGGCTCTGGGGTTTAGCCCGGCTCTGGGGTTTAGCCCGGCTCGGGTTTAGCCCGGCTCGGGTTTAGCCCGGCTCTGGGGTTTAGCCCGGCTCGGGTTTAGCCAGGCTTGGGTCTAGCCAGGCTCTCTGTTTATCCCGCTCCTCCCCAGCCCCGCTCGCTCGGGCGGTGCCGGGCGGGCTCACGGTCACAGTGACCGCACCGCCCCCCTCCTGCCTGCCCTGGGGCTTTAGCGGGGCTGGAGCGGAGCCCCGTGGGGCTGAGGGGGCTGCGGGATGGCCGGGTGCCCTTAGGGGCTGGTCGAGGGCTGTGTCTTAACCCCCAAATTCTCTTCTTCCACAGATGTTTCCCTCTGAGCTTCTCCAAATTTAGTGTACAAATAAATGAACAAATAATAATATTGTATATACTAATAAATATAATATATAATATGTAATATATAGTATATTGTATATTATCTATAATACGCTCTATATATAATATATAGGATATAATAGAAAAATATTTATTAAAATATAACATACATTTATATTATATTATATTACATATATTATTATAGATAATATATATAATATCTATTATATTATACTTAATAATATATAAACAGCAAATAACAGTAAACAATAAATAATAAAATAATTACAGCAGTAATAATAATAATAGCCACAATAGCAATAGTAACAATCATACATATATATATATATATATATACACACACACACATATGTAAGAAATAAAGGAATTCCCACTTGTTCTGGAGAGGACAGGGCCTGTCTGTGTGAGCCTCTGTTATCTTTTGCACTTCTAGAACCAAACTATCCTCAAAAGTGTGGTTGGGTTTTTTTGTTGGTTTGTTTTGGTTTTTTTTCTTTTGTTCTCTGTGTTTCGGTGTTTTCTGGGAGGTTTTTTTGTTGTTTTTTTTTTTTTTTTGTTGCTGTTGGCTCCTTTGGGGTTTTTTTGGGTTTTGTTTGGCTTGGTTGTTCTGGGTTTTGGTTGGTTGTTTCTTGAGGGTTTTCTGGTGTGTATTTTGTTGTTGTTTGTTTGTTTCTCTCTTTCTTTTATTAACGCGAACTGTCTCCGCTGTTTTCTCTCCCTCAAAGTGCGGGCGCCTCCTCTGGGAACGCTGCCCCGTGTGCCCCGGGCCGCAGAAGGGATCGCTGCGGGCTCAGAGCGCCGCTGCTCCCCTTTCCCTCCCCGGGGCCGTGCGGGGCAGCGGCGGCAGCTGGACAGCTTCGATCGGCTCCTGGAGCATCCCCGCTGGGGCCAGCCCCGCACCCATCCCGCAGGGGTTCCCATATCCCCGCACCCACCCCGCAGGGTTCCCATATCCCCGCACCCATCCCGCAGGGTTCCCATATCCCCGCACCCATCCCGCAGGGTTCCCATATCTCCGCACCCATCCCGCAGGGCTCCCACAGCCCCGCACCCATCCCGCAGAGCCTCCCCAGCTCCACACCCATCCCGCAGAGGCTCCCGGAGCAGTCCCGCACCCATCCCGCAGAGGCTCCCGGAGCAGTCCCGCACCCATCCCGCAGAGGCTCCAGCGCGCAGCTGCCCCCGGGCCCCTGCGGGGTCGATGCGGGAGCATCCTGAGCGGGATCCATCTGCGGGAGTCGCCTCTCGCTAATGGCCGGGACGGAGCCGCCGGAGCTGCGGGGGATGCGAGCCCGGCTTTGGAGGGGAAATGCTCCCTTCAGGATGAGCTGTGGGATTGGATTGGTCTCTTTTGTGGCAGGATCCTTCCAGCGGTCAGACACAGGGGCGGGTGTAAAACGCCACTAATGTGTAAAATGCCAATAATGCGTAAAATGCCATTAATTAATGAAGGAGAGGAGCAGGGCAGGGGGGCTCGGAGGCACTCGGTGCTGCTGCCCTGCCTGGAGGCAGCTCTGGGGTGCTTACACCAGTCAGGACATGGGAATTGGGGATGTTGTGTGGAATCCTTGCTGTCAGTCCCTGCTCATGCTACAGGATCTGGTGGCACTGCTCAGATCTCAGGGTCTGGTGGCTCGGCTCAATCCTGCAGGGTCTGGTGACACTGCACATCCTATAAGATCTGATGACATTGCTCATCCTGCAGGATCCGGTGGCTCTGCTCATCCTGCAGGATCTGGTGGCTCTGTTTTTCCTCCAGGTTTTGGTGGCTCTGCTGCCCCTAGGATGCTGCTGATGTCCCAGACCTCTGGGACACCTCTGGGAGAGCATCTCCCATGCTTTGGGCTCATGATCTGGGTGAGAACGGTCCCAGGAGGTGCAGGGGAGGATGTGAAGGTTGCTCGCAGCTCCCTCCCTTCCCTGAGCATCTTTTCCCTGCCCTAAATCAGAGATGTTGGGGTCACCCTTGGCCGCTGCCCACCCCAGGCCCCAGGCAGAGCTGGCAGTGCCCAGGGGCAGAACAATGCCCAGTCTGAGGCGAGGGTAGAACAGGGACCAGATGGAATCCCAGCCAGCAGAGCACTCCTGGCTCCCTTTTCCATCTTGGACCAGCTGCACCCTCTTTTCCCCCAGGTGCTGAGGAATTTTTCCTTTCTCCAAAACTCATGGTGGTTTTGCATCAGACAAAATTCCTCCTGGCTGTGCTGCTGGGGGCTCATCCTTCCTGGAGGAATTGGTGACCAGAGGGTCTGCTCTTCCAGCCCTGACTCCTGGGTCCCCCTTGCCAGTGCTCCCGGGATGAACAGGCTCTGTGTCCCCTGGAGGGGACCGAGGCTGCTGCAGTGTCCCAGCAGCTGTGCAGGAGGGACAGGCTGTGGGAATCCTTAAAAACAGAGGGTTTTGGGAAAGCTGCAAAAGACAGGCCTCAGAAACAGCAGAGCTGCAAATAGAGCTAGGTGGTAGCCATAAGATTTGTCAGCAGAAAAATAATGTAAGTAGAAAAGTAAGGACAAATAGAACAATGGTCTGTGTATTAAGGCTTGGCTAGAATAACTCCCTAAGCTACAGAAAAGTCTATCTAGCAAGATGTTAGGAAGTTCTAAGCTTAATAATGGAGCACTGTGCATTGTGTTTTAAGGCTTACAAACAGGTATTGTATTTGAAATAAGCAAGCATTGTTTTCACAAAAGGTACGTGTGCTTATAGAGATTGGATAGAATTACTGTCAATATGCTTTTGCTTTGTGTGATTGGTCAAAAAGCTTTTAAAGTGAGTTGTAACATTGAGTTCTTTGTCTGCTGCCGGGGACACGAGCTGCTGGCATCTTCTCACTGCCATAACCATGTAATGAGGCTGGTGCTGGAAAACAAACATCTCGAGAGGCGTTCCTAGCAGTCACGTCCTGCTGCTGATTTGTACACGGCCGGCAATAAATGGTGCTCCTCATGTGTGAGGATTTATAGATTAGAGGAATACAAAAAATAAAAAAGAAGACCGTGGGCAGAGGGGCTCTGAGAGCTGCTCTTCCAGCCCTGACTCCTGGGTCCTGCTTGCCGGCGCTCCCGGGATGAACAGGCTCTGTGTCCCCTGGAGGGGACCGAGGCTGCTGCAGTGTCCCAGCAGCTGTGCAGGAGGGACAGGCCAGCGCCTCCGGCCTTCCTCTGGGCTCTGCCACAGCCCAGGGGTGGGGAAAAGGCAATTCCAGGAACTTTCTGATTGACTGCAGGGCTTTGTGTGCAGGTCTCAGAGCAATTCCCTGCGCGTGGAGCAGCGCTGGGAGCAGATGGGCACAGCAGGTACAGCCCTGGATGGATGCAGGGGACAGAGCAGGGCCTGGCCCCAGGGAGAGGCTGTCACCTCGGCATCCCCACCGGCTCAGGGGCAGATTCCCGGAAAGCAGAAATCTGTAGGTTTCTTTATTGCCTGGAGGGAGCAGGTGCTCGGCTGGTGAATGAAGTGAGAATTCAAAGCAGAAAAGTCATTTAGGAACAACTTCAATGCCTTGGTTTATATATATATATATTTTTTTTATAATAAAAAAGAAAACATGTTTTAAACAGGAAATGTGGAATGTTTCACCTGGAATGTTTTATACTTACTATTTTGATCTTTGTGGGCTTTCAGAGTGGTTGCTGGGAGTGAGAATAACTGGGAAATAGGGAGATGATGCTTGAGAAGAAAACAGCCTATAAAAATCCCTATGGATTTTTTCTAAAAACATGTTTTTAAAGCGGGAACATGACATTTAAATCAAAGCAGAGCATTTTAGAAGGCAGGGGGTGAAAGCCTCGGGAGCTGCTGCTCAGCTCTCCCGGCCAGGGCTGGTGGCAGGTCCCCAAAACTGACTGCAGGCAGAGCTCATCCATCACACCTCACCCGGCTCCCCTCAGCTCCCCCCGTCCTGCCCAGAGGAGATTCCCGTTGCTGAAGGTCTCCGCTGCTCCATGGATCAGGATCCACCCCCGTCCTTGCCAGGAATTCTCTCTGCAGAGGGGAGAGGGCTGGGCTCAGCTCGGGCTGTCCACAGCAGCCCAGCCCCCGTGCCCGATTTCTGGTGATTTTTGGGGTGTGTTACCCCAGAGACCCCCGAGCTCAGCGCTGTGCCACTGTCCCCTGCCTCGGGAATGCCACCAGGACACGCAGGAGGAGCACGGGGAGAGCAGAGCTGTGCAGAGAGAGGGATTTTCCTTTTTATTCTGCTGCTGTTTGTGGAACAGCTTTTTCCCCCCTTTTAAGGGGCCAAACGCGAGCAAATAAACAAACAAATAAATCAATTTCTGCCCCCGTCCCCCGTGAAGATGAAATGTTCTCCTGCAGCCCTGCATTAACCCCTGGCCCTGCATTAGGCTCCAGCTCCTGCTCCGCACCCTGGATGCTTTTAAGGCAGGATTTCAATTATCCAAAGTGGCTCCTGACAGAGTTCCAGGCACATTCCCGGGGGAGACGGATCCCTGCGATCCCGGGAGCTCAGCAAGGACCCCCTGCCCTGCAGGGTGGGGCCGGGGGGGCTTCCAGAACTTCCTGTGGGGAAGGATTTGGGTGGAACTGGAGGGTGGGAGTGCAGGGTCCCTGCCCTGGGGTTCAGGGATATTTATAGGAAAAGCTTTTTAATAGCCTGACTTGGAAAAAAAATCTGGTTAAACCCGAGCTCATCCCCACGTAATTAAATAAGCCAGCTATGACTAAGAATATTGATCAGGCCCTTGCTCCCTCCCTTCCAAAGGACATTTCCTTGGGGAAGATTCTCCTGCTGTTCCCAGCCCTGTGGATGTGGCACCGCAGCCAGACCCATTCCCTGGCTCTGCTTTCATCCTTTTAAAATGCCCTACTTTGCCTTAAATCTCGTGTTTCCTGCTTTAAACAAGTTTTTAAAAAATCCACAGGGGTTTTCATGGGATGTTTTCTTCTCAAGCATCATCTCCATATTTCCCAGTTATTGTCACTCCCAGCAACCTCTCTGAAAGCCTACAAAGATCAAAATAAATTAATAAGTGTAAATCATTCCAGGTGAAACATTCCAGATTTTCTGTTCAAAATGTGTTTTCATTTTATTATCATAAAACCCATTTAAAACAAGGCATTGACGATGCTTTTCTGGTTTAAATTTTTGCTGCTTGGACTCATGCCTGTTAAAAATGGAAAAAAATAATATAAATTGGAGGTAAAAGCATATTTGCAGTTCTCCTGCAGGTTAAATTAACAGTCAGCTTTGCCCATTAGACTCCACATCCTTCAGTGATCTCAATTTTTATCTGGTACTAAATGTTAATCACCAGAATTGCTGCTTGTATTTTAATATTCCTTTTCATTATCCAGGCTCCTGCACACAGGAATCTGAATTTATCTGAGGGGCTGTAAACACTTTAATACACTTTATATTATTTATGCCACATATTTGAAAAGGGTAATACGGAAAAAAACCTCTTTTGTCAAGAAATTCTGTGCTTGGTCCAGGTACATCCAACATCAATAAGAGCTTTTTCATAAATATTAATTTAAGTTTCTATCCTCAGCATGGGGAACATATAAAGCATGGAAAAATAAATATGTTTGCAAAATATCCCAGCTAATTTGGGATCAGGTGGTGGAAAGTGCAGGGGCTGCTGTGAGTTCACCCTGCAATGAAAAACTGAGCTTTGAACCTGCATCTGTTTGGGGTTTTTTCCCATAAAATTAGAGAATGGAGGAACTTTTTCATCTCCAGCTTTGTGTTTCAGTCTTCTGAAATAGAGGGGGAATAATAGAAATAACAGAAATGATAGAAATAATGGAAGTAATAGAAATAATGGAAATAATAGGAAGGAGCTTCTTGGCTGCCTGTTTTCCACAGGCAATGGATTCCAGCTGCTCTAAAATAAAGCCACTGGAGAGGGTTTGAGGCAGGCTTTGTGCTCCTCGAGTTTCCTTTGTGTGCCGAATTATCCCTGATTTCCCGAGGAGGGGACGGGCTGGGGCAGGGCAGCCCTGAGCCCCAGAGAAAGGAATTGCCTGGAAAATCTGATGGGAAGGGCTGGGGCTCAGTCCCAGGGACTGCTCACCCCAGCCCTGACCCAGGGACAGCCTGAGGGCAAACACAGCTCATTCTGCTGGATTTGGGGGCTTTAGGTAAATAAAGCCACAAAACCAGGAGCTGTCAGAAAACCAGGAGCTCCCAGTGGAGCTGCAGCTGGGCCATCAGGAAACCCAGTTTTCCCACTGTTCCCTGTTGCTGTGTTGGGGTTGAGGGTTCTTTTGGGTGCCTTCCAGCTCAGGATATTCCCTAATTCTGTGATTCTGGGCTGGTTTCTGGTCACAAAGCTTCCAAGCCCTTTAGTGCCACTGGAGTTTAGGCTCTTCTGAAGCAAAGTGAACCTGGGATCACATCAGATGTGATGGAGGAATGAGAAACCCAAGAAACATCTGGATTCTCCTCTTAGTGTACAGATTTATTTAAATTTTTAATTATTCTTTTTATGGAATTCTGGGGTGGTTTAGGTTGAAAAGGACCTTAAAGCCCAGCCCATCCCACCACCCCCTGCCAAGGGTTTTCATGGCTGTGCCAGGGCCTCTCCAGCCCCACAGGGAAGAATTTCTTCCCCATAACCCCTCCAAACCTCCTGACAGCTCAAAGCCATTAAAGGCATCAGGAATTCCACCCAAATAGCTCCATGCCTCTCCTGAAATGGCCTGGCAGCCCCTGGTGCTGGGCATCCTCTGTTTATGACCTGACTTCGGGGAGGGCAGAGCCCCTCCAGGTGCTCCAGGTGCTCCATTTGCCAACATTCCATCTCCCCTGAGCAACACTTTGGGACCAGCAGCTCTGACCCCCTCTGTGAGCAGATTTAAACTGCTGGGAGCTGCAGCCAGGATGTGGAAATTGGGATTCAGAGCCATCCTCCCCCTGTCAGCCTGAACTCCAATTTCTTAATTTGCTCTGCTGCTCAGGCTCAGCTTCGTTACCCACGTCCCCTTCAGATGGAATTAGAGCTCTAATTGACAGCCAGCCAGGACAGGGCTCTAATATTCAGGAAAAGCTCCCAGCCAGCCCCTTGTCCCCTGATGTCCTGTGACAGCAGCAGGGACAGCAGGAGCAGCTCTCCTGGTGCCTGCCCACCCCCCTGGCACTAATGGGGCATCAGCAGGGCCCTGATGGGAGCAGGGATGTGTTTGCTGTCCCCAGAAGTGGAGCTGAAGGGAAGAACCCCGAGCTGCCAGGACGTTCCAGCCTGGTTGGAAAGGAAGGTGTCTGCCAAGGAGGGCAGGGACCTCCCCTGAAATGGAAAATGGGGCCCTTCCCCTGAGCCAGGGACTGCAGACTCCCTTTTCCTGCTGGGAATTCGGGAGTTATACCATAGAAAAGAAGGAAATTACTTTTCTTTTAGCACTGGAGGGGGAGAAACCCCTCATGGTCTGGCACTGGCGCACAGGCGGGTGTCACCATGGATTGGCAGGTGACAAATTCAGCCAGAGCTTGGTCAGCCTGAGCCCAGGAAGAACAGGAGCCACCAAAGAGTGGTTTGCCAGGAGCTGAGTGTAATTTAAGGGCCAGAAAACCTCACTGAAGCTCTCTCTGGAGAGCCTCTGCTCTGGAGTTGTTATTTCACCCTCTGTGAGCAAATCCATTGAGGAAAAAGGTTCATTTTCAGCTGGAGCTGCCCCCGACTGCTGGGAACATTCAGCTCCAAGGGGTTGATTTATGGCTCTTTTTGAAGCTTGTAACATCATTTGTTTCTATTAATACCCCTCACTGCCTCACTGCCACTTCAGCAGGGACAAATCTGCAGTCACAGACGGAGGAAGATGAGGAATTAGGATAACCTGAGGAGCCTGGCTTCAACCTCTCAAACCCAGCTGGAATGAGAGCCCAGGGATTTCTGTCAGGTGAATTTATCCCTGGAAATTTGGGGCCAGAGGAAAATCATCCCTGGTGAGGGGGGTGAGACTCAGAACCTTTTTCTGGGGTGATAGAGGAGAAGATGAAAAGCAGGGGAGAGGGGAGAGGTGGGGGCTCTGTGTGCAGAGCACTTTGGGATGCTTGGAAAAAAAAAAAGAAACAACCCAAATTTTGTCCCAAGTGAGATTTAATGTGCTTTGGGTCAGTGTAAAACCAGATCAGCCCCCTCATGATCATAACGTGGGGTTTGCCAGAAAGCCCCGAGTGTTCCTTGCACTTAATTTGTTATTCCAGGTGACTTTCAGCAGAATTTCAGCATCTTTAAACACTCAGATCCTTCCTAATTCTATGGAGAAGCCTCAGATATCCCACAATGAATAAACTCTGTGCAACTCTAATCCCCCACCAGGAAAATGCACCTCTGCAAACATTTCATTTCAGGGCTGTGGAAATGCAAATCAGCCTAAAAACCCCATTTCCCCCTGCTCTGTCTGCCCTGCTCTTTATTCAGAGAGCCAAAACCCTTCATTTTGCTATCAAATTGATCTGCCAAACCCCGGCCTTCAGCTCGCAGTGGATTTGTTTATCAATTCCAAGTCTGAATCCAGGAGGAAGCAGCACAACAAAGGGAGATGTGACACCCTTCAGCTGGAATGAAAGGAGGCTGAGCCCAATTGCTGTGTCCAGATTGAGTTCATTTGGATTTCTGAACCAATCTAAAAGGAATAAAGCAGAGAGGCAGTTGCAGCCTGCCCTCTTTGTTTGTTTATTTGTGTGAATGTCACTTTAGTGTGTCTTTTTTTAATCCCCTCTCTTGTCTGGGCTGGTTTAACACCCAAACTGATCTGAGGGAGCCGTGAAACCTTAAAAAAAAAGGTGATTAGAGATGGAGAAGAGAACAAAGGAGGCTCAGAGCATCCATGGACTCCTGACCTTGGGGAAAAAAAAAAGCTGCTCTGGGATTAAAATGTAACTTTTGACTCCAAGCTATCTGAAGGATGTTGGTATTTTACAGCAATTTGAAGGTGTCCATATAAAGAGCTTGATATTCCTTGGGGTTTATTTTTCAAAATCTCGTCATTGCAATCCCATCTCCAACCAAACCTCACCATTTTTGGCTCTGACCCAGTGCCAGGACAGGTAATTCTGACCCATCCAACCTTCCCACCTGCATTTATCCCTGCCCCTCCTTGCTCCAGGGTATTTAAACCCTCTGCAGGGGTGGTAGCTCATTTATTTCAGTAATCCTGGGAGCTCTGGGGTTTTTGAGATGCTGCACAAAAACCTAGTGTGGCTGGGCTTCTCCAAGGTGATTTCCACTGTTCAAGGGAGCAGCTACAGCACCTTCAGTCAGCCTGGATTTGGGGCAGTGCTGTGCAATTTTGGGTGCAGGGCAGCATCCCTGAGTGCCTGGGGTGTTTTCAGTGTCTTGGGTAATCCGTGGATAATTTTGATAATGTAAATTTTGTAGTCTGGATAAAATGTTAACCTGATCTGCAGCTTGGTGACTCCAGAAGCTCGAGGGCTGTCACAGAGGGGGAGCCCTGGGGACAAGGGCAGCCCCTGCTCCAGCAGTGCCCAGGGGTGGCTGAGGGTCAGCCCTGGATTCTGGGGCAGGAGAAAGGAGGATAAGGGATTTATGGACCCATCACCTCCAGGAACAACTCACCCTGCCCAACGCTGCCTTCTTCAACACCCAAAATTCAGCATTTCCAGCAGGACCCAGAGACTTCTCT
Source organism: Pyrgilauda ruficollis (assembly GCF_017590135.1). Classification (NCBI taxonomy): domain Eukaryota; kingdom Metazoa; phylum Chordata; class Aves; order Passeriformes; family Passeridae; genus Pyrgilauda; species Pyrgilauda ruficollis. Next base: position 550,367 of record NW_024510877.1, read on the forward strand.
GGTTTGCATTGCTGCCCCAAGACTCCTGCTCTGTCCACGTTCCCCCTAAAAGCCTCCAGCACAAGGGATGTTGGGATCTCTATGAACAGCCACATTAATTCTGATCTCAGCCCTGCCTCTCAGCTTGCAGCCTGGGGCTGAGGGCTGGAGCAGCAGCCTGAGCTTTTCTGAGATGGGAGGGGTTTCCAGGGGTTAATTAAGGTTTTCTTCACGGGTCACTGGGGACGCTCTTGCTGCCTGCTTTAACTTGGCTTTTTCTCTCTTTACACCAAGACAGAAATCAAACATTAATAAATTAAAAGATGGTGGAGGAGAGATGCAATATCAATCAAAGACTTTCCCAGACTGGGGCGAGTGACTCCAAGGGAAGCTGAGAAAACAAAAGCAACTTCTTTCCTGGATGAGACATGAGGGGAAAAAGACCTTTCTTGGCAAATTTTTAATGAGCTTTTGGCTGAGAGCTGGTGATTTCCATGTGCGCACAGAGCAGAGAAGGCGCTTGGCTTTAACTCAAGCTTCAGTGAGTGGCAGGTAATTAATTAAACAAGGCTGAGCAAGTGTAAAGTCACTGGATTTGAGCCTGAATCCAAACTTACCCAAAGCTGGCCTTGCTACTGCCCTGACAGAGCAGCCACAGAGCTGAGCCCTGTGTGAAGATGGCCCCTCCTGCTCACCTGGAGGTTGAATAAAATTGCTTTGATTCACACAAATGCTTTCTTTTTACCTGTTCTGAATCATCCCACAGTGACTTGTGGGAGCAATTGGCAGTTCCCTGCTCAATATCCTGGAGAGAGATGGAAAAGCAGCAGTGGGAGATAAGGAGAGGGCTTATAGTGTGATCTAAAGCTGGACCTGCCCAAAATGAGCTCTTATCCAAGAATAAATGATCCCTAAACAGGTGCTTGGCACATGCAGGCAACCTGTCTGCCCAGGAACTTATTCTGGTTCTTAAATTTCGAAGATCTCCTGGAGCTTTTTCATATTCTGAGTCCTCTTTTGGAGGGGTGAAAGGTGGTTTTGGTTTTCGACTCTAAGAGCTTCAACCTTTACTGTACTAGGTTGAAAGCTTTAGCTGGGGTGTGCATTCTATTGCCATCTGTCAGAGCTGGGGCAGTTATCTCATGTTAATTAGTTTTCTTTATCTCTCTCACAGCCAATCCTCCCTCCAGGAGATCTCTGCTGTTCCTAGAGAAGAGGTTTCCATTTTCCATTCCAGGGGAGGCTCCTGCCCTCCTTAGCAGATACCTGTCCTTTCAAACCAGGACATTCACACACTTTTAGCTCTCTGGTTCAGATAAGAACCCCAGGTGACCCCAGCTGGCGGATGGGGCTCTTTGCCAGGGGGGTTTCACATCCCAGCCCTTCCCTTCTCCCTGTGCCAGCGGGAGCTCAGCAGCAGGGCTGGAAGTGCTGCCCCTCTGGAACAGTTTCGCTGCTGGCACTGCCAGTTGGGCCTTTCTGAGGCAGATGATCAAAAGCTTCTTTTCAGCAAAGATTTGTAGCTGGAGAGAAAAAAATTAAGAAATTCAGGTTTGAGACAGGCTGATAAATGAGAGTTTTTGTTTGTGGCTCATCCATCAGTTTGTTTTCTGATCACACTGATGTGCAGGATGGATGAGGTGTTTTTTCTCAGTTTATTTGACTCGTTATGCACAAAATATCAATGTGTGGAGGCTGGTCTTGGGTCTCAAACAAGCCTAAAAAATGTAAATTAATATTAATAAATTATTCTTTTTTTGGCACCTTCATGGGTGTGTAAGGAACTCACCTGAGGTCAGGGCTGGCACTTTGAATGTTTGAAGACCTTGGGATACAATTGGGCACTTGGCTTGGGCCACAAACTGTCCAAAATCTAAACCCTGATAATATTTTTCTCATTTTGGATTTGACAGATTTTCTTTAGCCAATAAAATCCACGTAATACATGAAACAGACACTGCTCTGAACAGTGGGTGGAACTGCAGCCTCGGTGGGAATTTTTTTCCCCTCAGGACAGTGTGTGTCATGTTTGGCACCTGTGGTACCACTCGAGTGCTCAGAGAACAAAACCAAGCCCTAAAGCAGAATATTTTCACTCCGTGACTTCCCTCAGCTGCCTCACAGCTGATGTCTTTATTTGCCATGGCCTTCAGGAAGGATTTCTTTAATTCAGTTCTAAATCTTGCAGTGTAAAATTGATTTTTCTGCCTGTTTCTGCTGCTTCTCAGCAAACAAATGCTCCTTCCCCCAGGAAAGGGCTTTATACTCTCAGGTTAATGATATGTGGAGTTACAGAAAGTCTCCAGTCAGCACTCCAAGGGTGAGGCTGTAGACAGGGCCGGTTCCTAAGCAAGGAATTAATTAATTAGATTGAGGCAGGCAGGAAATGTCGTGTTGTGATGTTTATCTCAAGCAGTGCCCTGTATCTGGCTGCTGATAAGGGATTTGGTTATCTCCTGTCCTCCACAGCAAGCTGAGGTCACTGCATGGCTAAGCCATTACTGGGACATTTTCCAAAGGTGATTTGTGCGCCTGCAGCTCTTTCCTGTGCTCACACAGGGAGCAGCCCCTGCCCTGAGTGTTCTCAGGGGATGGCATTTCCCCAGGAATAACTCTGGGACATCACAGTCCTTGGTCCCTTCTGGGAAAAGCTGCTCCCACAAAAGCCAGGACAGGGAACGGGACACAGCCCACCCCAGTAACTGCAATATTTGAGTGCATTTCTGTATTTCACCCCAGTAACTGCAATATTTGAGTGCATTTCTGTATTTCATCCCAATAATTGCAATATTTGAGTGCATTTCTGTATTTCACCCCAGTAACTGCAATACTTGAGTGCATTTCTAATCCCAAAGTGCAGCTAAAACCTGCAGCCCTCCACCTGTGCTGAGGTGTCCTCCACGTCCCAGGCTGTGTACCCCAGCACCGCCTGCTCCCCACTTCCCTGCACATTTCCAAGCTCAGATCTCCTGGGAAACCTTCCCCTTGTCCATCAAACCCTCTGCAGTCTGGCCAGCAGCCCCTGCACGCTCAGGGCCTCGCGTGGGCCGGGGTGTTGATGTGGGAATGGGGATTTGATGGAACCATCCCTGCTGCCAGGACACAATCTGGGCTTGGTTGGCTCCTGCCTGGATCAGCCCCTCCCTCCTGCAGGAGCTGTGAGCAGCAGGAAAATCCAACCAGAGAGGGAAAAATGTTAGAATTATGATAGATGAGTGATGCCATGGCTGGCTCTCACAATCAAAAGTATAACAATTATTATACCTCTATTTATACTTTATTATTACACTTCATTTATATAAGTAAATATTGTATGTGGCATTCGCATTCTCTGAAATGAGAGAGACATCCTTCTCTCTCTCAGGGTTTTTTTCCTGGAGAAGCACAGAGAGAAGAAGAGAAAAACAATTCCCATCTCTACTTGCTGCTCCTGTTGTTCTTGCACATGTTGAATGTGTGGAGATTGTTTACCTGAAGTGATTTGTCAGTTGGATTCTGCTGAGGATTGTCTCCTTGGCCAGTTGGAAAAAGCTGTGTTCTGGCTGTCTCAGACAGTCACGAGTTTGCTTTAGGATGTGTCTTTGTATAGTGTAGTATACCATCTCTTTAATATAGTGCTGTAAAATGTAATATAATATAGTTTTAATAAAGCAATTGTTCAGCCTTCTGAATCAGTGGAGTCAGATGCCAATCATTTCCTCATGTCGGGATTTTACTATAATTATGTATATATGTTAAAAGAAGTTTTGTAGACTTATAAAACTTATAGAAAAATTATAAACTCATAAATTAATGTCTATAAACTTATAAGTAAAACTTATAAACTGTTTTATCCCCCTTGCGTGGTTATTATGGGGTGGCCTGTGTTTGGGACATTTGGGAGGTTCGGCTCGTTACCATGGCAACAGCTGGCCTCCAATCAAGGTCTCAGGAAGTGAACTCCACAACTGGACTACGGATTCAGGGCAGCCCCAACGTGGTGAATAATGTGCTCTGACTCCATGATTCAGAAGGCTGAACAATTGCTTTATTAAGCTAAGTTATATTACACTGATAAATCTCTACTAAAGAATCTCCATAACACATTCCACATGTGCCAAACAACAGGAGCAGTGAATAGAGATAAGAATTGTTTTTTCTTCTTTTCTGAGCTTCTCACTGCCTTCCCCAGGAAAAATCCTGGGAGAAAGAATTATGTCTCTGTCTGTTCAGGGAATGTGAATGCCACACTGGGCAGGGAAGGAGGAGCCGATGGACAGAACTTTGGGAGGGGCCAAAGGGTGAAAAGGCAAAACTCCATGTGCGGATGAGCACGTGGTGGGAAAGATCTTCTGCTCCTGTAATATTTTCTCTATTCAGTCTTTTGTTGTATTTTTGATAAGGTTTTAATAAACCTTTTACATTTTCTGAAAGTGAGGATTGTTTCTCACAAAGTCAACTCAAGGTTTGAGTTGCAGCCCTGGAAGCTGCTCTGCCCTGGCAGGTCAATAATGACACAGCACAGGCAAACCCTGCGCGGCAAACAATTGACTAATTAGCAAATCCAGCAGGAAATGTCAGGCACGAGCTGGGGAAGGGAGCTGATATCCCTGTCAGCTGGGATACAGCGGGACATTTCCATAAACTGTGGAATTTCACTCATGTGGGTGAAGAGTTGGGACCTTTCTCAGGTGTTGGGGCAGCTTTGGGGGTTCTGAGCTCAGCATCCGAGCTGGGGAGGTCAGTGGGGCAAACTTCAGAGAGGAAAGCAATTAGGGGTAAAAATCCTGCATTTGTGGACTGAAATTATAATTGTTCTTCCCCAAAATGATCTGGCAAAAGATGGAGTGCACCTGGTGTGACCAAGCTTTAAACCTCTGGGTGGGGTTGTGTGTGTAAAAATCACATATTTGGCCAATGTAAAATCTCAGATTGTGGCCAATCTCAAATCCCAGATTTTGGCCAGTATCAAATCTCAGATCGGCCAATCTCAAATCCCACATTTTGTCCAATCTCAAATCTCAGATTCTGACCAGGATCAAATCTCAGATTTTGGCCAGTATCAAATCCCAGATTTTAGCCAATCTCAAATCCCAGATTTTGGCCAGTATCAAATCTCAGATTCTGACCAGGATCAAATCTCAGATTTTGGCCAGTATCAAGTCCCAGATTCTAGCCAATCTCAAATCTCAGGTTTTGGCCAGTATCAAATCTCAGATTCTGACCAGGATCAAATCTTCAATTTCGGCCAATCTCAAATCTCAGGTTTTCCTACAAACCCACCCCAGCTGCCCCTGGATTGCTGTGTCTGATCAGGCCAAGAAAAAGCCCTGTAATGGAACAGAGAGAAGGAAAAAAAAATGTAAATAATGGGAGAGGCAAATGGTGCCTCTGGGAGCTGCTCAGAAAGAAGGACAGAGGATGCTCCTAAATCCAGGAGTTTTTCTTGCCTTAAACCAGACATGAGCACACAAATATATCAGATTAATGGCTGAAAACAACAAAAAATGGTGCTGAATTTGTAATTTTAGAGAATTATTCATTTTTTTTTTTCAAGCCAGGAGCAATTTTGCAGCTGTTTTCCAATGGAATATTCTGGGTTTTGAGGATTTCTCATCAAAGCTGACCATGGGTGGAGCAGATCCCCCTGAGCACAGGGATGTGAGGAGGGGGCTCTGGGGGCTCAATCTGAGAACTCTCCAGGACAAATTTCCAGGAAGGAAAAAGAAACCTTTGGAACCTTGAGATGAAATAAAAAACCAGAGTCTGCTGCTAAAAATGGCTGTGATTAGGACAGCAAAATTTGATTTGGAGATGTTTGAAAGAGGCTGAGAGGAATAAATCTTGCTTTATTTATTTTTTATTTTCAGCAAATGATGTAACTTCTAAATGCACACAAAAGGCCAAATATTTGTTAGAAAAATGAAAATATCAACATAAAGCTTGGGTTTAGTATAGTGATTTTCATATTTAAAAGTCAGTTTAATTCTAACATGAGCAACTGTGCTGAACCTAAATCCTAAAAGACGCAAAACTTGAAATTGTGTTGCTTTATGACAGAAATTCTTTTTATTTTACTTTATAGGATTCATCCTGAAGACTTTGAGTTCTGGGAATCTGGAAGATTTAGTGCTACAAATCCCATAACTTTTTTCTCTTTTTAACGGAGAATTGGGGCACAAACACAAAATGTTTAATGGTGCTCAGATGCCAAATTTCTGCCAAATAATTTTTACTGGGGCTGGACACAGAATTGCTGCTGAAATGATTGAAAATGAGAAGCTGGCAAAGTCCCTCTGAGGCAAAAATGTGCATTTTGGCTCCTTTGCTTGCAGGGACTGCAGAGCCAGAAAAGTCAGATTAAAAACCAGAATTATTTAACTCTTGAAAGCCTGGTTTGTGCTGCAGTTGGATTGTTCTGGAAAATACTGGAATTTCAAATTTTCCAGTTTTCTCATAAATTGATCCTGTCCCATCCTGTTCAGCCTTGGGCAGGGATCCAGGGGCTGCCACAGCTCCTCTGGGAATTCCGTCCCAGCCTCTCCCCACGCTCCCAGGGAGGAATTTATTTCCAATATCCCATCTAACCCTACTCATTTAATGGCTTTTTCTTCCTCCTATGTAGAATTTGATGCAAAGATTTTTACAATTTTTATATCTTTTATAAAAAGTCAATGAAAATAAACTTTTCATTTGAGCCATCAACTCCAAACTTTTCCTCTATATTTTATATTTTATTATGTTTTATTCCTGGGTGATATTTCTCCCCAGCATTGCATTTCTCTTATTTGTACCTTCTTTTATTTTTATTCTGTGTACAATTCAAGGATTTGAAGAACACTTAAACCTGTTTTGTTTCTCCCTGGTTTTATTCTGGGTGGAATGGAAGGATTTGAGGAGCACTTTTAAATAAAACCTGTTCACCTGTTCTTTTTTTTTTTTTTTTGGTTTGGGGGTTTTTTTTTTTTTGGTTTTTTTTTTTTTTTTTCCTTCTGTGTGGAATTCAAGGATTTGAAGAACAATGTTTAAAAAAAAAACCCTTTTTTTTCAATGTCTCAATTTGCTTTTTTCTCTCACAAATTATCTGTGTAAGAGCATCTATAAATACCAGAGCAACTCAGGCATGAAGCACTCAGACTAAATATAAAACCTAAGGAAAATTACAGCAAAAAACCACCATGAAGATGAGAACACCTTGATCTTACTGGACAGATCCCGCTATCCACGTGGGATCTGTGGAGCCACCACAGACCAGGCTCAAACCTCCTTCACCAATGCAGAATTTTCAAAATATTTGAGCTGTATCAGACACCAAAATGGGATTTGTTGGAACCCTGCTTACTGAGAATTTTAGACTTTCTGTGCTGACAGACACTGACCCCCAAGAGAACTCTGCATTGACCTGAGGCCGTGGGCTTCCAAAATTGAGTGACCGCACTGGGACTGTGGGTGTGGAGTTTGGACAGTAGTGTGTGACATCACACTCTTTTAGTAGTGAATTATTAGTGAAATTCACTACTTTTTTAGTAGTGAACTAGTAGTGTAGTTTGGATAGAAGTGTGTGATGTCACCTGGTGGAAAACGTAGAGTTTAAGGTTTTGGAAAACGTAGAAGTTAAGGTTTTAGAATATAGTAATATATATAAAGCAAGATGGAGGTTTTAGGGGGGAGGCTGCTCCTTCTTCTTCTCCTTCTTCTCCTCCTTCTCATTCTTCTTCACCTTCTTCTTCTCCTTCTCCTCCTTGTTGTTCTCCTTCTCCTTCTTCTCTTCTCCATATTTTTGGGTGGTTTTGTGTGATTGTATAAAAAAGTCCCCATTGCGGGCACGGGTGGTTGGTTATTGGGCTAAAAGTAAAAATAATTGAGGTGTCATTTCTTAATTGGACAGTTTATCCCTAAAAGGCCTTGCAGAGAGAGATGGGGCTCCATTTTTAGTTTGCTAGAGAGAAGTGCTGCAGAGCTCAGGGTTTGTGAGACTGTGACAGAGATAAGAACTGATAAACATCTGAGTCTGAATAAGTAACACTGTCCCATGATTGAATCCCAACCTTGGCTGAGAAAAGAAGCAAAAGAATCCTCAGGATCTAATTTCTCCAAGAGCCTTTCAAAATTCCAGTTAATAATTCCAGGAAGTGGTGGAAGAGGATTAAACTCCCTGTTAGGACTCCAGGATCCACCTGGAACAGATGCTTGAGAGGTGCATACAGTTGGGTTATTCCAAAAGCAATTTATTTGCCTCAGAAGTTACTGTCAGAATAGAAAAGTATCCAAAGCCTTGCTGGGAGCTGGAGAGGGGATTGGAATCCCAGAGATTCCAACAAGGGATGTGCTGCACTCAGGAAAATCAAATGGAAATCCAGATTAATGTGCTGCACTCAGGAAAATAAAATTAATGTCCAGACTGCTCTGGAGAGGTTTGACAAATGAATAGTAAAACTCATATTTCAGGGGTTATTTCAATATTTAATTGAGGATCACAGAACCACAGCAGGATTTGAGATCTGGGGGTGAGATAGGATGAGCCATCCAAAAAATCTGAGGCAGCTGCTGCTCTTGGTTTTGTAATTGTTCTTAAGGCCATTAAATAAAACCCTTGCAAGAAATAAATATCCTAAAGCACTCTTCATTTGTATGCTCAGTGTTGATTCTAAAAATATGAGGGAATAAAGAGATCATTTATCCAATTCCTGTGATCCTGCAGTGCCTAATGGGTTTTTTGTGTTAATAACAGAAGCAGAGCAGATTGCTGTGCATTCCACCAGCTCCTAAACTCGATGGGTTTGTTTATACAGGGATAAATTAGCAAAGGCCTCATATAAACAAGGTGGTGGAGTTGGCAGCTTGAAAAAAAAATCCATGTACAAGGACATGAATTTGCTTTTTAACTTGTTTGGAAGATGACTTGTACCTTAAATGGAGCAGCTCAGCTGGGAGGGTCTTGCCCAAAGGGATTTGAAACCAAATCATCACAAGGAAGATTTCTGTAGAGGTGGGAACTGGAGCCAGGCAGGACCTGAGGAAGGAGTGGGATGAAGGGGAGAGGGGCAAAAAGAGGATGGAAAAACCTGGGAGATGGAGAGGAAGGCCAGGAAGGTCCTTGAGGCAGCAGTGAGGAGGGAAACAGCCTGGGGAAATAGATGGATTTTATAGCTCTGGATGGTGGGAAGCAGAGGGAACACTGAAATACCTTCCCTTCCTCCTTGGCTCTGGATTTCAGTCCCTTTCCCACCTTCTCCCCATGCAAGGGCTGCAGGAAGCAGGGAAAGGCTCACAGCCATCCCTGGCAGCCCTTCTCTGCTCCCCTCCCTCCTCACTCCTTCCCTGCTCTTTTCCAGGAGCTGAAGGCTCCCACATGAGAATCTGGAGCACTCCCTCCTCTCTCCTCACTGTTCCCAAGGGGTTTTCCCACTTTCTTCCCCAGCACTGCCCACCCTGGCGAGGCTACCCTGTCCCCCAGTAATCCCTGCCTCCCTCTGGAAGGAATTCCTGCCTGGAGCTGCCAAGGCTGCCGTGAGAAGCTCACAAAACACACAATAACCTTTAATGACACGGCCAGAAAGGCAAACATTGCCCTGGTAATGTATTCAGCCAGCTGAACTCCATCAGGAGGAGTCAGTGATGGACAGAGAGCACTCTGCTGATGGATCTCCCTGGATCCACCTCGTTTTGCAGGGACAGTGGGTCTGCAGTTTGGAGGACAAGTTGCAGTTTTATCACCTTGGAGAGGTTTGGGATCTCAGCTGCTCTGGGGCCCAAAGAGGCCCCCCCCCCCCCCCCCCCCCCCCCCCCCCCAACCTGTAATTAATAAATGCTGGTTAAGGCTTTAATTAAGGGTAATTCCCATATCAGGAAATAAGGGAGGGGACAGCTCCTGCCCTAAGTGCTCTGATCTGTCTCATTTTAGTCCTAACCTGGATGAGCTTTGGAAGACCAACTTTTTCCCTGGCTTTTCCTCCTTGTGTGTCTGGCAAAGGCTCAGAGGCAAAGGCAGGTGATGGCATTACCTACCGGACATGGCATTACCTTGATTGCATCCCTGCTTGCCTGGAGGCTGAAAATCGACCTCGGGGGCCCAGCAACATCCCTGGGTTTGCTTTTGTTCCCTGGGATTTTCAGAGCTGCTCTGGAAAGTTCTGACTCGAGAGCAGAGAGGCTGCAGGAGGTGAAATGGGGAAAACCCAGCTGCCAGTGCCTGCCTGCAGCAGGAACAGGCACTGCCTGCTCCTCTCCTGCCTGCCAGAGCTGCAGAAGTGACATTTTTGGAGACCAGGAACCATCCACTCCTGTCTGGAGTTTATTTACTGCTCCTGCTCCAGCTCAGCCTGGGATGGGGTTTGAGACATCCTGTCAGGAGGTTGTGGCCTTCAGGGACCTCTCAGGTGTGTAAAAGCAGGAATGAGCTGATTCTGCAGGTGCAGAGCCCTGGGAAGGTGTGTAAAAGCAGGAATAACTGATTCTGCAGGTGCAGAACCCTGAGCAGGTGTGTAAAAGCAGGAATGAGCTGTTCCTGCAGGAACAGAACCCTGAGCAGGTGTGTAAAAGCAGGAATAACTGATTCTGCAGGTGCAGAGCCCTGGGTAGGTGTGTAAAAGCAGGAATGAGCTGATTCTGCTGGTGCAGAGCCCTGGGCAGGTCTGTAAAAGCAGGAATAACTGATTCTGCCGGTGCAGAGCCCTGGGTAGGTGAGTAAAAGCAGGAATAACTGATTCTGCAGGAACAGAACCCTGGGCAGGTGTGTAAAAGCAGGAATAACTGATTCTGCAGGTGCAGAGCCCTGGGCAGGTGTGTAAAAGCAGGAATGAGCTGATTCTGCAGGTGCAGAGCCCTGGGTAGGTGAGTAAAAGCAGGAATAACTGATTCTGCAGGTGCAGAGCCCTGGGCAGGTGTGTAAAAGCAGAAATAACTGATTCTGCAGGTGCAGAGCCCTGGGCAGGTGTGTAAAAGCAGAAATAACTGATTCTGCAGGTGCAGAGCCCTGGGCAGGTGTGTAAAAGCAGGAATAACTGATTCTGCAGGTGCAGAGCCCTGGGCAGGTGTGTGGCCAGAGGGGAGCAGCAGAGGAGCAGCGTGGCAGGCACAGGGGGCTCTCACTGGGCACAGGAAGGAAAAGCAGAGAGGTTTCATTGTTATTCTCCTCAGAGCTGGGTTTTGCACAGCCCAGCCCACGCTGGGACTCACAGAAGTTTTCCCTGAAGGAGCTGGAAGGACTTTCTCAACTAGATTTGGTTCTTTAATGCTTCTGGGAGGATGAGGCCAGAACAAATTGGTGCTGGGGAGGGAGGCTGATGAAATCAGCTAGGATGTGTAATTCCTAAATCAGATTCTCAGCAGCACCCGTGCCCTGCTGGAGTGCTCTGAGCAGGCAGAAATCCTGGGAGAGACAATAAAACAGGGTTGGAGAAGTTGTGTGTTTGAGGAAGTGACCAAAGCACGGAATTTTCTCAAGAGTGGGGAGGGAGGGAATCTTAGGAGGAAAACTGTTCTTTCTGTCAGTGCTGAAAGGAGATTTTACTGACACAGAACTCTGGGGTTTATTCACTCTTTGTGTTTAAACACTGATAAGGAAGAGTCTGAGTCAAAGCAAACTCGCTGGTATTGATCGGGAATATTTTAAACCCTGATTTCCAGCACTGTAATAGGCCCAGGAATTTGCCAGCTGCTTCCATCCCTGGTGGCTCTTTGGGGAAAATCCTCAGCTGGTGCCAAGCAAGGAGCATCCCCTCAGGGCCACTGGGCTGGGTTTCAGTGGGAACCTATTCCTGGGCCAGCAGAAATGGGGTGGATCCACTCTAATCAGTGCCATAAAATCCCAGAAAGGTTTGGTTGGGAGGGAACTTAATTCCCCTCCAGTCCCATCTCCTGGGCAGGGACACCTCCACTGTCCCAGATTATCCCAGCCTGGCCTTGGGCACTGCCAGGGATCCAGGGGCAGCCCCAGCTCCTCTGGGAATTCCATCCCAGCCCCTCCTCAACCTCCCAGCCAGGAATTCCTTCCCAATATCCCATCTCTCCCTGATCTCTGTCAGTTTAAAGTCCTTCCCACTTGTCCTGTCCTCTTGGCTCTGTCCCTGGAAGGAGAGCAGGAATTTAATCCTGATTAATTCCACTGATGGAAATGCCAGGAACAAGCTGCAGCTCTTTTGTCTGGGCTGAATTCCTCCCCTGGCCAGCAAATCTTGGATGAGATACAGAGGTGTCAACCCCTGGTCCCTTTTGTACCTTTTCCCTGTCCCAGGTGACCCCTCAGTTCAGGCAGAGGCTGGGATGTTCTTCAGGAGGTTAATTTGGGCAGCCAGGAGAAATGTTTGGTGTCCTTCAAAATCCTTCAAAGGGGCAGCAGTGGAATTGAGCTCTGCTGGAAACTTCCTTTGGGATCCTGAACAACTTCAATCTAAATTTGCAAGCTGTAAACCAGCGAGGTTTTTGTCTTTCACTGGGGTTGTAGTGGCTGTGGAGTTCCACAGTTTGGAGGGTGAACTCTTGTTTTCAGCTTGAGATCAGGGGCACTTCAGAGCCAAAGGGTTTTTGGGGCTGTGAGCTTTAGTGCTATATTTAGCTAGGCCTATTTTTAAGGAATCCTATATTTAGTTACTCCTGTGTTTAGTGACTTCTGTATTTAGTGAGTCCTATATTAAGTTAGTCCTATATTTAGTCCTATCTACTTAATTTATCTGTAAAATCATCCCCAGGAAGGTTCTGCTGTCCCACCCATCCCACCTGTAACTCCCTGACCTGTTAAAGCTGGCTTTCCTTTGGGAGCACAACTATTCCTGTGGATCAGGGGGCTTTTCCAGCAGTTTAGGAGTGAAAATTCCTTCATTATTCCTTCATTGTTGTGAGAATTTATCCTCCAGGGCCACCCAGTGCTGCTCCTCAGCAGCATCCCAAGGCTTGGCAGCTGAATTATCCCTGTGTAGGATTTCTGTCAGACCCATGCAGTCAGGAGGTCAATTTTTCTCCCTGGATAAGGAGAATTTTTGTGCAAAAAGGAGTTTTTTGGAGCTGTGTGAGCTGGAATTCTGTGTAATGAATGCACTGCAGCAGCAGTGACTCCACACTTCTGCTCCATCCCTCTGCTGATCCCAACATTTTCTCACCCTGTGGATGCCAGAGCTGGGGATGGGGATTTATTGATTGCTGGTGCAGCAAAGTGATTTCAGCCTGGCCAGAGGGATTCAAGGAAAGCTCATTTTGCTGAGCTGGGGTTTTTTCACCTTAAATCGGAGCTCTGTCTGCGGCAGGAAACCTTCAGCAGGAGTTGGTGGCATCAAGGAATTCACATAAATATCATTTAAAGTTTTCCTTCTGACAGTGGATGAGGAGATGTGGCACAAAGAACTGCTGGGAAAAGAAAGGCAGAAGGGTTGACAGTGCAGATTTTGTGTTTTCAAAGGGAACTCGAGTGAGAACATCACACAAAGAGAATCAAATCCATGGAGCAAAGAGTCCATGGGAGGAGCTGGATCCTGAGCTTTCATGAGCCCACGCTGCCACTGAGCTCCTAAGAGTGTAAAAGCAGAAGGAATAATTTCATTTTTGCTATTATTTCATTCATAGTATTATTTTCATAGTGATTTGTTTTCTTTATTTTCTTTATTTTTATTATTATTTTCATAATAATTTTATTTTCTAGTGTTTTATTTGAAGTAATGTCAATCACTAAATCCTCTGCATGCAAACCAGCTCAGAATTTGGACAAATTAAAAAAACATGAGGCAAAAAAGCAGGTAGAAAGCGAGGAAAGTTTGATTCAATTTTTTCTTTTTCTCTGAGAAAACATTTCTGGCTGTAAATAAGAAATACTTCTCTTTTCAGATGCTCCGTTTTGTTTCAGCACAGCAGTGCTGGTGTGAAATGCAGACTTCACCTCTGGATTGAGAATTTCACTGAATTAATTGAAAAAAACCCAGTAACAAACATTGATCTTTTTCAGGGAAAAATTCATTTTCTTGAGTTTGAAATCTTGTAGGATGAATTCTGATCAAGAAAAGTAGGAAAAATCACATGTGAAGCAGAAGAGGTAACAAAAAAAGAGAAAAAAGGGTAAAATACTCCAGGGAAACATTTCAGCAGCTTTAAAATCTTCTTCTGCCCCAGATGTGAATTCACTGGTGGACATCAGTGTCCTTCCAGAGTATTTGGAATATTTGGGTCCTTTGGAAGTTGCAAAATTCAGGTGGAAATGATGCAGAGGAGCCCAGGGAATGGAATTTCCAAGGCCCTCATGTGAAGGAAGCAAGGGCAGGAATGAGCCCAAAGCAGGGAATTGTGAATAAACGGCTGGGATGGATTTGTGGGAGCAGAAATGTCTTGCTTTGAAAAGATAGGTGTTAAGGAAGACAGGAGCTTTTTGTGAAATGGAAAATGTAAAATCTTTTCCTCAGAATTATTATAATTTTGAAATGAAGAGGTTCTCAGGTAAAGACAGGGGAATAGGAATAACAGTTTTTTATTTGGGAAATGAAAAATACAAATGTAATAGTATAAAAAATAGTATAAAATAGAAATATATAGAATATAGAAATATATATAAAATATATAGAAGTATATAGGGGGAAAATATAGAAATATATAGAAAAAATAGTATAAAAAAGAAAACAATCATTGATAGAGTCAGAAAACAATCTGACACCCTGTGGGTCAGGGTGTTGGTAGTAGTTTGATTAAATGGTGGTTGTAGTTTTTTGGAGTGATAGATGTGGTTCTGTTGAAGCAGTGATCTTGTATAAGGGTGTAGTTTGGAATTTTTTAAGATTTGGTGGTGGTAGAGATGGGCTTGGTCTTCTTTTGGGAATGCAGTGGAGAAGAAATCTGGTTTTTTGGGAATTTAGTGGAAAAGGTTGGTTGTGGTATTCCAAACCTCAGATTGTATCCAGGTAGGAATGCTTGGCTCCTCCCTCTGGGTGTGTTTTTTACAATGGGATGATGGGATTTTATCAGTTATACAGTGACACTTTATGGCTCATTAATAGAAGATATTTTTTGTGGAGGGAGGGTTGGTTGCGGAAGAGATAAAGAAAACTTTAATTAACAGAAGAGAACTGCCCCACTTCTAGAAGATGGGAATAGAATACACACTCCTGTTTCTAACTGAAGACTCCCACTCATTTCTGTCACCTTTTCCTAATTAATATCTGTAAATTCTGCCTCTGAATCAAGGGAGAGCAGGGCCAGGCTGTGCCTGAGCGGGGCCCTGGAGGGGCCTTCCCTAGTGTGGGCAATGATTTCCTGCCTTTTCCTCTGATAAAACCATGGAATTCCAGTGTACAATTAAATTATAGTGCACAATTAGCTGCTATTTCAATGGCAAAATGAACAATTAATGTAATGACACAGGAGTGCTGCCTAATTAAATGATTCTATCGCTTCTAAATATGGATTATTTACATTAATGTGAAAGCAAAGCTGGGTGGTACAGCCAAAACTCCCTGAGAATTGTGAATTACTACAAGCTAATTGCATTTATGCAATTAATTTTTTAAATTTTTTAATTTATGCAATTAATTTAATTTTTAAAGAAAAATTTTAGGGGTTTTTTTCTTCTTTTTTTTTAATTTTTCTTGGGGTTTTTTTTCTTTTTTTCTTTTAAAGGCTAAGGAAAGGAGAATTTTTTTTCTTCTTTTTTTTAAATTTTTATTGGTTTTTTTTTTCTTTTTTTTCTTTTTTTTTTTTAAAGGCTAAGGAAAGGAGAAGGAAGGACATGTGTGTTCCCACCCTGGAGCCAGGACTCTGCTCCAGCTCGTGCCAGCCCGAGCTCTCCTGATCTACATTTTATCTGCAATGCATCAGGAGTTTGTGCAGCTTTTCTTTTTTTGTCAATTGGCACAATTCCTGTGGCCTGTGCAGAGATACAGCCTCACCAGCCAGGTGCTACATTCCCTGTAACCCGTGCATTGCTGCTTCAGAAAAACCAAAGGATGCACTCCTAAACCCAAAACACTTCCTGTGCTGTGAATTCAAAAACGTGTAAATTCAAATGACAACAGCTCTGAGGAGACTGTTCAAACGCAGAAGGATTTTAAAAGATTTTTTAAGGCCAGAAAACAATTATTTGTAAGATTTTTTAAATCTAGAAAACTAAATTATTTATAAGATTTTTAAATTCAGAAAATTCCATTATTTGTAAGATTTTTTTAAAGCCTATAAAACTCAATGGTTTTTAAGATTTTTAAGCCCAGAAAACACAAAGGTTTTTAAGCCCAGAGAACTCAGTGCATATGGGCAGGTATAGCCTCGATCTTCCAGGGTCATGGAATTTGTGCCCCTGCCAGATTCCCTGGCTTTTGTAAGATTCCTTTTTATAAATGTTCAAGGTCTATCACTTGCTTGGCCTTTCATGAACCTGATTATTTTGTAGTGCAGATTAAAAAGGAGATAAAAATAAGTGATGATAAAGAACTCTTGGGAGAAAGGGAGAAATCTCTTGTCTACACCAGTGTTTGAGGGTTTTGGACAGAATTATTTTTTTTTTTCATCAGAGGCGATGTGGCTGTGCTTGAATCCCCATCAAGGTGCAGGAATTGCAGGCAGGGTTTTGCAGGTGCTGTCTCTTCCCATCCTGTGCCCTCTTTGGGTTCGTTTCTCTGAGTAAATGGACAAATTTAGGGCTGTTCCTAAAAGCCTAGGTAAGGAAATCAGGCAGAATCCTGTTTTTCCAGGCAAAAAAAGGATAAGGGCAGTAAGATTTATCAGCAAAGGCTGCAGTGATGAGCTGCCTCTGTGGTTGGATATTTACAATCTGGATTTATAACTCAGTGAAATAACTGATGATAGATTGAAATTCTTGTGTGAAATCCTGAGGTTTATTGAAAGCGTTTGCTTTTCAGCACAAACTGGAGAAGAAAAATCTTCCCTGAGTCCCAATCTCCCTCTGTGGCTGCTTCCAAAACTCACTCTTTTACAGAAATTCACTAAATTTGGTGTAAAGGAAGTTCAAATTAAAAGGACCAACTCAAATACTACAGGAGGCTGGAAAAGTGGGAAAAACTCCTCAAAGCCCTGAGCAATGTTTCTCCCTGTGCTCAAGGCTGGGTGAGTTGCAGGTGGATGAATCTGGAATAAATTGGGTGAATTTAATGGGGTTTGAGTTTTCTGCAGGTTTCCAAGTGCTATTTTCAGTGTCAAAGGTGACTTGGAAAGTATTACAGATAATCTGGATCTATAGAAGGAGGAATATCCTAAAGAGGTGTAAATCCCTCCTGGTGAAGATACTTCACTTGGAACATTTGGAATTTCTTTTTTGGGTTTTAATTCTTTCTATTTTATATTATTTTCATATTTTATATATATTTTTTAACTTTTTATTATTCTTTTTTTTTTTTTTTCTTGTATGTCGCTGGTGACCAACAATGACAGTGATATTTCCAAAAGTGTCATTTTAGGAAGAAGCAATTCCCATGAAAACACCCCCTGGTTTCCTTCCAGCTGCAGCTCCTTGATCTTCCCAATCCCTGAGCATCTCAAAGCCAAACTGGAATTAATGGTAAAGGACCCTGAAGAACAAAACCATTTAAGATTATGAAGATGTATATGGGTATGATGTATTTAAAAATGTGCTTTTTGCACACTTAACATTTTTCCTGACTGGAAGCCTTAATGTCTGATTGAAGGTTGTTCATGACACATCTCTGGAGATGGAAGAAACAATAAAAGTGATTTAACAAGAGGAAAAAAAAAGAGAGGCAGCAATAAATTTGAACATTGTCTGGGTTTCAGCTGCCATAGATTGTGGGGATAATGGCACATTAATGCACAAATCAATAGCCAGAATTAAAGCCAGTTCCCAGTCAGGCTCCTCACAGCTCTGCCAACCTTAACCCTGCTTTTTCTCTCTTGGAGGAAGAGTGAAAGCTGTGGAGGAGAGGAGAGGAGAGGAGTTGGATGTGCTGCTAGTGTGGAATCTTACAGAGGGCAGCTAATCCTGTTTTCCTGGGAATTCTGTCAGGAGTGAGGCAGGAATTGTGACCCTTTGCTCAGAGCCTTTGCTGGGCATTTCACAGCTCATTTTTGGGGCTGGCAGCAGAGAATCTTCCAGCCCTGCCTGGATCCTGTGGAGCAGGTCAGGGAATAGAGACTCCTCTGGCTCTCCTGGGTTCAGAGGAGCAGGACAGGGAGCAGGACAGGGAGCAGAAAATCCTCTGGCTCTCCCTGGATCCTGTGGAGCATGACAGGGAGCAGAGAATCCTCTGGCCCTCCATGGGCTCCATGGATCAGGACAGGGAGCAGCTGTAGCAGGAATGGGAGCAGAGAATCCTCCCAAAGTCCTGGGTTCCATGGAGCAGGACAGGGAGCAGATAATCTTCCAGCCCTGCCTGGATCCTGTGGAGCAGGACAGGGAGCAGAGCATCCTCTGCCTCTCCCTGGGTTCCATGGAGCAGGACAGGGAGCAGAGCATCCTCTGCCTCTCCCTGGGTTCCATGGAGCAGGACAGGGAGCAGCTGTAGCAGGAATGGAGCAGAGCTGTTCATACCTGGCCTGCCATCCCCTCTGAGCTGGACAGGTTCATCTGGGGCCAGCAGGGCTGTTTTTGGGGACACGGCTCATCAGGGCTCTGCTGCTTAACGGGTTGTGACTGAGCTGCTCCTCTGCTCTGTCCCTGAGTGGGAGCAGGGGAGGTGAAGTGAGGGCCCAGACAGAGGGGGATGATGCAGAGCCCTGTCTGCCCTTCAAGCACAAACAGGCTGTGAAATGTCTGTCAGGGGCTGCTTGCACAGAGCCTGGCTCTGGGAACTGCTGGTTTTGTCGTGGCATCCTAAAAAATACAGATGAAACCTTTGGGAACTTGCCCTTGAATGCATGAACTCATCTCAAATGTTAAAGCCAGGCTGGGTGGGCTTGGAGCACCCTGGGACCGTGGGAGGTGTCCCTGCCCATGGCAGGGGTGGCACTGAATGGGGCTTAAGGTCCCTGCCTACCCAAACCATTCCATGTTCCATGCTCAGGCTTTTGGAGACGCATCAGTGCCTGGATGTGGATCCCAGATGGGTGGTCCTGGTTCAGGCACAGCTCATTTCTCTCTCTCCAGCTCTGTGGGAGGCTCAGTTTGCAGAGGACGGGTGATTGGGCAGCCCTTGGACCTGGTCCTGCTTTGGCTTCTGCTTTCTGAGTTTCACAGAATCCTGGAATGGGTTGGGTTGGGAGGGAACTTAAATCCCATCCAGTGCCACCCCTGCAATGGCAGGGACACCTCCCACTGTCCCAGGGGGCTCCAGCCTGGCCTTGGGCACTGCCAGGGATCCAGGGGCAGCCACAGCTGCTCTGGAAATTCCATCCCAGCCCTTCCCAGGGAACAATTCCTTCCCAATATCCCATCCATCCCTGCCCTCTGGCAGTGGGAGCCATTCCCTGGGTCCTGGCCCTCCACCTCTTGTCCAAAATCTCTCTCCATCCTTTTTATTTCTAAGCCTCCTGTCCTGCTCCCACCTGGCTTTTGTCCTTTGCCTGGGCAAGGAAAGAACCCCCATATCAGCTGGATTTGGGAAATCCAGATTCCTCCTGCCACAAACCAGCATTCCACATATTTATGTTTTTCAGTCTCCCTACCACAAAAATCACTTCTGCTTCTCTCAGTTTCATTGCAGTTCCTCACAGAATGCTGTCCCCTGTGCTGAGCTGGCTCCTGCACTGCTGGGGCTCCCCCAGCCCCTTCTGTTCCTGCCCTGGGACTCCTGGTCTCAGTTTTATTTCAGTTTTATGTCAGTTTTATGTCAGTGTGTCCCTTCAGCTGCAGGAAGGCTGAGCTGGTGGCAGTAGGTGGCACTGTCACAATCCTGCTCGGCCCGAGCTGGGCGTGCGGGGGGCTGGAGCCAGCGGTGGGGGTGGAGGTGATGGGAAAGGGGTGCAGGCGATGGGAAAGGGGTGCAGGTGCTGGGAATGGGGTGCAGGTGCTGGGAATGGGGGGGTGCAGGTGATGGGAATGGAGTGGAGGAGATGGGAAAGGGGTGGAGGAGATGAGAAAGGGGTGGAGGAGATGAGAAAGGGGTGCAGGTGATGGGAAAGGGGTGCAGGTGCGGGAATGGGGTGCAGGTGATGGGGAAAGGGGTGCAGATGATGGGGAAAAGGGTGCAGGTGATGAAAAAGGGGTACAGGCACTGGGAGAGGGGGTTCAGGTGATGGAAAAGGGCTTCAGGTGGGCTCTGAGGGGCTGCCCAGGGCTCTGCTGTGCCTCAGCTCACCTGGCTTGCAAACAGGGGCTGCTTGGCAGGGCACCAGCCCCAGGACCGATCTCCTCAGCCCCACAGGTGTCCTTGTCCCATTATTGATCTCCTCAGCCCCAGGTGTGTCTTTGCCCCTCTGGGCTGTGCCAGGCAGTTCAGCCCCAGCTCTGGCAGGGGCTGTGGTTCCTGCAGCACTTCCACACTCTCCTTCCCCCACAGCTGCCCTGGAATTGCAGCAGGATTTTATCCTGGAGATTTGCATTGTGCTGCTTCAAGAGGATTCTTGCCCTCTGTCCTGTTCTGTGGCTTTGCTTCCCCTAGGATAATTAAATAAAGCCTCTATTTCTCTTTATTCCCATAAATAAATTCCAGCTCCCTCCCCTGTGATGCTGCCCTTCAACCTATCATTAGTGATTTTCCTTTTGTTGTTTTTAATATCAACCCCCCAATCAATGCACTTTTACAGCTGGTGCAACCCCTCAGAGCGAGTTTGACATCCAAACCTCTTCCATGGGGATGTAGAACTGGAAACTCAGTGGTGAATTTGGAGGTGTGAGGAATTCATCAGCTGAGTTTGACATCCAAACCTCTTCTGGGCTTATCCTGAATTTATCCCCAGCCACGGGGATGTAGAACTGGAAACTCAGTGGTGAATTTGGAGGTGTGAGGAATTCATCAGCAGGGTTGGATCTCCAAAAACCCCAATTCAGCATTGCTGTTATTGGGAGAGGAAATGCTGATAATCAAAGGAATGGTTGGTTAAACTGGAATTCTTGTTCCCTCCTTTAAAACTCTCTCAAGGGTTTTCAGTCATGTCTTTACACTGAGTTTTTATTTGTCTTTATAGAAAAGGAGCTCTTGAGGGAGCTCCAAATCATTATTGCTAGCAATGGGATTGTCCCAGTCTGTTCCTGGTGAAAATGCTGCAAACTGGGAGAAATCTCTGCTGAATTCCAGAGATTTCAGATAAAAAGTAGCAATGCTAAATATTGTTCCATGTTCTTTGTAGTATTCTATTTTCTTTTAACAGGAAACCCGGGATCAGGGATTTCCTGAGGGTGGAAACAGTGAATGGCAAAGATCTCCCAGCTGAGGCAAACTGGCACCAGTGAAACTTTTCTCACTGGGACAGGAGAGAATTTCACAGGAGTTTTGTCACATTTATTTTTGGAGTTTATTTGCACACTTTCAAGGGGAAGCCATGAAAAAATTCCTCTGGGAGATTAAAAAAAGCTGAAGGGAGTGGAAATGAAGCCAAATTCTGCACTTTGGAAGGAGATAATCTGCAATCATCTGGCCCAGGGAAGGGAATTTAGCTAATGGGAACAGCAGCTTTGTCCCCGAGTGACAGCGACCTTCAGGGACAGGGGACAGAGATGTCCCAGGGATTTGTCAGCACTGCCCGAGCTGCTTTCCCTACCCAGCACCTCCAGGAGAGCCCTGGAACACTCTGGGAATGTTTGGTGTGGAGCTGGATGGAATTGCAGTCACATGGGAGGGAATGGGGATCGGGGGCTGCACCTGGGGGATGATTTTGGGGATTTAGTTCTTCTCTAACTACCCAGAAAAAAATGAAAATTCTGTGTTTGGGCAGGAACAGAAATTATTCTTTGTGTAGGAGCTTGTTGTGAAGTTATCCTGGAGCAGGATGGGGTTTGAATGTAACAGCAGAGTTATCCCAGAAGGGATCTGGGCAAGGAGCTGTTCCCAGCATTTGAAAGGATTTGGGAACGATGCTGAGTGAAATTCCAGTCCTCTTCACTTTGTTTTTTTGTGTTTGTTTTGTTGAAATGATGATTTTAAATCCCTTTTTGAACATTAACAGTTCTATTATTCAATTATTCTCAATTTAGGGCTTGCTTTGTCCAGCTTCCATCCTCCTCTGCCTGAAAAATACTTGAGAACCACTTTTTGTATCTCTTTTTTTTTGACCTAAGACCATGAAATGTTTGTAAAAGGTGATGTGTGAGTGTCAGGGGTGCAGCAAGTCTCCAGATTTCTTCCATCAGCTCTTGGCCAGCTCCTGCTTTCCTCACACCTTTTGCATTATTGATAATAAAAGCTCAGCCACCAAATATTAAAACCAGCAAAAAAGGGAGGTTTAATTGTAGAAAAGTCAGAGTCAGCTGAAAATAAATGTGACTTTACAGCTTCCACTGGCAATTCCAGCCTCCTGCTCCCCCCATCTGCCGCTCCAGCTCTGCACAGAGCGAGCAGAGTTCAGGTTTTGTCAGGATTTGGTGGGAAGAACACAGACTTGAGAAATTATCTTGCAAAAGAAGCCTTAAATGCAACAATTTAGCATTAAAAAAGAGCGAATTTCAGGATTCTGGGAGATTTTCCTCACTCTGCTGAGTGCTGGCTTTGCCTGGAAGTTTCAGCACTTGGAGTTTTGCCCAGCTGAAATCTCTGAACTGAAATCTCAGCTTGAGAGCTGACAAAACAATACCTGTTAACCATCAGAAGGGCCTTGTTTGCTGGGAAACAGACCAGATCCCCCAGAAAGCATGGGAAAACTGCCATAGGTACGTTAGGGGATTGTGTGGTGGAGAATTCCAGGGCCAGAAATGAAATGGAAACCTTTCCTTGCTGCTTAAATCCTGGGCTGGGGGGCACCTGCTGCCCATCCCCTGGGAACGAGCATTCATGGAATCTGGGAATGATTTGCACTGGAAAGGACCTAAAAATCCCATGGCAGGGATATCCTCCACCATCCCAGGGTGCTCCAAGCTGGCCTTGGACACTTCCAGGGGTGGAGCAGCCACAGCTGCTCTGGGAATTCCATCCCTCCCCACCCTCCTACTGGGAATTCCATCCCAGTGTCCCATCTAACCCAGTGCTTGTTCCC
This sequence comes from Pyrgilauda ruficollis, assembly GCF_017590135.1. NCBI lineage: Eukaryota > Metazoa > Chordata > Aves > Passeriformes > Passeridae > Pyrgilauda > Pyrgilauda ruficollis. The sequence goes on from NW_024510877.1 coordinate 573,329, forward strand.
ACTGAAGCCATTCCCCCTCATCCTGTCACTATTTAATGCTACACTGCTGAGCACAACTTAATGCAATGAAATTTCTGTAAATTCTGGGATATTTGCTTTGACCTGAGCCCTTTCTTGGGCTCTGATGGGCTTTTCCAGCAGCCCATGTAATTTTATTTATCTGTGTCTGGGCTGTCTCCAGTGGCCAAATCCTGCAGCTTAGAGGGGAGGAGCCCCTTCCTTCCCTGCCTCTGATCCCTTCAGTAAATTCAGGTTTTCCCACCAGTTTTGAGGGGAGTTTTCAGGAGTTATTTTCCTTTAAACTCCCCTCTCCTGTGGGTACAGAGGGGTTTTTCAAGGCTGCTCTGCTCAGGTGACCTCTGGTGCTCTGCCCTCCCTTGGAAGTGTTTGCACCTCTAAGAACTGAATTCCTTTTTTCTCCCTCTGCCCGACTTCTTTTGCTTTCAGGGGAAATATTTCAATTCTCTGTGCACCTTTGAAAATCCACTTTCAAAGGGTTTGAGGGCAACCAGGGAGGGTTGATTGCTGCAGCTCATTCCAGGTTATTTCACAAAACTTTACCTGCTTAAATCTGAAATATAACCCAGAAACAGCCACGGGCATGGGTATGCCTTGGGAAATATATAATCATATAATAATTTATTAATCCTTGTCAAGGACCAGCCTCTGGCCTGTTTGAGGAGCTGTAAGAGCATTCCAAGGGAGTAAAAACCAGTTTTAAGGCTATTCCTCCCAGTACCAAGTGACTGAAGAGCTTTAAAAGTCTTTTCTCACTGACTCTTCATGTTTACATTGGTCTCACAAATTCCATTTATTGCTTGTATTTATTATTAGCAGGAGAGACAGAAATTTGCTCCCTGTGTTAAATTATCTTTGTCACTTGACAGTTTTTGCCTTAAACTGTTTTATCAAAGACTTTAAGGGAACTCTGGAAATGTTTAAGAGGATTGGGAAATGGGTTTTCATCCTCATGTAAAGACTGTAATTACATTTGTGGGAAGGTTTTGGGTTTTTCCCTGTTTCTCACAGTAATTTTCACCAAAATTTCACTAGCTTTTCAGTAGCTTTCACTAATTTTCACTAGCTTTTCACCAAAAATAAGTTGGTTTTTTTTCCTAACAGTATCACATCTCTGTGTGATGTTGGATAAGTTCTGGGGTACAATTCTGTGCTGAGGATGTGGAATGGTGCAAATCAGTGCCACAAGGGAGGGCACAGGGGATGGAATTTTGTTCCCAGCCTGGAGGGACCCATGACAGAACCTCTGTTTATTGAATCAGGCTGTGATTTAAGAAGTGATCTCTTCACTGGAGACAGAAAAATCTCATTTGTAACGGGGTATTCCTCATCCACAGATGGAATTTTTCTTGTGGTACTAGAGCTCTGCTGGGATTGAAGTATCAGCTTAAAAAATTAATAAAATCAGCTCTTCTAGTCCATGAAGAGACATTGCTGCAGAGAACTGAGGCGAAAGCCAGAGGAAAATCTCCCAGCGGGAATTGTGTGTGCATTGGGGAGGGTTTTAGGAGAATTTTAGGAGCCCCAGAGGAGCTGTGGCTGCCTCTGAATCCCTGAAGTGCCCAAGGCCAGGATGGAGCAGCCTGGGGTAGGGGAAGGAGCTCCTGCCCATGGCAGAGATGAACTTTGAGGTGCCCAAAGCATTCCTTGATCCTGTGCAAGGTTTGGGTCCGGAACCTGCTGCTCCCTGGGCTCTTTCCCTGCAGCTGCTCTCCTGGGTGACCTTCAGGGTGACAGATCCATGGATTTCCCAGCTCTCCTCTGAGCAAAGGTGCCGCTCCAGCCATGCCTGTGGCGGAGCAGCTCCCGCACCCATGGCTGGCACGGCCTGGGTGAGCCCTGGGGTCTGGCAGCTGTGCCAGGCCTGGGTGAGCCCTGGGGTCTGGCAGCTCTGCCAGGCCTGGGTGAGCCCTGGGGTCTGGCAGTTGTGCCAGGCCTGGGTGAGCGCTGGGGTCTGGCAGCTTTGCCTGGCATGACCTGGGTGAGCCCTGGGGTCTGGCAGCTTTGCCAGGCCTGGCCTGGGTGAGCCCTGGGGTCTCACAGCTTTGCCAGGCCAGGCCTGGGTGAGCCCTGGGGTCTGGCAGCTGTGCCAGGCTTACAGGGCTCCAGCTGTGCCCGGTGCAATGGCAGGGGTACGGTGTGGCAGTGACAGCCTGGTCAGAGAGAGAAACTGATTGCTTCCCAGGCATCCTTCTGAAAAAAGCTGTGAAAAGCTCAGAGAAAAGAATTAAACCAATTCTCATCTGAAGGCTCTGCAGCTTTGGAACAGTTGTTTCTCATGAGATGGTTTGTTGTTGGCTGAGGGTCTGTGTAAAAATTACAAATGGGATGGAACTGCTGAGGAACCTGTCTTGAGCTGTTGTATTTTCCAGCATCAGCCTCATGACATGGTTATGACAATGGGAAGGTGCCAGCAGCTCACATCTCTGGCAGCAGAACTTAATGTTACAACTCACTTTAAATTTTTTTTGACTAATTACACAAAGCAAAAGTACATTGACAGTAGTTTTATCTAACTACTATAAGCACACATATCTTTGGTTAGAACAATGCTTGCTTATTTCGAATAAAATACCTGCTTGTAAGCCTTAAGATACAATGCTCAGAGCTCCATTATTAAACTTAGAACTTCTTAATATCTTCTGGCCGCAGCTCTCTTCACAGAGAACAGCAGGCAAAGCTTCCCAAGGATTTTTCTTGGGAAAGAAGTGAGAAGCAGAGAGACAAGAAGAGAAAACAATTCTTATCTCTATTATCTATTATTCTTACCACTGCTCCTGTTTTTGCACATGTGGAATGTGTTATGGGGATTGTTTACCTAAGTGATTTGTTACTTGGACACAGGTGAAGGGTGGTTTGAGTGATGAGCCAATCACTCAAAGCTGTGTCTGACTGTCTGGAGACAGTCACAGGTTTTTCTTTAGTATTCCTATAGTACAGTATCTTTTTAGTATCTCTGTAGTATAGTTATAATTTAGTATTAATGTAATATAGTATAGCTTAATAAAGCATTTGTTCAGCCTCCTGAATCATGGAGTCAGAGCACATTACTCCCCACACTGGGGGCTCCCAGCATCAATAATATCTCACTAGATATACTTTTCTGTAGCTTAGGGAGTTATCCTAGCAAAGCAGTAATACACAGACCATTGTTCTATTGTCCTTACTTTCTACTTATTTTATAATTTGTCTGCTAACAAATCTTATAGCTACTGCTTAACTCTAATCACAATTCTACCTACTGTCTCTAAAGCCTACCTTTTACAGCTTTCCCAAAACCCTCTCATTTTAAAGATTCCCACAATGGTTTACCAAAGGATGGCTCCTAATTAACCAATGGTGACAGGTGTTGTTAAGAACCAATCAGGTTCTGAGTGAACGATGTTGGTTGTAAATATCAGGAGATTGTAGTAAAGGAGCTTTCTGAAAATGCGTGGAGTGTGTCACCTCTCTTCCCGTCCCTGACTCAATGGTGACAGGACAGGGCTGCCCTGGGGGTGTCACCAACACCAGCTCAGCTGCGACCTGAGCATCCCTCCTGCTCCTGTGGCTGCCAAAGCAGGCAGCCCTGACACTGCTCCTGTGTCTTTATTTCTGGCCTAGAAATGCTCACTGGCACAAAAGATAAACCTGAAGTGAGCTCTGTAAGCACTTATCAAAATTCCAGTGCTGCTGGCTCAGTGGTTCTCCCCAGAATGGTGAGAATTTAGCTTTTATATTTTTCAGATTCAGGTTTTAGCTTTTATATTTTCAGATTCTGTGCTGCTTTAATATGTGGCTCTGGGCTTCATATGAGAGGATGGTGAGGTCTCTGCAGAGAGACAGAGCAGGGAGACAAAACAATTCCTGCTCTAGCTGGAGACCAAGGACAAATGATCCAAATCTCAGCCCAAGAGCACAAACAATGTGGGCTGGAGAGAGAAAAACAAGAAGAATGGGACTTCATAACCTAAAGCTGTAATTGGACAATTAACTCCAATGTGGTGATGGACCAAAACTTATAAAAGTGTGAGACCTTGTGACTTCATCCATTTTGGGACCATTTTGGTTCATTTTTGGTGCAGCCCTGGCTGGGCTCTTGTGCTGCCCAAGGTGGATCCATGGAGGCCTTTTAATAAATCCCTACTTTATCCTTTAACTCTGCCCAGCCTCTGCTCTAGGTCAGCCTTCACAAGACATCAATGGAAGTTATAAATATTTTGTAAATGGGCTCAGAAAAAAACCTGCTTTCAGCAGAGACAGTGATCATGGAATTGTGGAACGATTTGGGTGGGAAGGGACCTTAAAGTCATCCAGTTCCACCCCTGCCATGGCAGGGACACCTCCCACCATCCCAGAGTGCTCCAAGCCCTGTCCAGCCTGGCCCTGGACACTCTCAGGGATGGGGAATCCGTGGATGCTCCAGTGATGATGCAGATAGAACCCACCAGGAGCTCATTCTTTCATTGAGAAGTTCAACTCCAAAGCAATAATGAATGATAATGAAAACCAGATCATTGTGTAGAAGTCACAGATTTAAGTCATTGCATTGGGACTCCTCATTTGCCTGAAGATGAGCTGTGCCTAACGACTTCATTTCAGGATGTATCCCTGTCTCAGGCTCTTTTTGCTGTGGTTTGTCAGGGACAAGAGCCTGACCAAGAGAAAATCTGTAACAAACTGGTGAAGGAGAAATTGGAGTCCTTTTCTCTTCCGAAATCACACAGGTTGGGGCTGGATTCTGCCCGTGCACCTTCAGCTGAGGCTGGAGCAGCTCCTGCCTTGATTTTTGCCCAGCCAAGCCTGGGAAGTGTCCAGGAACCGGGACTGTGAGCAGCCAGGGCCCTGCAGCAGGACTGAGCCATTCCCTGCAGCAGAACTGGCCCAGCAGAGCAGGAGAGCACAGCTGGCCCACAGCTGGATCAGGGCTGGCCCACAGCTAGATCAGGGCTGGATCAGGGCTGGCCCCCAGCTGGATCAGGGCTGGCTCACAGCTGGATCAGGGCTGGCCCACAGCCAACCCACAGCTGGCTCACAGCTGGCTCAGGGCTGCCCCAAACTCCCAGCAATCAATAATCCAGCACCACACCCCCACACGTTCATGAGCAAGGGGAAAGCCAGGCTGGGGTGTCCCTGTTTCCAGGATTCCTGTCCCCAGGCAGGGGTACCAGCAGCTGGAATTTGGTTTTGGAGGGACACTGATCCTGCCCTGGTTGGGTTGAACACCAGAGGAGCAGCAGGGAAGGAAATCCTTGATAAATTCTTCTAAAGGGACAGAACTGATTATTAAATGCCGTGTTCTCTCCAATAAACTGTTATTTTATATTTTTTAAAATGTTCTCCCCTCCTCCCTGGGCAATCCAAGCCTGCCATAAAGCAGAATTCATTATTACCTGTCCAGTGCTTTGCAAAGCCCTCAGGAAGGGTTAAGCAGGGCTGGAGATTGATTTTGTGTTTCCAAGCCTGGAGTGTGTGTCAGCAACAAGGGATGGAACTTAATCCTGAATATTCTCCTGGCTGGCAAAGAGCAAAAGGAAAAATCAAAGATGAGGACATGAGAGCTGTGTGATCTTGCAAGGCAGCTGTAAACTGCTCTTTTTTCTTTAATTAAAAAGAGAAACCTTTCATAGAAGCCCAAAAGAAAAGAGGACCTGGGGGAAATAGTTCTGTTCTTGTGTGAGTCACTCTCCCAGCAGAGGGAAATGCTGCAGCTTTGAGAAGTGGCTCAGTCCAACAACCTGAGCTTAACTTTGGCTCCCATGAAGGCCCAGGTCAAGCTGGATTTTCCTTTGCAGCACACTCAGTTATTCAAAAAGTGGGAACATACCTAAATTGAGGTGAGAAAACAGTTATTTCCAAAAGAGAATTATCACTTTTTAGTACCTGAAGTTTGGAGCTGCTGCACTTCAGCACCTGGGTCGTATTATCCAAAATATTTCTGACCTGGAGGAAATGATCCCACTTATCTCCAGAGGAGATTGTCATGGATGTGGCAGGAAACTTGAATTCTTAAGTCAGTGTTGTAGAATTTGAACAATGGTTTTGTGCATTTCTGCTTTTGCAGCCACTACCATAAATTAGAAGAAGAAATTCAAGATCTTCAGGGCCGTGAATGATCTCAGAGAGAGACAAAAAAAGCCTCTAAGTTTGGAAGAAAGAGCAGGAATTTCTTGTTTTCCTTCTTTGCTCAGGTCAGCGTGGGGAGGTGGGAGCAGAGCAGAGCCCCGAGGTGCTGGATTTATAGGCCTGAGCAAGCACTGACAATCACAACAATAACTCAATTAATGCACGTGTTAATGGCATTTGGAAAGTGATTTTGGAGCCATGTGGAGCACAGGAGACGGAAGCTTTTAAAAATGCATGAGGAGCCAGAGCCGCAGGAGCAGATTGTGCTGATGAGGAGGAAAAGCAGTCACCCCTCGGTGTCCTGTGAGCTGGGGCTGTGTCCTCACGGAGGATTTGTTACACGATGCACCAGTTGTTTCTCCAGCCCAGCACGGCTCATTAATAGCTCATCAATCATGCATTAGCCCTCGTTAAATTCCTTTAACTAAATATTGTTCTGGGCACTGCTGGTGCCCAGGACATCCGGTGGAAAATCTGCTTTGCCCTCTCCTTTAAATTCATTGGGTGATTGCCCCATCCAGGATAATCAGGAGGGTAAAAACCACAATTTTCCAGCTCCTGGGCTACAGGGAGGGTTTGGTTGGGAAGTTCAAGGTTTGTGTAGGGGGAGGGACAGGTCCTGATTCCTCCCACCCCCTGGTTTGGGAAATGGGGGATGCTGAACATCTCAGCTGCAGCAAAATCCTGTGGTCACACAGGGCAGGAGTGGGTTTAGAATCCTTTTTGTTTGGGCATTTCTAGAAGGAGCAGAGTTGTCTGGAAGATGAGATCCACAGATGCTCCCAGTCAGGATAAGCCACTTAAGACAATTAAAGCAGAGTTTGCAAAAGCAGCTCAATTATGGCACTTTTCCCCCTGGAGAGGCACCAGACTGATTTATTTCCTTGCATCATCTGAAAAATGAGAATATCACTCTCTCCAAATAATAATTGGAGTCTGCAGTGCCTCAGTGTGGGAGGAATTCTCAGGCAGCTTTGCTGACCTTTGGTTGAAGGAGCTCCCAGAGTTCAATGTCACAATGACACCTCCAGAGGGGATTTGGGGCAGGAATTTCAGGAATGACACCTTCAGAGGGGATTTGGGGTAGAAATGGCAGGAATGACACCTCCAGAGGAGATTTTGGGCAGGAATGACACCTCCAGGGGGGAATTGGGGCAGGAATGTGGCTCTGCAAGTTCAGAACCCAAGTTCAGGTGGGACAAGGTGGATTCAGCACCAGGTTTTGGTCCAGCTTCACCTTTCTCTGTGTGACAGGTGATGATGCAGCACTTTGCTCCTCCTGCTGGAATGAATCCCCTCCAGAAGGGATCCTGCCATCCATAATAAATTGGGAAGATGCAGGAGGGGTGGAAGGGATTGATGCCTCAGGTTTTAAGCAGAGGTGTCTCCTTCAGGGCTTGTCTTGTGCTGTGGGTTGCGTTCCCATGGAACCAATGAGCTCCAAAGTCCCAGCTCAGGAAAAGCCCTGGTTTAAAAAGCCCTTTGTTTAAAACACAAAGTCTGGGATGTGGGAAAGGGAGAAAACAATGAATGCAATAACTTCCTCAATTCCTTCTCCTTGAACATCTCTCTGTTGTTTTCATTCTGGCTGATGTGGTGATCAGGAGCTCTAGTGACAGAAAATGTTGTTTTCAGAGTGGTTGTGTTCAGATTTATCCAATTGCCGCTTGGCAAAACGCAGATGATGAGTCCTCAGCAATTCCATCTTACTAGAATAGAAACAACAACCCAAACACACATTTCACAACACCCCATTGTGCTAAAAAATGGAATTTAGAAAGATGAACTCCTCATCTGAGTCAGGCTGGGAGAGATTAATGCTTGGAAAGATTTTCTGTTGTTACTTTTCAAGCTCAATAACATCCTCACACTTTGTGTTTCCCATGTGCTCATTCCAACAATTATTAATTTTGACTTGCAGACAATAAATTTCTAATTCCATTGGACTTTGTGGGGTTGCAGAAATGCTGTTACTGCCCATTTCAGTGAATGCTGCAATTTACCTTTTCCTAGACAAAGACTCATTAATCTCAGTATTTAATTCTGTGAAATACTGATATGAAATACTCTGAGTAATTATTCCAGCTCCTCCAGTCCTGGCAGTTGCTTCCCATATTTTCCAGATGTTATTTTGGGATTTTTTTTTTTTGCTTCAGTAAGTTCAGAATTCAGAAAGCTTCAGGTGGAGTTGAACAGAAATTTCATTTCAAAGTGAGTTTTATGAACATTCACTTTCCGTCACCCGAGTCTCAAAACGTGTCACTCACTGAAATTTGACTTTTAAAATACCAGAGAGCATCACTGTGGGGAGGAACAGGATGTGCTGGAGAGGGGAGGCTTTGAAGGAAGTGTTTTCCTTGTTATTTGAAAGGAGAACATGAGAAGAAAGTCATAGGTTTTTGGTTTTTTTCTGGAAAAAAAGATTTTCTTTGTTATCTGAAATAAAAACACAAGAAGAAAGTGAGTTTGAGGCATTCCAAGATCAGAAAGGTCCAAATTTTCTTATCCAGGCTGGATTATTTTTTCATTTCATTGGGATTTTTTGTTGGAAGTCACAGGGGTGGTAAAGTTGGGAGTGCTGGGAGCATCCTCAGGACTTGGGGTCAGGATTGCTTTGTAACCCTAAAAAAGGGCTTTGGGGCTCTGTCCATCCCTGCAGACCCTGCAGCTGGATGAGGATGAAGGATCATTCTGCTACCCCAATTAACACCCGGATTAATGAGGTTTTCCAGGGAAGCTGTGGCTGCCCCATCCCTGGCAGTGTCCAAGGCCAGCTTGGAGCACCCTGGGATAGTGGGAGGTGTCCCTGCCCAGGGCAAGGGAGGGAAAAGATGATTTTCATCTCCTTTCCAACCCAAACCACTCCATGTTTCTATGGATCCCCATTTCCAGTGGAAACCTGCTGTGTTGCTTTAGTTCCAGAGGAAATTCTGCTTTTAGTCTCGACTTTGGGGGAGCCATTGCAGGAACTCAGCGTTATCCATAAAACCCCAGCCCCTGGGGCTGCTCCCTGCACCAGCTCCAGCCTGGGCCACGCATTTCTGGCCTCACTCTGATGCCTCTGCCCAGGATGAAATGAAATCCTGGGGAACTCCTCAGGGAAGGGATTATTTGGGTCAAGATGTCACAGCTGAGGCAGAACTGAGGCAGCCGCAAGGTTTTTCTGTAAGACTCTGCTTGGGGTTTTTGTTTTGATCAAAAGGATTGGAGTTCTCCAATGGAAAGGCAATCTTTGGGGAAGCTGATTAAAGCCCAGGACTTTTTATAGCTGGCAGGGATGAGGTTGGGGCTGCTTTTGGCTGCCTTTGATTTCCAGTCCTGAGGGACCCAGTGCCCATTCAGGGCTGAGCAATCCTGCTCCTGCTGCTGCTGCTGTTGGGAAATGCTGCCAATCCTCTGCTTTATCCTTTTTTTCCTTCAGAAGGGCCATGGCAAAGGTTTTTTCCAAGTGCATTGTAGGGACAAATCCAGTTCTGGGGAGTTTTCCCTTTTCCCTGCTCAGACAAGGAGCTCCCTGGGGGTGGGAGCAAATCCAGTGCTGATCCTCCTCCTCCTCCTCCTGAGTTGGGAACAGCAAAATATTTTCACCACAATGATTCCTGATCTTCCAAACCCCCAGGACTCATTCTTTAGATGTGGAGTGTGAGAAAAAAACAGCACCAGGCTTGTGTTTTTTCCTAATAACTTTATTTTTTGCCACTTTTTAGATGAAAAAAATATACATAAAAATATTTTCTGCCCTCCATTGTGTTGGTGGATGGTATTTTGGGAAGGAGCACTGGAAGATGATCCCTCTCCCATCCCACCCTGCACACCTGGTGTTGTAATTACAGGTACAGGACAGTCCTTGTTGTTTTTATCAAACACCCCCAGATCCTCTCACTTGGTTTCTGAGCAGAGATTTCCAAATTTTTCCAGATGGAAACAAAGCCAGAAGTTTCCTGAGCTCTCTGTCCTTCCCCATGGTTTCCATGATGAACAGTTTGTGTTTCTCCTGGGAGAAATGTCGCCAAAAGTGACATTACTTTGTCCTAATCAGGAGCTGCTTCTTCCAGCTGCAGTGCACAGGCCTTTAATTAAACACCATCCTCTTAATCAGAGCCTCAGCTTTTGGAGATGTCACCTTGCGGAGCTTGATTGGATTTCACTCTGCTGAGGATGGGATCAATTTTTCTCCTGGCTGTTGGCGGAGAGGGTTTATATTAATAACACAAATGGAACTTGCTCTTGGAGGAGCTCCTCCTCGGGTGGGTCTGGCTGCTCGGGCCAGCTCTGTGCTCTTGGCTCTGGAGCTGATTTGCTGACGACTTTGGCGTGTTCTGGGCTTGGTTTTCCCTCCATCACTTTCCTGTGCCAGTTCCTCCCCTGTGGAATGCCAGCAGCTCTTCCCTCAACTCAGAACCCTGGAGACATGGGATGGTTTGGGTTGGGAGGGACCTTAAATCGTCCAGTGCCACCCCTGCCATGGCAGGGCCACCTCCCACTGTCCCAGGTGCTCCAGCCTGGCCTTGGGCACTGCCACAGCTGCTCTGGGAATTCCATCCCAGCCTCACAGGGAGCAACTCCTCCCAGATATCCAATTTAAACCTCCCTCCTTCAGTTTAAAGCCCTTCCCTCTTGTCCTATCACCAGGGGATGGCTTTAAACCAAAGGAGACACAGTTTAGATGAAATACTGGGAATTGGCCTTTGCAAAAAGCCCCTCTCCAGCTTCCTTTAGGTCCAGCAGCTTTTCCTAAACCCCAATCCCATGGATACCACCAGGCATCCCTCACAGCCAGCGTGAACAACGATTCCTGATCTTCCAAACCCACAGGACTCGTTCCTTGGATGTGGAGTGTGAGAAAAAACAACACCAGACTTGTGGTTTTTTTCTAATAACTTCATTTTTTGCAGCTTTTCCACCACAGCAGCCATCCTGGCAGGGCTGCTTGGCTTCAGAGCTCATTTTGCAGCAGCCCACCGTGAGGGGAGATGCAAACCCACCCCGACCCCACACCTGGCTGCTGTGGGAGCAGGGGTCTCCTCGGGTGAGTGGAGGCAGCTGCCCTGCACTAAGTGGCTCTGACACATTGCGTGACTGCCTTCTCCTGCAGCTCCCACTAAAATATTGCCCTAAAATATTGATGGGCCCCAGCAGCAGCCAGAGCTGGCCTTGGGTGGAGCAGAGCTGCTCGGGTAGAAAATGCAGCTCTGCAGCAGAGCCGGGAGTGGATGTTCCTCAGGGACACCTGGGGAGGCTCAGGGCTGGATTATTGATGGTCCAGGTGTTGCTCCCACATCCTCACGTGAATGCAGCCCCTTCCCAGCCCTCGGGGGCTCTGGATCCTCATGCTCGGAGCGGGCTGCGTGGGGTAAATCTGTCCTGTCAGTTCTCCTGGGACACGTTTCTGCTGCAGGGGATGGGAGGGAGCTTTGCTCTCACTCTGTAGTAAACCAGCTTTTGTTTGTGCTGGGGGTGTGTGAGGAGCAGCCTCAGCATGGCTGGTGTCCTCAGGATGCAGGCTTGGAGCAGCCTGGGACATGGAAGGTGTCCCTGCCTGTGGAACTGGAGCATTTGGAGCTCCCAGCCCCCAAACCTGTCCTGTCCCTCTGGGGAGGGACCCCTGAACCTCCCCGTGCAGCTGTGGCTGTGCCAGGGCCAGTATCTGCAGTTCTGGAGGAGAAGTGGAGCAGAAACTGGGTGAAACTGGGGGACAAAGTCCCTGCAGGAGCTCAGGCGTTGGGGACTGGGGGCACTGCAGGAAATCTGGGGGGCACTGCACAAAAAGAGGGGCTCTAATCCCATGGTGGCAGAGCTGGGATTGCTCTGATAAATCTCATTTTGTCTCATTCACCAGCAGGAAATGCCACCTGATTCTACCAAGAATTTATTAATTGGGTCAGAGATGGAGATGGCTCCCCAGTGGAGAAAGGCAATGGGCTCTCCCAAATCAGAACAGCGAGCTTTAATTATCTCCTTCTTCAATTATTTCCTCCTGCCAAAGCAAATGTCAGCTATTGATGAATGTTTTGTTGATGATCTGATGATTGGGAAAGGAAAAAACCCTCCAATGTTTCTGCATCGATCCCATTAGCATTAGGAAGGGAAAGTTGTGGATGCTGCCATAAATTAACTGGTTTATTTGTGATTTGGTTTTCAGGGGGCTGAGCACGGCTTTAGAGACCTGCTCCAAAGGCCAGCATTTGATCTTGCACTGATGTTTCCACCCAGGAATAAGAATAAATCTATTTTTTGTTGATGAAATCTTTAATTTTAGTCAGAGATGGGCATGAAATGGGAGGATGCAAAAACCTGATTATTTTCTCAGGAAAATTTGAGAGCAGCCACAACACAGATAAAAAATGGATCCTGATCTTCCAGTTTATTCCAGGAGGAAGAAATTGCAGCTTTTTAAATTATTTTTTTTTCACTTGTGCTCAGATGTGGAGCTCTAAACCCACCTGGCCATGAGGCTGCTGTGACTGAAATATCGATGTTGGGTTGGGCTTTTCCATCTCTTTATCCCAGCCGAGGGCTCATTAAACCACAACAAACAATCAATCAGATTGAAATGCTAAATTTGACAAGAAATTCCATGGGAAGATCCAAACCAGGAAATCCTGGAGGAGCTCTGAGGCACAGGGAGCAAAGGGCTGGACCCAAACCCCCCTGGGATGGCTCAGGTGTGGCTGGAATTCACAGCAGGCTGGAGACCTTTGGGTCAAATTGGATTTTGAAGAGAAAAAAACCAAGGTTTAATCTGCTTTTGTTCTGTTCTCTTTGGGATTTTTGGGAAATCAGCTCTGGCACTCAGATCCCACAGAGAAGATCCAAAATGTGGGAGGGTGCTGATTGTCAGGGCTCTTCCAAACAGCTTTATTTAAAAGGGAAATTTGTTAATTAATTTTGGTAGTAATAATTAATATTAGTAATTTGTAGTAATTAATATTTATTAGTAATAATAATAGGATCATTATAATAATAATAATGGCTAAAATCCATTAATTTTTGTGATCACCTACATTTCATTTGATTTATTCATAATCCAGGATCACGTTGAATTCTCCTATGGAAAATGCAGGAAAATGTTGGATTTTGGTGCAGGTCTAAGTCTGCATTAGCCTGGAATTTCTCAGAGTAATCTGAAGGAAATTAACTGAACTTTTAATGTTTAAATCCTGGTTTTTTCTGTCTCATGCTCCATTTCCCCTCTGTTTTCTGGGCACGACAACACCTCCTCCCCCTGGCTGCTGCTGGATGCCAGATCCTGGGCTCAGCCCTTCCCCTCTCCTGTCCATAATTCTGCAAAAGGGATTTTATTCCCTGCCTGAGAGGTTTGGGGGAGGTTTCCTTGATTCCAATCCATCTTTAAGAGCCTTTTAGGAGCTCTCTGGGGTGCCCTGACCCTCCCCTCCCAAAACCCATGACAGCACCCTGAGTTGGGCCCAGAGCAGGGACTGAACACCCAGGGCCATTCCTCCCCCTCCCAAACCCCTCTGGGAACATTTTAGAGACAAATAAACCCCCCAAAATCAGATATTTCCTAATAGAAATCATGCTCTTGCATCTTAACATCGTATTTTTGTTTCTTCCCTCCTCAGATTTTCAGTGCTGATCCACTGGGTTGATTGTGGCTTCAAAGTGTGGTGGCATCCCAAAGGATGTCCCTGCAGCTCCTTGGGATGATGTTTACCCACGGAAATTGCAAACCTCCAGGCTTTAATAATGCACAGGATTTGTTGCTCTGCAAGCCCTGCTGTAATTATGATAATAAATAGCTGCTGTAGATAAAGCACATCCTGGAAATAAACAGGAATTTCAGTGTAATTTCATTTTGGCTGGGAAAAGAAACACAACAAAATGCCAGGGATGTCTTTATCTCTTGGTTTATTTGTGGCCCACGAATAAACAAAGCCCTTTTTTTTTTCAAATGCATGAAAATTGGAGACACAAATCTTACCTCTTAACAACTTCAGTGGCACTTTGTCCCAGGAACCTCCACTTTCCATGTAAAAGTCACAGCAGAGATCAGGCAACCTTAATTCTAACCTTAATTCTTATTTCTTCCATATGTTGGGTCCCAGCTGTGGGTGAAGCCCAGCAGCTGGACTTAACTGGCATTGTGCCACTAAATGCTGCCATAAATGAACTGGTTTATTTGTGATTTGGTTTTCAGGGGGCTGAGCACGGCTTTAGAGACCTGCTCCAAAGGCCAGCATTTGATCCTGCACTGATATTTCCATCCAGGAATAAGAATAAATCTGTTTTCCTACTATTTTCTGTATTTTTGTTGATGAAATCTTTAATTTTAGTCAGAGATGGGCATGAAATCTGAGGATGCTCTTAATCAAAGCCTCGATGCAACTAAACGCCAATTAACAGTTTCACTTCATTTGGATAAAATAATCAGGCATGGTCTGAGCTCTGCTTATCAGTATTAACTGCTGCTTAATTCTGATTTAAATTTGCTTTGCTCTGTGAGCTGCACAGCACAGAGAGGAACGATGTGTTTATTCCCATCAGCCTTTCATGAACCAGCCTCAAAAATGCAGAATTCCTTTGGAATCAGTGGGGTTCAAAGCAACCCCTGGATCCCAAGATCGGGCCCCACAATTCCCTTATTTAAGGGGAATTTTCATTGTCCCGTGGATCAGTTTCTGCTCAGATCTCAGCACACAGAGCTGGTGCTGCCACCAGAGGTTTCAGAGCTGCACAGCCACAGGGACAGGTTTTCCTGGCATGGGATAACTCCTGCCCCTCCTTGGGAGGCAGAAAACAGCTCCAGGAGAGGAGCTGAAGGTTGGGAACCTGCACTAAAGGCTGGAGGCTGCTGCTCCTGGGGGCTTCCCATCTTCACTGCTGATCTGAGGGAATGTTCATCCTTCCACAACCTCCCTGGAAGCAGCTGTGGCTTTGCAGAGCAGAAATGAAAACCCTTGCAGAGCCTGGAAGAGGAGGAAGAGCCCTGAAGGGAAGGGGGAGCCCCGGGTGGGTGCTGTGAAAATCGTCTGGGTGTGCAGGGAGCTGGGGCTGAGCTCCTCACCTGCTGCTCCTGCCCCTTGGGATGGCACCACACCTGAAACCACAAACAGCCCAGGGGCTCAGCAGCCTTGAAAATCTGAGGAGAGAGAAAAAAAAAAATGATGCTAAGCTGCAAAATCATGACTTCCATTAGGAAATATCTGGGGTTTGGGGTTTATTTGTCTCAAAATGCCCCCTGGGGCTTAGGAAGGGGAGGGATTCAGAGCAGAATTCAGACAATTTCAGTGTTTGTGGGGCTGGCATCAACTGCAGCTCCCCTGAGCACCAGGGACTGCCCAGAGCTCGGAGCAGCAGCGCTGGGCTGGGGTGGAAAGGGAGGAATTGTTTCATTTATTGGAATTAACTGAGGGCTTGTGTTGCTCTAGGAACAGCCAGGCACAGCCAGGGCTCTGAGCATTGGGAAGGGGTCAGAGAGGATTCCCACTGCCAGGAGCAGGGTTAGGTGGGATTTGGGAAGGAATTCCTCCCTGGGAGGGTGGGGAGGGGCTGGGATGGAATTCCCAGAGGAGCTGTGGCTGTCCCTGGATCCCTGGCAGTGCCCAAGGCCAGGCTGGAGCCCCCTGGGACAGTGGGAGGTGTCCCTGCCCTGACAGGGGTGGGGTGGGATGAATTTAAGGTCCTTTCAGCCCAAAGCTCTCCAGCACCCTGTGCTGGCCTGAATTCCACCGTTCTGGGTTCTCTCCTTGCTTTTGCCTGGCTCTGTGGTGGTGCTGGGGGTGGGAAGGCTGCCAGGACCCAGCTCTGCTGCTGGGAAATGCTGCAGCTGAATCTGCTTCTGCAAGAAGGGCAAATCCCCTGAGACACAAATCAGATGCTGCACAAAATGCTTCCCTGTACCGTGACAATTCTGGATTTATTAATCTATAAATTAACAACGCACCCATAGAGCAAAGAAAAAAGAGGGGAAAGGGGAAAGGCAGACACTCATCTCCCACAGGTGTCAGGCACATGCAGGTATTGAATTATTCTACTTATCAAACTAATTTCTGTAATGAAAAATAGCAAAGATCATCCTTCAGCAGCCTGTGAGGCTGCTAGCTGACACACTGGGCATCCTTCAGTTTGCCTCTGCTTTAATCCATATTCAGATGATGACAAAGGAGACACAACCTAGAGCTCTCTGTCTCCCTTTTATTGGGATAATTTCCCTCAGAGAACCATTTACTCCCCAGTTCCTGTTTGTTTTCCCAATTCCTTTGTGCTGTCTGGGTGTTTAGAGGAGAAATGTGGCTTTGAATCCTGGCTCCAGGCACAGATGGGAATCACGGAATAAAAACCACCGCAGCCAGAAATCCCCACTCTGGCCCCGGGGGAATGACCCAGGCAGGGTCAAACTCCACTCCTGCACCCAAAAAGCTGCTCCTGCTCTGGAGTGAGGCAGCCCTGCAGGCACTGCAGGTAATTGGGGCTGTAATTCCATTAAATGGACATTTCCTTCCTGCCTGTTCCTCCTGGGAGCGGGAGAAGTGATGGCCCTGGCAGTGAAACACAGAAATGGAGCGATGAGCGCAGAGCTGCTGCTGCTGAGTCAGCAAGGCTGGCAGGTGTGAAGTTCTCTTTTCCTGCTGCCGTGAGGGCTTCCAGCCACATCTGTCACAGAAATGGGATGTGCATCTTCTGAGGGGCAGCAGGCTGCTAAAAATAAACCAAAATTCCCAAAGCGGAGCGCCAGGCTTGCTGTCCCTCCTCTGTGCCAGCCCTGAGCAAACTGGGAGCAAATCTGTAGGATGGCTCATGCCCCTGGTGTAAATGCCAGCCCCACAGCCTGGAGAGCTTGTAATTAATCTGATAAATCACTTTATTCCTGGAGAAGAAAGCAGGGTGGACACTGAAGTGAGAGCTGTGCTGTTTTCCCCAGGAAGAATGGCCGTGGTTTATTCTGGGACACCAAACACCAGAGAAAATGTCATTTACGAGCCTGCAGCATTGCAGTTTGTACTCATTGCTGAGCTCCTGCTGCTGCTGTTTCCATCGCAGCCTGCCTGACCTTGACGAGCAGCACACGGGCTCCAGGCAGTGCTTACCCAGGAAAATGGGATTTTTTCCCACTGCCTGGGGAGTGATACTGCAACATCCTCAGCAGAGCGCCAGAAAGTACCGACCCCTTCATTAGCACGAGAGGCTGCAGGGTGGAGCCCTCCCTTCATTAGTTCGGTTGTTAAGTGCCTGAGATGGTTTGGAGTGGAGAAAGGAGCAGAAAGCGGGAATTAAAGGGGAAAAGGCACAGAAACGAGCCCTGCCTATCCAGGGCAGGACAGGCAGAACCGGTGGGATGGAGCTTTTCCAAGGCTCCACAATGAGGTGTGAAAAGGGAAAAAATATAAAGGAAATACCTCTAACAAACCCCCAGAATCATCAAGTGAGAAATTAGTTTAAAGTGACAGAATAATCTTGACGTGTACAATAAATTATTCCATAAAATCAGGCCCTGGAGGAGCTCTGCTGGTTGTGGTTTATGGTGTCAGAGGGGTTTTGTGCTCGCTGCAGCTCAGAGCTGCTGCTGGGGTGATGCAGCAGCTCCAGAACATGGGCAGGACAATCCAGGCTGCAGCTCCTCCTCTGCTCTTTGTGCCCTCTCAGAAGGCATTAAAAAATAAATAAATTAAAAAAATTAATTTGGTGATTATTGCAATGAATGCAGCAGAAAGAATCAGTCCCAGAGGCAGAGACTGGTTTTAGTGGCATTGGTTTTAATTTATTTATAAATTAGTTTCTTTATGACGGATGTCCAGAGCCTGGTGGAGCTGAAGGGGGGTGGATTTAGAGAGGATTTTGGAAGAAAATCCTGTGGTATCTCTGCAGCCACAGCCTTGGGCCAGGAAGCACAGGGAGGGTTAAAATTCCTGCTGCAAGTGCAAAATCCAGACAAACTTCAGCACCCTGAGCCTGGGCATCTTGCACTGCTTTGCTTTTCCCCCTTCTCCTGGAACTCTGGGAGGGAGAAGCTGAAATCTTCCTTTTCCCTGGGCTGGGCTGAGCTGGAGGAGGCTCTGGAGAGGGAGGATCCTGCAGGGCTGGGGCTGGGCTGATCCCCATCCCAGGGAGGCTGCAGCCATCCCAGTCCCATTCCAGGCTGTTCCTGACCCCATCCCAGGGATGCTGCAGCCAGTTCCCATTCCAGGCTGTTCCTGATCCCCATCCCAGGGATGCTGCAGCCAGTTCCCATTCCAGCTGTTCCTGATCCCCATCCCAGGGAGGCTGCAGCCATCCCAGTCCCATTCCAGGAGGGATTCCCCCCCAAGCCAGGGCAGAGCAGTGAGTGCAGCACCTGCAGCAGCCTCAGGAGTGACTCAGGTGTGCAAGGACAAAACTCCTGCAGAGCTGCAGGAATTCCAACCTGGGAGTGGCTCCTTTGAGGAGAAACCTTGGAGTTTGTTGTTGATTCTGCAATTGTTGCACCAGGGTCAGGGTTTGGTGCTGCTGGCACATTCTGAGGGGATGCTGAGGGTGAAACCCCAAAATAAAAGCAGGTTTCTCTTGCAGGCTTGGCTCTGGCAGGGCCCCTGAGCAGCAAAAATCGTTCCATGTACATTCAAGTGAAATTTTACCCACGCAGAGCAGTGTTCTTGCTGATCCCTGCTGCTGTGTTATTTTTAAATCTTCCTGGTGTCATGGCAGTGAGGGAGAAGCTGCCTTAATTACTGCAGATAAAATAAATCAGGGGAATCTCATTGCAAATGCAGGGAGCTGAGAGGAGCCCAGCTCCAGCTCCCTGAGTCATCCTGCCAATAAGATCATTAATCTCAGTCGCAGGGAACAGGATGCACATTCAGGCACTTTGGGGAGGCACTGCAGCCTTTGGGATGCTTGTGCATCCTGATGGCTGCAGGACCCAGACAGATGATGTCATCCTCCCCTGGATGGGAGCTGCCAAAAGGAAGGGATGTGGAAAGACTCCTGAGCAGGTTTGAAGCCTGGTTTTACTTTGTGGTAAGACAGACTCCCTCCATCCGTCACGTGTGTGTATCTTTAGAAATCCTATTTGTGAAATGCAGTTATTGTTAGGAGATCTGGCAGTCCTCGGGTTCAAAGGTGGTTTTTGCCAATTTGGGTCTGCAAATAAACGAACCTGAGCTTGGGGAGCTCTGACTGGAGCAGGGATGAGGGAGTCTGTGTTCATTCCCAATCCTGGTGCTTGGGGAAGTCACCTTCTTTCTGATGACCTCACTTTTTGCTCTTTCCTGTCCCTGAGATGTAATAAACCCCCTGGGGAGCCAGCAGTGGTCCTAAACCATGTCCTTGAGTCCTGGCACTTGTCCTGGCCCCAGCATGGAGAGGTTTCCTGGGCTCTTCCATAATCCAGTTTGTTCTGGGACCAGGTTTGGGTTCACAGAGCTTTGGATGTTTCAGGGGATCAGCCAGCAGGAGGGATGATAAATCTGCTGTAAGAACCTCGAGTTTTTATCCAGCTGAAGTTTAGGGCCAGGAAAAGCAAGAGAGGGTAGAAAACAAAGGCTGGAGGCAGCAGTGAGTGTCAGAGTCAGGATCACTCTCCTGCTTTGCTCAGGGCTGGAGGTGTGAGAGGTCCTACTGCTCGTGGTGGCAGCGAATTCCAGGAGCCTCCTGCTTTGGGCACCAGCAAATGCCAGCCTGGCCACGGCTGGGTTTAGTGGAATCTCAGAATTAAGTTTGGAAAAGCTCTCCCAGCCCGTGGAGTCCCAGCTGTGCCCGATCCCCACCTTGTCACTGAGTGCCACCTCCAGGGGACCCCTCCAGGGATGGGCACTCCAACCCTCCCTGGGCAGTTCCTGAGCCCCCTTTCCATGCAGAAATTCCTGCTGAATCCACCCTGAGCTGCCCTGGCCCAGCCTGAGGCCGTTCCCTCTCCTCCTGTCCCTGTTCCCTGGAGCACAGCCCGACCCCCCGGCTGTCCCCTCCTGGCAGGAGCTGTGCAGAGCCACAAGGGCCCCCCTGAGCTCCTTTTCTCCAGGCTGAGCCCCTTCCCAGCTCCTGGTGCTTCAAACTCTTCCCCAGCTCTGTTCCCTGCCCTGGATTCCCCCCAGCCCCTCCAGCTCCTTCCTGAATCCAATCTCCTGTAACATCCACAGCTTCTCCTTGCACAGCCACACGTGGATGTCTTCTTGCCTGCTCCTGGTTTTTTATAGTTTTTTTTATACTTTTTTCCACTGGTTTGTAAGTGTAAATTGTCACTCAGTGTTTTTAATTTTTTTTCCTCTTTAGTTGTTTTTTTTTTTTTTCATTTTCTCCCCTCTCTCCCATGGCTTACAGGAAGTTCCCTCCCATCTGTTCCCTCCATATGTTTTGGATGGCAATTTGCACACTGAGTTAGAACGTGGGGATGGTTGGGATGTGGCAGTGAAATTTTAAAAAACAAAAATCTTTTCTCTTGGCCAAGTGGGGTTAAGATGCACACACACAAAAAAAAAGAAAAAAAAAAAACAAAAAAAAACCCAAACAAACAAACAAACAAACAAAAAAAAAACCCAAAAAAACCCAAACCACCCCCAAAAAAAAAAAAAAAAAACAGAAAAAAAAACTTCCAAAAAAACCCCAAAGAAGAAAGGAAAAAAAGTAAGTTTGGTGTTTTTCATGCACCTGCCCAGTTTTTTCACACATCCAGTGCCAGCCCTGCCAGGGCAGGGACACCTCCCACTGTCCCAGGCTGCTCCAACCTGGCCTTGGGCACTTCCAGGGATCCAGGGAAACCAGGGATTCTCTGGGAATTCCACCCCAGCCCCTCCCCACCCTCCCAGGGGAGAATCCCTTGCCAATATCCCACCCAAATCTCTCCTAATCCAGCTCCAAACAGCTCTGGATACCCAGGCAGTGTGACTAACCCATTGCAGCTGCATTAATTGCAATAATCACCACGCTAAGTTAATTGCAATGATCATTTTTGAAGCCTGGTTGAGGGCAGGGAGTGCTGAGGAGCTGCAGGAGGAGCTGCAGAGGAGGAGCTGCAGCCTGGTTAATTCTGGCCATGTTCTGCACCTGCTGCATCCCTCCTGCAGCAGCAGCAGCAGCGATTTTTCTGCAGTGGAACAAGAAAACCTCAATCCCCACCCTGCTCCTGCACAGCTCCCGTCTGCAGCTTTTCCTGCCTCTTTAAATGAGTATTCCCACTCGGTGCTGGGGGGAATTTGCTGCTGCCATTCCCTCTCCCCATCCCCCAGCCCTGCCTGGGCCTGTTTCTCTGCTCACATTTTGCTTTCTGAAGCCAAAATCCAGCGGGAGCATTTCCATGTGCTAAAACCCCGGGTGGGGGTAGCACGGAACAGGAGCACAGAGGCAGCCCAGTAATTATCCTAATTAGCACTGCAGAGCCCTGCCAGGAAACCCTCGTGGGCTGGGCTGGCTCCCGACTCCCAGAGAGAAATTTGGGGGTTTTGGTGAAATAAAGCCCAGCTTGGGGCCAGGTGCAGCTTCTGTAGGCAGGGTGGGGATTTCTGCTTTAAATTGGGGTAAATTCTCTCATTCTTGGGGTGAGGGGCCACTGGAAGCACAAAAAGAGAGGCAAAATCCTTCTGGGCACCCCAAACCAGGGAATGAGAAATGGGAATTTGCCCACCAATAAGTCTCATTTATTCTAAAACAAACAAAAAACCTACTAAAAATGCATTAAAAGTGAAAGCAAATTGTGCTGAAACTGGAACTAAGCTTTTCTTCTGTGGGAAGAACATTTGGGGTTGCTAAACCCTGTCCTCCTGCTCTTGTTTGCTGAATGCCACCAGTTAATTGGGAACTCTGTGAAACAGGAGTAGAAAACTGTCTCCAGAATGACTTTAAAAATTCATCTGCATAACAGAAATATAAAAATAATCTGCATATTCTCTCACTTAAGCACATTTCTCCAAACCCACAGCCTCTCTCTGGCTGAGCAGGGTGTGATTATATCTTAAACCTCTTTATTCCCCCCAGGATTTTTTTTTTCCCCATCCAGAAACCCCACCCATCTCTCTGCAGTATCTGCAGCATGAATTAGAGAGCCCATGGGGACATCTAGGTCAGCATGAGCAGATCTGACATCAGCCTGCAGATGATGCCCACGACCAGCAGTGCTGCAGTTGTTTTTCTTTCCTCCCCCTCTTTGTACCAGGAAAGAAAAAAACCCAACCCTGATTGTGCAAGGGGAGTTGTGAGGAGTGGTGGAGCTTTGCAGGAGCCCAAGGCCATTCCCTGCTCCAGGAGAGCTCCCCTGCTCTCAGGTTTCTGTGTTGGGATGACCCTGAGGTATTAAAGAGTCTCTTTTTTCCCAGCCCCACGACCACAGAAGAAGCCGAGATTCGTCAGCTCTGCTTTTCAAAGTTGTTTATTTTTCCTTTTCTATTACATTCTTTCTCTGTCCTGCAGGTCTGGCTGTGGCACAGCACCTGCCCTTGGGGTGGTGCTAACTCTTTAACTTTTAACTCTTTAACTAAGAACTACCTGCATTTATTTATAATAATTTTCCCATACCTATCAGCTATGTTGGACAGTCTGTCTCTATGCTAAACCAATCCAAAAGTGTCACCATCCCAGCAGAAGATGGAGGACAAGAAGAAGGAGAAGAAGAAGGACAGGACATGCCCAGATTCCTCCATCTTGCCTCCTAAACCCCCATTCTAAAACCCCAAAATTCTACTTTTCACCCTGTGACTAATTAACTATCATTCTACTCAAACTCTCGTGGCTTGTAAATCTCCACACAAAGCTGGCAATTTTTTCCATGGGCTAAAATCAAAGGCACAGGTGCCTCTGACTCTGTGCCAGGGTCTCACTGCCAGGGTCTCGAGTCCTCCAGGGCAGCCAGAGCAATGTCCTGGGATCTGCGGGCTGTGGGGAGCACAGGGGGGATTCTGGGAATGCAGCATCCCCTGGGGGGGCTGGCACAGAGGAACGCTGAGGATGAGGATGGTGCAGAGAGGAAGGACAAGGCTGATCCTTCGGGGTGGAAGAGGAAGGAAATGGGAGAGGAGGAGGATGATGAAGAGAGGAAGAACAATGCTGATGACTCAGGGGTGGAAGGGAGGGAAGCGGGAGGTGAGGATGATGAGGATGAGGAAGACGCACAGAGGAAGAGCAGAGGCGGTAATTCAGGGGTGGAGAAGGAGATGGAGCTGAGGATGATGAGGATGATGATAAGGATGCAGAGAGGAAGAGCAAAGCTGATAACTCAGGGTGGAGGAGAAGATGGGAGCTGAGGATGATGATGATGACCAGGAGGAGGATGCAGAGAGGAAGAGCAAAGCTGATAACTTGGGGTGGAGAAGGAGATGGGAGCTGAGGATGATGATGAGGATGGTGTAGAGAGGAAGAACAAAGCTGATAACTCAGGGGTGGAAGGGAGGGAAGTGGGAGGTGAGGATGATGAGGATGCAGAGAGGAAGAACAAAGGTGATAACTCGGATGGAGAAGGAGATGGGAGCTGAGGATGATGAGGATGGTGCAGAGAGGAAGAACAAAGCTGATAACTCAGGGGTGGAAGGGAGGGAGGTGGGAGATGAGGATGAGGATGATGCAGAGAGGAAGAACAAAGAGGATAATCAGAATTTTTAGCAGCAGAGCAGGGCCAGGCTCAGAGCTTTGTGGCTTTGCCACCTCCTGAGACTCTCCAGCAGCAGCTCCAGCACGGAATTTGCCCTGAATCCCTAAACCTGCACCAATCCTGCTTCTGCCTCCTCTCTGCCAAGCAGGCCCTGCCTACATTTTCATTTTCTTTTCCTCCCAGATCTGTATATTAAGATATAGTCTGAATTCTCCAATTTCCTGTGCTTTCCCCACCCCGGGGGCTGTCTCCTGTCTCCTTGTGCTATTTTTACAGCACTCCAATTACTCTGGTCCCAGTGGAATTCCTGAAGTGTCCTGGGGTGAAGCTGAACTGCAGCTCCCCAACTCCAGGCCCGATTAGACACTGGTGTAATTCCCTAGAATTAACCTGAATTTCCCACCCTGTGCCTTGGAAGAGCATTTATCCCTCAGGATGTTGTCAAAGCAGCAGGGAAAGGTTTTGCACAGCTTTGAAGTGACGAGGGAAATTTCAGATTGCTGTGTTCCCTGTGGGGGGGAATTGGGTTGTACCTTCAGGGTGGGACACCCAAAAATGAAGAGAGGAAGAAATTCCTCCCTGGGAGGGGCTGGGATGGAATTCCCAGAGGAGCTGTGGCTGCCCCTGGATCCCTGGCAGTGCCCAAGGCCAGGCTGGATCTCCCTGGGACAGTGGGAGGTGTCCCTGCCATGGCAGGGGTGGCACTGGGTGGGATTTCAGGTCCCTGCCCACCCAAACATTCCACGGTTCTCTGATGAGCTCAAGAGGTGCCTGCATTTGCAGTGACCCTAAATACCGATGGGTCATAAATCTGCCCTGAATTTGGGCACAAATGAATTGTATTTGATTTAAGTTTGGATTGTTTAATTTTGCAGCACCCAGTGTAGGGCTGCAATCAGAACAAAGTGCCTGGACTTACATGAAGCTTTGAGCCATGCTGGGAACTCTTTGTGTTTCTTTTCTTTTTTCTTTTCTTTTTTCTTTTCTTTTTTCTTTTCTTTTTTCTTTTCTTTTTTCTTTCCTTTCCTTTCCTTTCCTTTCCTTTCCTTTCCTTTCCTTTCCTTTCCTTTCCCTTTTCCTTTATTTTTCCTTTTCCTTTTTTTTCCTTTTCCTTTTCCCCATCCCACAGCCTGAATCCTCATTCATTAAAACACTTTTTTCTACGAATTCAAAGCAGTTTGTGCTATTAAAGGACTGACTATGGACCAAAGTTGGGCTGAATCCACCCAAAGATTCTCTGTTGATGGATACAACATGAAGGACCTGATTAGGTTATTAATTAGGTTATTAATTAGTGATTTCCTCCTGAAAAGCCCAGAGAAAAGCTGGGGGACCCAGTGCCAGGCTGTGAAACAGCCCTGGCTCAGGGAGGTTCATCCCAGAGCTGCTGGGAGCTGCTCGGGAGCTTTTCCTGCTCCAGCTGAGGGAGGGCAGAGATGCCTGAGGATTTGAGCTTTTCTATTTCCCATCTGTCTGTAATCCTGCAGTTCTTTAGTCCATAACTCTGAACTCCATACCCAGTGTGAGCTGCTGCTCTCCCATTTTGGGCAGACACAACAATTCCTCTCCAGGCCTGGGAACCAAGGACACCTCACTGCCTCAGGGCCCAGAGATGGGAACAAAAGGGAGCTGGGGGCAGCAAACTTGGGGTCAATGACTTCATGACCTGCAGCTGTAATTGGGAGATTAACCCCAATATGCAAATGAACCAAAGTAATAAAAGTGTGAAAACCCGTGAGTCCATTTTGGGTGTAGCCCCTGGGGGGCTCTGTCTGCCCTAAATGTACCTGAAGGCCCTTCAGTAAATAGAAATGCTTTTTATTCCCATAATTTTTTCAGGCCTCTGTTTTCAGAGCCCCAAAAGACCCAGCAGAGCCTGGCTGGGCTGCAGGAGCTGCTGGGGCTGTGGGGAAAGGACGGGAAGAAATCAAACCCAGAGGAATAAATCAAACCCACAGGAATAAATCAAACCCACAGGGGCAAATCAAACCCACGGGGGGATTTCTTAATCAAAGGCCACAGCCCTGCTGTCACCTGCAGGGGACAGCCTGGGATGGCATCCAGAGGGACCTTTGTCCCCTGCAGAGTCCCATTAGCTCCCCGTGGGCAGAACATTCTGCTGGGGGACGTGGCTGCAGCTTGATTTGCTCCTGGAGATGCCTCTAAGTGCTTTCCTGTATTATTTGCCTGATTTGAACCCCTTCCAGTGCTCGAATGCAGCAAAAGTGACATTTGGGAAGCAAATTGGGACATAACTCTGAGGTTCTGAAGTCTCCTGGAACAGAGAGCTCTGTGGAAGGACAGGGGGAAGAATTATTAAATGTTCTTCTAAACGCCATAAAATTTCCGTGCTGTGAGAACACAAATATTATAAAGCTTCTCTGTGTCTATAATTGCAATAAACTGATTTTTTTTTTTTTCTCTCTTCTGGAAATTGCAGTGTGACCTGAGAAGGTGGAAAGTAAAGATCAGATGGAAATTATCCTAAACCTTCCACCTCCTTTTTATTCTGACTATGTTTTAAAGGGGGGGAAAGTTAAAAGCTTTGAATATCATTGCAAAAGAGTTTAATTTTTTTAAAATTTAAATAGGAATCCTGGGGCTCTCAGGCCTGGGGTGAGTTTGTCCCACAATAAAACCAGATTATTTAACTTGGCAGCATCCAGTTTATGGCTGCAATTAGAACAAAGTGTCTGGGCTCACCTGGAGCTTCGAGCTGGACTGGGAACTCTTTGTGTTTGCTTTCTCATTTTATTTATTTATTTTTTTATTTTATTTTTTTCCATTCCCACATCCTGAATCCCCACTAAACCAAGCACTTTTTTTGTGGGAATGCAAATCATTTTGTGCTATTAAAGGACTGAATCTGCCCAAAAAAGGTGCTCTATGGACAGACACAACATTAAACATCTCATTAGGTTATTAATTAGCGATTTCTTCCCAATTATTGAGCTGCAGCTGCAGTTATCCCCAATACTGAGGGGTTCCAAGGCATGGGGCTGATCCCAGCAGCCCCCCCTGAGCTCTGGGAGGCTCTGGGGGCTTCCCTGGAAATAAAGGAGGAAAAATTCAGCCCTGGAAGCATCAACTCAGCTCCAGGAGCATCAACTGAGTCCCAGGAACATCAACTCAGCCCCAGGAGCATCAGTTCAGCCCCAGGGGCTTCAGTTCAGCTGCTCTTGCCCCAGAGCCGGGTCCGGCACAGCCCAGGGGCAGCAGGAGCTGGGGGTGACACCCCAAGGTCACTCCAGACACCTCCTGACCTCCCAAAGCCACTCCAGGCTGTCAGGTGGATTGATGGGAAACAGGTTAAATTAAAAAACAAAAGGAAAAATGGGGCAACAAAATAAAATAATCCTAAAATTCCAGGATGGTTTGGGTGGGAAGGGAACTTAAATCCCATCCAGTGCCAGCCCTGCCATGGCAGGGACCCCTCCCACTGTCCCAGGGTGCTCCAACCCAGCCTTGGACATTTCAGGGGTCCAGGGGCAGCCCCAGCTCCTCTGGGAATTCCCTCCCAGCTCCTCTCAGGGAGGAATTCCATCCCAATATCCCATCTAACCCTGCCCTTCCTTGTTTAAACCCACTCTCCCTTTTCCTGTCCCTCCATCCCATGCCCAAAATCTCTCTCACCTTTCCTGTCGCTCCTTCAGGCCACAATTATGTCACCTCCACCTTTCTCTTCTCCAGGCTGAACATTCCCAGTCCATCCTCTGGATGAAGCATTTGGAATGATTCCCAATTCCCTCTGACTTTGAATGAGTCAAAGAGAGAGTGAGGACTGGGAATGGTTCCTCTGGAGCAGGGATTGGCAGACAACCCCAGCCTTCCTGAGCTCCTGCCTGAGTGTCACTATAGACACGAAATAACGCGAGGCGGACACGCAGCCTTCCCCAGGTAAAAAGGTACCTTTAATTTTCTGACTCTAACATTTTTAGGTTTTTAAAAGTGACCGTGGATTGGAGGGTGACAGTGCCACCTCTCCAAGGACTAACTAACAGTCTATTAAATTTTTCCTCCTCTATAAAAGAACGCAAAACAATAAGTTGTTTACATAAAGCGCGTGAAAAAGTTCGTTATAAGAATGTAAACATCAGAAGGCTTAGAAAAACTTAAAAAATCAGGGCGACAACTGAGCAGCTGAATTGAGGATTTCTTTCCTTTGTGACAGAATTTTCCCATTTTTCTCAGCCAAGCTGCTGTGGCTTTAGCAGGACTCAGGACGGGGCCGGGCTTTGGGAGGGCAGCCCTGGCTCGGGGTGCCTGCCCCAGACCCAGGGGGTTTAGGAGCCCTGACCTCCAGCCTCTCCTCTCCTCCTGAAGGTCCCCGGGCTCCTGGAGCTCTGCCTCCTTCCACACAAATACCGACTCATTAGGGAAATGAGAGCTGATAACATCTCCGAGCTCCTGCCAGGCCTTGTCTTTGAAGCAGCTCCTAGGCCTGGCTGTGCTTCGGACAAGCTGGAAAAGCTCCAGAAACACTTCATTAATTAATTCATTGGCTTCCTTGGAATCTGCAGGGTTCCTGAGCTGAGTTTCTCTCTGGAGCAGCAATAACGTCCTGAAGGGACTTTTCCTTCCCCCAGGGCTGCGGGAGCACCGTGACCTCCCGATTTACCCAGAGACTTCTGTGGTTTCCAGCTGGACTTGTCCAGTTCACAGGGGGAGCTGGGACCACTTGGGATCCGAAGCCAGTCCTCAGATTATTTTTATTCTTACTTTTATTTTTACTTTTATTTTTATTTCTTTTTCTATTTTTATTTTATTTTTATTTCTACTTATCCATGTTCTATTTTAGTTTTATTTACCTGTAGCTGGGATAGCCTAAAAGACGTGTGTGAGCCTGAGCAGGTTCTTCCACTCAGACGTGATCCTGTATCC
Source organism: Pyrgilauda ruficollis (assembly GCF_017590135.1). NCBI lineage: Eukaryota > Metazoa > Chordata > Aves > Passeriformes > Passeridae > Pyrgilauda > Pyrgilauda ruficollis. The sequence goes on from NW_024510877.1 coordinate 601,842, forward strand.
TCACATCCTATAAATCCCCCATTATTGTTACAAATAAACCTTCTAGGAGGCCATAAATGGGATTTTTTGGCTTCTCCCACTCAGCACTCAAGCTCTCTGCTCCATTCCCAGCCTTCCACACTCCCTGAACACCCAAATCCTGCGTCTGCCTGAGCCAGCAAAGCTCTGCCTTCCCCAGAACCGGCCTGGGGGGAAAGAACTGGGCTAAAAAACCCTTGAAATTATTTGGGGAACACAGATAAAAAAGGGAATAAGGCAATGCCCAAACCCCCCCAGGGGAAGGATTTTCCCTGCAAATCTTGGAAGGGAAATCAAACCTTGGAAAAGCAGCGAGCGCTGGCGAGGTTTGAGGGCCGGGCCCGTGTGGGACGGGCTCGGGGTAATTATTGGTGGGAAATGGAGCTGTGGAGAATTCTTAAAGCTGGACACAAGGTTCCATTTGTCTCTCAACAATGTCTGTCCTATTCTGTACCATTTCTAAATCAGCATTTCTCATCTGAAAATTTATATAAAATACACACTACGTGACCCTTCTGTCAAGCTTTAAGAATTCTCTACAAATTCATTTACATGATGAATTTATAAATTCATTTCCCACAATTATTAACGGCCTGATTAGGTGTTTGATGTTCTCCTCCCTGTTATCAGCATGTTCAACACCCATGGCTCTTGTCGTGCTTTGTGCAACTTTCATGCTCCATAAAATAACTGGCGAGTGAGCGGGGAAAAATAAGGATGGTTGTACAACTCCCTTTGGTTAAAAAAACATGGAATAAACTTGCTTTTAAACTAAAAATTATGGGGAAAAATTTAATTTTTATGTATATTATGCTTTTATATATTTATGTTTATATTTACATTATTAATATTATTCCTATTTTAATTAAATTTAAATTAAATTATTTTTAATAATTTTAAATAATTAATTTGTATATTTATATGTATATAAATCTACATATATATGCAGACTATTTCTATTTCTATTTCTATTTCTATTTCTATTATTAATTAGTATCTTAATTAAATTTTAATTAATTAAATTATTTAATATATTTATATTTATTTAATATTTTATTCCATTACAAATTATGGAACCAACTTGCTTTGACAGGAGGGGAGGAAGCAGCTGCTTGTTGTTAGAGAAAGGAGCTTGAAATAATAATTAAAAGGAGTAAAGCAGCTTTAATTTGGAGTCAGGTTGGAGCACATCAAAATGAAAGCAGAGACTGGGATTCCTGTCCTACGGACAAGTGAGGGTTTGTGGGGAGCAGCGACCCCTGACTGAGCAGAGCAGCCCCAGTTACTCCTCATGGCGAGCAGCAGCGATTCCTTCCAGGAATTACAAATCCATGGAGAGCAGGAGTGATTCCTTCCAGGAATTACAAATCCATGGACAGCGATTCCTTCTGGGAATTACAAATCCATGGAGAGCAGGAGTGATTCCTTCCAGGAAGTACAAATCCATGGAGAGCTATTCCTTCCAGGAATTACAAATCCATGGACAGCGATTCCTACCAGGAATTACAAACCCATGGACAGCGGTTCCTACCAGGAATTACAAATCCATGGAGAGCTATTCCTTCCAGGAATTATAAATCCATGGAGAGCAATTCCTCCCAGGAATTACAAATCCAGACCTCCTCACTTAGCGCTGGCAGTGCTAAGTGGGGATAATTGGGAATTTGTCCCCTCTAAAGCCGTCATGGACCAAAGGAGCTGCGGAGGGGCCTCCACGAGGGCCGAGCAGCACGCGGGAGGCCGAGCCACGCGGGCTCAGGTTGTCACAGCAATTTCACGGCCCAGTGGAACCCAAAGGTCCTCGCTCCTCATCGCTGCTGCTCCTCGGAACCAATCCATACGTAACGATCAGCAGGCAATTGAACTCCGTCCCCCACGCATCGCTGCCCTCCTCTTAAATGGGTACAAATTGAAAATCCAGCGGCAGCTGATCATCAAAATAAATTTTAAAAAATCACCTTCTCTCAGGGTTGGTGGGCCCAGAACTGCTGGGGAATCCAAGGTGTGATTCAGGATTGTTGTTTGGTGTAAATGTTTGGGATGGAATTTTTTTTTTTTTCAATGATTTGTTCAAGGAGCCTCTGGAGGTGGGACTCAAGGCTCTGAACTGGTTAAAAAGGTGGGATTTGGGTAAAGGTTGGGTTTGACCTTGGAGGTTTTTTCCAGCTTTCGAGATTCTGTGAAATCCAAGCATCAGTGGGAAGAGTTTTAATGCAAGATAAGGAGTTTTAGTGCAAGAGAAGGGTTTCTAATAATGAGCAAATAAAGCTGTGGGAGGGTATCTGGAGCCAGGAGAAGGGAAGGGAAGGGATTTCTGAGGTGCCCAAGGAGGCACCAGGATAAAAAGAAAAAAAAAACCAATTTCATGTCTAAATGCTGAAGTCCATCAATTCTACAATAATTTGGGGAAATATAATCCTGGGAAAATAAGAAATAATTTGCTTTAATTCCTGGCTATAATTTGATTTTCAGCATTTCCATCCAGCAACTTCTGCGTTCAGCTGCTCCTGCCAGGGTTTGATTCTCTGTTCTCCCCTTTGCCCTGTAAATACACAGAAATACACCAAGTCTTTGTTTGGAACATGTTGTTTTATAAATATCTCTATGGATTCACCAGCATTTCCAGGAGGCTCAAATTAGCAGATCAATGGATGCAGAGCTGAAATTCTGCTGTGCTGTCTCAGAGTTCAGAGCTGGCAGCAAAATCTGCCAGCCAAGTTTGGGACTGAGGGGATATTTCAGAGGAACTGCCCAGTTTGGGGGATTTCAGCTGGAGCAGGAATGGAGCTGTCCCAGGTCAAAAATTCTCCACTGCAGGGAATTTGTTCTCCTTTCCAAATTCGTCTTGGAATGAAAAATGCTGGGGGCAGTTGTCTAATTTGTCCACCTCTCCAAATCTGCTGTTTCTTCATGCAAACAAAGCCTGACTTTGTATTTTTGCCTCTTCCAGAGGAACTGCTCAATCTCTTTAATGAAAAAATAAGGGGGAAAAAGCCAACAAAGTGACAAAATTCCGAGTGATTTCTGTGGCTCGCTGCCACCAGCACTTGCACCAATCCACCCCAAAGGCTCAGCTCATCCTTGAGGCTCGCTCTCCATCCCCCTGCCAAGCAGGAATGATTTTTCCCTGCTTTTCTGCAGACAAAGGGGTTGTTGTCAGTGCAGCAGATTTGGGATGGCTGAGCTGGCATTGGGAAAATGGGAATTTTGGACGCACATGGTTTCTCCAGACTGTTGTGTTTGGTGAAACCCACTTTAATTTCACTAATATTTCATCGTTTGTGCTGTAATGAAAAGGTTTTCAGAGCCTGAACTTCACCTTTACTTGGTGCAATCCCAAGTTTTTACTCAATGGGGATTTACAGGTGGACATTTAGTCATCAATTGAATTTACAGTGATAATGATGTGAAAGAATTTAAGTAAGGGAGGTGAACATGATTTCACAAGCTGAGCATGTGCTGGGTCAGCTTTGCCTGGGGATTGGGCAAATCCCAGACTGGCTGTGAAGAGAGGGGAGAGCTCTTGGAGAACAGCTCCGAGTGTTGGACAGCTGCTGCTTGTCCCGGCTCGTGAGGTGTGGTTTGGGGGTGTGTGTTCAATCCCCATCTGTCAGAGCTGGGGCAGTTATCCTCTGTTCATTGGGCAGTTTGTTCTTTATCTCTCCCACAGCCAGTCCTCCCCCCAGGAGATCTCTGCTGTTCATGTGCCATAAATTTTTAATTATCTTCTGTTCATGGCCACTGAGTGTCCCTGCATGGCTGATCAAATTCCAGCATCCCATTGGGAGATGCTCTGCGCAGGGGAGGAGCCAAGCATTCCTACCTGGATACAATCTGAGGTTTGGGACACCCCAGCAGCCTTTGCCCACTGCATTCCCAGAGGAGCAGCTTTCTCCTGCCCTGCATTCCCAGAGGAACACCAGGCCCATCTCCAGCAGCCCTGGAGCTCCAGAGGAAAACTCCCCCCTTGTGCAGGATCCCTGCTCCAGCAGAACCACAGCTGGCACTGCAGGAGGGCTGAGCCACCATGGGATGGGGCTGTGCCACCACCCTGACACACAGGGGTCAGGGCATGCTCTGGCTCTGGGTGGTTTGTTTTGTATTACTGCATTTTTATTTTTATTTTTATTTTTTCCCCTAATAAAGAACTGTTCTTCCTGCTCCCATATCTTTGCCTGAGAGCCCCTTAATTTCAAAATCATAATAAATGTAATTGTTTATATTTATAAATATATAAATCATAGGGAGGGGGTTTCCATTTTCCATTTCAGGGGAGGCTCCTGCCTTCCTTAGCAGACACCTGTCCTTTCAAACCAGGACACTGTTGGACTCCTCCCAAGCCCAGACCATCCCTGTGCTCCCCATCCCCTCCTCTCAGCAGAGCTGCTGTCACACAGCTCTCCTCAGCCTTCAAAGCCTGTAGGAGCACCCAAAACTAGGGCAGAGCTCTGTGCTGTTCTACTAATGCGCTGCAACTTTTGGGGTCCCTTCCCTGCCGGTCTCAATCCTGCAAAAATCCTCTCTGCGGGCGTGGCAGCCAAATGTCAGTGCCCAGATTCCTGCAGATGGAGGAATCTGGGAGGAAAAGTCATTGCCTGGGGGCGTCCCCGGTTATTTTGGTCGAAAACTGGAGGTTCCTGGGTGTGAGAGGCAAAATCTCTCCACAGGGCTGGGTGTGGCTCTGACCTTGCTGTGGTTTATGGGTGAGGAATTCAATAATTGCAGCTCGTTAATAAATGAAGTTTATCACTCGTGACTCCTGCTGGTTTGGAGACCCTGATTTCCCAAATCAGCAGGAGAAATTTGGGAAATGGGGAAAATTTTCCAAGTTTCCTGATGAGAACCATGCAGGGAAAGTGGTGACATCCCCTCCCTTTCCAGGCGTGTCTGGTGCCATCAGCCCAGTCCAGACAATTTCCATAATGAGCTTTCCTCCTCTGTTTTTCCCACTTTTCCTCCAAAGCTTTCCCATCTTTTCAGAACTGTCACATTTAATCCAATCCCCTGGAGCATTTATTTTCAGCGTGGTAAATATTTATGTAAATATGATGCACACAAGGAAGCTGCAACAGGAAGGGAGCCTGAACTGGGGGAAATATTTAGGTGGGGACTAGATGTGTAAAGATTTAATGAACACACAAAATTTGGAATAATTTCTTTCACAGCAAGAGAAATCCAAGTGCACAGTCAGATCAAAACACTTTTATTTGGTAGGACCCCACCCTGCTCAGAGGGAAAATGAAGTTCAGTCCCTGCTTAGAGCATTTCAAAGGTAAATGTTGATTTTTGCCCTGCAGGCCTTGCTGTTATTTCTGGAATTTATCACACAGCTGATTAATGAACTTTAAAATACTTTTGTGTGTATTTCAGAATTAATATTTGGCTGTTGGTGGCTGACTCCTAATTAAAATGTTGTCTCTAAATGCCATTAAGAATATGAATAATTAAAGGAACAGCTGGAGTTGCAGCGTAATGAGTTACAGCAAGGATTTGGCTGCAATGCAGAACAAAGAAAATTCTGTGGAGGGGGATCCCTGACTGATATTTTATTCAGAATTCACTTCCATCTCTATGCACAAAGCAGAGTATTTCAGTTAATGCACCCTTGACATCAGGAAGGATTTTCCCTGTTTTGAGAGAAGGAAATGCTGGTTTTGTTGGAGAATAAAAAGTGGTTTAGAAGGTCAGGCTGTGACAATGCGATGTCATTTGTCCTTTGGGTGGGGGACACAGCCACTGATGCCATCACTGCTGTCCCTGCAGGGCTGCCAGAGAGGGGGCAGGGGATGAGGGGGAGATAAAGCTGGGCTTAATTAAAGGCTGAGACCACACTGAGCCCCTGCAAATTTCAATTTAAACCTGAAAAACCTTGGGCTGTGCTCAAGGGCAGGGCGTGGTCAGGGGAGAGAAGCGCTGAGCTCAGGGAAAATCAGCTGGGAGGGGAAGCACAGAACCCCCCGGGGCTTTGGGATGGAGGGAACCTTAAAGATCACCGAGTTCCTATCCCCAGATTAAAACCAAATCTGATTTTCAGGCAGTTTTAGGGAACTGGAATAATATTTGCAGCCAGTGGTTTGGATTTATAAACCTTTGTCTCCACCAGCAGAGAGTGATGCTAAACGGGATATTTCTCATGGGATAATTCTCATTTTCCAGCGAATAAAAAGTGCCTGAAATTCAGGAGCTGGCTGATTTCCACTCACACACACGGATGCCATGGACACACGTGGAATTCTGCATCAGGGCTCGTCCATGCCCTGAGCTCTGCCCTCCCTGTGCCCAGTGCCTGGGGCTCTGCCAGGACACAGGCGCCTGCCTCGGGGGAAAAGGGGGTCCCCCCTCAAGAGTGAGCCCAGGAGGCAGCTCTGGGGTGTGGGAAGGGCAGGAGCTGCAATGAGGGATGCAGGACTCCAGGCAGCTCTCCCAAGTGCAGTTTGTTGTGTCCAGGACCTCCCAGCAGCCCAGGGCTGTGGGTGGCAGAGCCTGTGCCGAAGCAGCTCCAGCCCGTTCCCATCCCTGCCCTTCCGTCAGGCACAGGCTGCAGTGCCTGTGACTGTGCCTGGCTGGGAGAGGTTTGCAGCCAAATCGCTGCCAATTAACCCGCCCTGTTCAATGGGGATGTTGGGAAACATTTCCATTTGTCGGCTCGGGGTCCACATGCCTTTGATTAATGCAGAAAACAAAACAAATATTAGGGCAGAACATTCCTGCTGGGTTTGCCTGGCTGATTTTTCATCCATCTCCCCTGGAATCAAGTGCCATAGATTTTCCAAGGAGGTAATTGGAGTGTGCTTCCATTTAATCCTGCCATGATTTTTAACCTTGACATGAAGTTTCTTGATGATGCTTCCCCCCCACACACACACTTTTTTTTTTTCCTGTTGGTTTTTCTTAATTGCTTGTCTTGGCAGCAGGACATTTCAGCTGTCCCAGTGTAATCTCCAATTCCCTCTGGGAAGGTTCCAGCAGAGCTTTCTGCAGAGTCAGCCTTTCTGAAAATAAAGCAGATCCCGAGGTTAACACGAGAGGAGCGTGCCTGGAGGTCACATTGGAAGGGGGTTTTTGTTCTCAGCACGTAGGAAGGACAAGACTGCCTTGAAATCCCTGTGTACCTTGAAAAGAAAATTATCTTGAAGAATTGCTTGGTTATTTGAATCTAATTTTTGTTTCTAAAGTTATAATAGGTGATAGTAATAATAATAGTGATAGAGATAATAATAATAACCTTGTGGAATAATAAGAGGTTTCACCTTAAAACCTGAATTTTATGTGAAGCATAAATGTTTTTGTCCTATTTGGATACATTAAATCACTTTTCCTTGTACAAATAATCCAGTTGTAAAGGTGAGCTGTGTTTAAAAAGGATCAGAGGGTGACCCAGCTCTGAGCAGCACCAACATCCCCAGCCCTGACACCTAACACCATAAAATTGACAAAGATGAATCCTTGGAGATGATGCCAGGGCTCCCATCAGCCAGGCTGCTTTGAGACGTTGATAAAGAGATTGCAGGGATTGGATTGAGGCTGGGAATGTTTTATGGGAGACGTGGAGCAGCCCCAGGTGTGGGCAGGGCCCTTCTCCCTGCAGGCAGATCCTCCTGGGCAGATTCCGGGCACAGTCTGTGTGTCACAGAGGGAAGAGGAGTTCCCCCTGTCCCAGAGCATGGGAATGAACTCCAGCCTGCCCAACTCCTGCTTCAGGGCTGCTGTACCTTGGGATGGGGAGTTCCTGGACATCAGTTCTCCTCCCAGTGAGACCTGGCACAAGACATTGTGGAGATGGAGAGCTGCAGTGGGATGGGCATTTATTGTCAATATTGAGCATTGCTCGGTGTGGGAGAGGCAACTGCACCTTCCAGGGCCCGAGGGAGCCCACAGGAAAGGTGGGGAGGGAAGATTGGAAGGGATGGAGGGACAGGACATGGGGGAAGGGCTTCAAATGGGAACAGGGAAAGGTTAGACGGGATATTGGGAAGGAATTCCTGGCTGCCAGGGTGGGGAGGGGCTGGGATGGAATTCCCAGAGCAGCTGAGGCTGCCCCTGGATCCCTGGAGGTGTCCAAGGCCAGGCTGGAGCAGCCTGGGACAGTGGGAGGTGTCCCTGCCATGGCAGGAGTGGGATGAGATGATCTTGTGAGAAGTGCTCTCACTTCGAAAAAATTTAAAAGATTAAAATCTTATCAAAAATACAACAGAAGACTGAATAGAGAAAATACTACAGCACCAGGAACAGAGGATCTTTCCCACCATGTGCTGACCCTCACATGGAGGTTTTGCCTTTTAGCCCTTTGGCGCCTCCCAAAGTTCTGTCCATCGGCTCCTCCTTCCCTGCCCAGCGGTGGAGGTCACTTCATTAAACATTGACTGGAGGTCAGCAGTTGCCATGGTAACGAGCCTCCCCTCCCCAATGTCCCAAACCCAGGCCACCCCATAATAACCATGCAAGGAGTGTAAAACATGACTGTAACTCTATAAAACTTCTCCTAACACACATACAGGATATTTGCCTTTTAATTGTGAGAGCCAGCCGTGGCATTGCTCGTCTGTCACAATTTCAAGGTCTCTCCCAGCTCTCTGTGCTCCTGCAGTTAAAGCACCACGGGAACACCCCAGGATGGATAATTCTGGAGGTGGTGGCTGCCACCCTCCTGCCGGTGACAGTGACAGTGACAGTGCCACCGCTGTGCCACAGGGTGGGTGGAGCAGGATGCCAGACACAGCGGGGATTGAAATTCCACGGGGAGAGCTGGGGATTCACGGAGTGGATAAAACATTTGTGTTTTCTGGGGTGTGAGTGACCAGGCATGGTAAAGGAATGCTCCAGGAGGCTGAATCATTCCTTGCAGTGCAGGGATCTCTCATCCCCTGCCCAGGTTTTTCAGGAGCAGATTGAACATTTCCTGATCTTGCAATGTCCTGGTCTTTGCGGGATTTTTGGCTTCAGGCTCCTTCGAGGGCTGTGACTGGCTCAGGGCTGACAAACCCGACATTTCCAACCCATCTGCTCGGAGCCCTTCCCTTCCTGGGAGCCCGGTGTGTTCCTCCTGTCAGAGCTGAGCCACACCTGCCAGGGAAGGTGGGAGGATTCCTGGGAAACCCCTGATCCAGGTGTCTTCCTGCTGGAGCAGCCCCCCAGTCCCGGGAATGTTGGCTGCTCCTTCCCCTTGTTCTCACAATGTAACCAGCAAAAACGTGCAAGGGAGTTTATGAAATTGGGCTTGGGCGGGCTGGGAAATCGATTCTGGGGTTAAATGAGACTTGTTATTAAAATTAAGTTGGTGTCTGCAGCCCTGGATGGGAATGAATTCAATCAATAATTTAAACAATAGGATTTTTTGGGCGGGAGACAACTGGGAACAATGGAACTGCTGCTGCTGCTTTGACACCGGGCTGTGTTTGGGAGGATCCAGTCCTGCACAGGCTGTCAGACATGGACTGGAATAATGCAGTAAATAAATCAACAGGGTTTTTGGGTAGGAGACAATCAGGAATGATGGAGCTGCTGCTGGTTTGATGCTGGTCTGTTTGGGACGATCCAGTCCTGCACAGGCTCTCAGACCTGGATTGGAATAATCCAGTAAATAATTTAAACACTGGGATTTTGGGGAGTCAGAGGCAATTGGGAACAATGGAGCTGCTGCTGCTTTGACACTGGGAGGATGCAGTCCTGCACAGGCTGCTCCTGGGCATGATTCCTAGTCTGGATAAGGGCTGGAATGAGCAGGGAAGAGCAGATAAAGCTGGGCTCAGGCTTGGGCATCCCTCAGTCATCAGCAGAGCTCTTCAGCAGGATTTATCCCCGTGAGCTGAGCCCATCCTGACAAGGAGAGGTCACCACAAGGGTCCCTCTGAGCTGGGTTTGCAGCACCCAGGGCTGGCTCCCTGCAGGGGAGGATAACTCCCTCCTCAGGATAATTCCCTGCCTGGGCCAGATGGTGAAACTCACAGCTTTGGTTTGCCAGGATTTCCCTCTGCAGGCTCCCCTCACTGCAGATCAGAAGAACTCCTTGTTGTGTGTTTTAATTTAAATACAGCAATAATAAAATCGTTATTGAACTCACAGTAATTACAGGTGCCTGCAGATACGATCAGGTCCCAATATCTCCCTGACATCACACCACATAAATCCATCCTTGCAGCTCCCTGGGGTCAGTGGTTGGACAACAAAGCTCATGCTGGGGCTCCTCCTTTCCCTTTCCCTTTCCCTTTCCCTTTCCCTTTCCCTTTCCCTTTCCCTGTTCCCTTTTCCCTTTTCCCTTTTTTTCCCCCTTTTCCCTTTTCTTTCCCCAACCAAAAACTCACTGCAGTTTTTGGGTGGATTTTAGGCCACAAACCTTTCCAGACATTTCTCGTGTCCCAGAGCTGCTGGTTCTGAACTCCCCCTTTCCTGCCGGCAGCAGCAGCTCGGGATTTTGTTAGGGATGGCTGGAAAGGTCACCCAGGGCCCTGCTGCAGGTCAGCAGCTCCAGAAAAGCTGAGTTTATGGAAAATCCCTCCCGTTCTGGGCTTGCAGGTGAACACAACACCAGGCACAGCCCAGCTCGGCACTTCTGCCCCTCCAGGCAAAGGGATTTTACAAAGGTTAATGGGAACAGCTGTGAGTCAGAGCAGAGGGCAGCGAGCACTGTCCCTGCTCCCATCCACTCACAGTCCTGAAATTCACATAATCCCAAATTCACTCACAGTCCTGAAATTCACACAAAATCCCAAATTCACACACAACCCCAAATTCACTCACAATCCTGAAATTCACATAATTCCAAATTCAGTCACAGTCCTGAAATTCACACACAATCCCAAATTCACACACAACCCTAAATTCACACACAACCCAAATTAACACAATTCCAAATTCACACACAACCCCAAATTCATGCACAATCCTAAATTCACACAATCCCAAATTCCTGAGCAATCTCAAACTCACACACAACCCCAAATTCATGCACAGTCCCAAATTCACACAACCCCAAATTCACACAACCCCAAATTTACACACAATCCCAAATTCATTAGCAATCTCAAATTCACACACAACCCCAAATTCACATACAACCCAAATTCACACAATTCCAAATTCACACAACCCCAAGTTCACACACAACCCCAAATTCACTCACAATCCTGAAATTCACATAATCCCAAATTCAGTCACAGTCCTGAAATTCACACACAACCCCAAATCCACACACAACCCTAAATTCACACACAACCCAAATTAACACAATTCCAAATTCACACACAACCCCAAATTCATGCACAATCCTAAATTCACACAATCCCAAATTCCTGAGCAATCTCAAACTCACACACAACCCCAAATTCACACACAACCCCAAATTCACACACAATCTCAAACTTACACACAATCCCAAATTCATGAGCAATCCCAAATCCACACACAATCCCACATTCGCTCCTTTCCTGTCCTCAGTTTAACCTTCCAAACATGAGTTTCGTTTAAAGTAAATACACATTTTTAATGCCTATATCTCTGTAATTCCCTGAGAAATCCATGTGGCCCTGGGATGTGCCTGGGTGGGTGCTACAAACCCCAACTGAACGCTCCTCACTGTGGTCAGGTATTCAAAAACACCTAAATTATTAAATACCATCATAAATATTCTGATTCATCCACTTTGATTTGGATTTTGTAAGACTTTAGCATTTTGTTTTTCAGCTAAAATAGGACATTTCTTCTTATTGCTCACAAAATAATCCCCATACACTTTGAATTATTAATTCCTCTTCATGTCATTTCAAGTTCCATTCTCAAGAAGGGTTGAATATATTTATTTTCCAGGAGGTTCTGTCCCCACTGCTCAGGGGGTTAATACAAATTCCCTGCCTGTCCTTGCAGATTGCATTAAGCAGTCTGGGGCTGATGGACTCTTTAATAAAGTGAGTATCAGAGGCAGATTTGATAAAAGACATGCCACTGCTAACGATGCTTAATGAAAATAAAAGCTTTGGGGTTTGGTGTCCTGCCCATCCAGTTAAGTGGGATTGTATTTATTGGCCATCAGGCAGCTCCACACCAGCTCGGACAGAAAATGGAATTTTAGTGTTCCAGTAAAAACAGAAAACAGGCTGGGGCTGGGGGACAAACAGGGATTGTCAAGGGCACAGAAATCCATGGAATTATTGCCACTGGCTCCAGCAGGGATGGGCTGGGGGTGATGTGGCCAGGCAAGGAACAATGGATGCTGCAAATATTCCTGCTGCTGCCTGAAGGTTTGATGTGTAACAGAATCCTGGTGTTTTCCCCAGAACTCCTCACCTGATTCTGGGGAAATGGGGGCGCTGGACATGGATTTTCCCTCTTCTCATGAGGTTTTCCTGGCTGGGCAATCCCTGTGTTTGTGGCAGTTCCAGCTGTGTAACACAGGTACCTCCTGCAGCACCCTCATCTCCCTCACCAAAGTATTCCAGAAACCTCAGAGCTTTCTTTGTGTGCTCTGCACAAACAGGAATTAAATCCATGTCAATCCATAAAGCACCTCTGAATCTTTCAAGCCCTGGAGCTCTCCAGAACAGAGCAATACTTATGATTTCCAAGAGAAATGTGTTATTCCATGACTTTATTTTGAGCAGAGAGACAGCAGAATTCCTTCCCAATATCCCATCCATCCCTGCTCTCTGGCAGTGGAAGCCATTCCCTTGTGCTGTCCTTCCATCCTTTGTCCCCAGCCCCTCTCCAGCTCTTCTGGAGCCCCTTCAGGCCCTGGCAGGGGCTCTGAGCTCTCCCTGGAGCTTCTCCTCTCCAGGTGAACATTCCCAGCTCTCCCAGCCTGGCTCCAGAGGGGCTCCAGCCCTTCCTGACAGGAATTTGGGTCAGGTGAGACCTGCAGCCAGGGTGGGTGGATTTGCAGAGCAGAGCCTGGCTCAGGGTGTGGGAGGTGCCCTCAGTGACAGCCACAGCTCCCGGGAAAATGAGCAGTGCCAGCTGGGATGGCTCCTTCCCAAATCCACAGCTCCAGGACAGGCAGCACCTCCCACCTCATCTGGGGTGCTCCAAACCCTCAGCTTCTTTCTCAACCTCCCACTCCCTGCCATGGCTGCAGCTCCTGAGCTGGGATTTGTAGAAATAGTCAGCTCAACCTGTCAAAACCCATCCGAGCAAAAAACACAACATAAGAGACACCCAAAAATCCCATCCTGCCTTCCCTGAAAAGACACCAGGCAGAAACTAGGCAGTGGCCAGACATTCCCATCCTCCCTAATCCAGAGCAGCTTCCTAACAGGTTTATTTCGGGTGGAGAAAGACCCATGAATTTTTTAAACCAATATTGAAGCTTCTCTTCTCCTCCTCTGTGCTGTGGGGGGCTCTGCAGATGGGCAGGAGATGGAGATATGGAAGTGTTGGGGTTTTTTCTTCCCCTCTCTTTTCCACTTGGACATAATTTGGAATGTCTTTCACAAATGTCTGTGCGACCAGGCACGTTTTAAATAAGTGATGAGGAGGCCCCACTCTTCTGATTGCAGCGTTTCTAATGATGGCAGTGATTAAGGAAACGACTCCAAACCCAGGTCAGGGCGGCTTTTAAGGCAAGGAAATGGGACATGAATAAGGAATAGGTGGGAAATGTGATCATTCCAGGGAAACTAAACCGGTGGTGTTGGTGAGAATTGGAGCTCTGCTCATTTCTGTCCCCACTCAGGCTAAATTTAAAGAGTTTGGGGTCAGGTTTCATTAGTGAGAGACGGAAGTCTGGCTGCTGCTTTGTGGTGTCTGGATGGATGCTGAGATTTAGTGATAAATGCACCATTAAATCCCCTCCCTTCCCATTCCCTAGTCCTGCCCAGACCCACAGGAATGAAATTCAGGAATTTGGCACAGGGGTGCTCATCCAGGACAAATTGTGGCTCAGAAGCTCCAGTGACATCCTGGAAGGTTCAGGTCACCCAGGCTCCTGAGGTGTCCTAAATCCGACCTCTGGACACCCCAAACCTGGAATCCGGTGGTTTTCCTTCATTTTTAACCTACCTGTATTTTGGCCAAAAAAGGGGGAGTTACTCCACCGGGCTGCCTGAGGTTCCCTGTCCTCATTTGCAGCTCTCTTGCTGTTTGTGCTCTGCAGAGGGTCATGAATATTTCAGGATTCTCTTCCATCCGTGCGTGCCTGCAGCACACAGCTGATTCCAGCATGAAAAATTCACAGCAAAGTGCAGCAATCCCGAGCTGGGCTGGTGGGGACGAGCCGGGCCCAGGGTCCCACTGAGGCTTCTCTTCTCACGAGCTGCAGCACCAGAGGAAACGGCCTGAAATCGTGCCATTGTGCTGGTTTTGAGGGGAAAATCCATCGTGGAAAGGTTTGTCCTGCCCTAGCAGTGGAGTCACCACTCCTGGAGGGATTGAAATCCTGTGGGTGTGGCACGTGGGGACATGGGTGGGTTGGCACTGCTGGGGATGGGTGACTCGATGGGTTTTGAGGGCTTTTCCAGCCTCAAGGATTTTGTAATTGTCTCTCTTTCCCCCTTTTTGGGGGCTGGGCTCTGCAGAGTCCTTGGAGCTGGGCAGGTTCTTGGTTTTCCTTTGCAGGGATCATTTCAGGAGTGGTCAAAGATCAAATCCAGCAAAGCACCAGTCACTGGGTGAGCTGTGGACATCAGGGGGTTAATAAATGTGCTTTGGTGTTGCTGCTGTGAGTCCTCCTTGCTGTTATAGCCTAAAAACCACCACCATGGGCTCCTCTCACGGAATCAGAGTTACTGAGGCTGGAAAACCCCTCCAGGGTCATCAAATCCAGGTTTGGCCAAATCCCACCATGCCCATAACCCACATCCCAACCCAGAGACTGCCACTGCCCAAGGAAGGGAGTGAGGGCCCACAGAGGTGCCCCAGAACAGGGATCAAATAAATCAACCCAAAAAAGGGGGCTGAGCACCCCCTCTGCAGCCAGAGCAGCCCCGCGAGGGCTCTGAGATTTGGGACGTGGGTCAGGGGAAGAGGAGCCCGAGTCCTTCTTGTGGACACTCCAAGGTGAATCCTGGGGAACTGAGGCTGGGATGGAGTTCCCAGATTCCAGGTGAGTGAGCTGAAGGTGCTGGGTGGTGGGAAATGCTGGATTCCTGTGCAAATCCAGGCCTTGCTAGCAGCTGCCAGGAATGGGAGCACTGGAAGGTGGGAGTCAGCCCCTCCCGTGGCACCATCCCACCAAGGAAAAGGGATTGTGGCCTTGGGATGTGGCTCCAGGAGCAATGTCCCTTGGGCAGGGGGGGTTCATGCTGTTTCCAGGTGTGTTTGGGGAGGGAAAGTGTCCTGAAGGGTGTGAATCATGTCCTGAAGGGAATTGTGTCCTGAAGGGAATTGTGGCCTGAAGGGTGTGGATCATGTCCTGAAGGGAATTGTGTCCTGAAGGGTGTGGATCATGTCCTGAAAGGTGTGAATTGTGTCCTGAAGGGAAGTGTACCCTGCAGGGAATCATGTCCTGTCCCAGTGCTTCACTGGGAGACCTCACTACAGAGTTTTTTAATTCTCTGTTAAATCATCTCATGCTCTGAATCATGCTATGGGGCTGGGCAGGAGGGATTTTTGGGGTGACCTAATTTAGGAGCACGTTCAGGAATTCTCAGCAGCTCTTTACCGTGCCTTTCCCACCACTGGGATCCTGGGATTTTCCTCTCCGTGATGGCTGCAAAATGGAACATGGAAAACACATTACTGCAGTGCACTCCAGAACAGGCAAAAATAGATCCAGGCTGTGGAGCAGCTCATCCCTGTCTCCATGTAAGAACAGCTGTAAAAGGGATGTTTTGTGTGGCTGCAGCCCCAAGCAAACACACCTGAGCTCTGTCCTCACGTTTTCTGGCTGGAAATCTCCTCCAGGCTTTCCCAGAACTTTTTTCCCCCGGTGAAGGAACAGTTTTTTGCCACCATTTCCAAATTCCTGCTGAAATTCTGTGGGGTTTATAATTTCTCCTGTTACCTGGGGAAATTATACTCAGATCTGTTTTGTCAGGGTGTGACCCAGGGTCCTCCCTCCTCCTGGTGCTGCAGCTCAGCCCGACCCCATGGAAACCACTTTCCCTTCCCTAATGGCTCCTGCAGACACATCCATCAATATTTCAGCCTCTCCTATTTTGCCCTGAGACCTTCTAAAGGCCGGGGCCACGCTTTTTGTGGAATTATTTATGGATCTCTTGTCAGGAGCAGCCTGTTAATCTCTGCCACTTTCCTGAGGGTGGCTTTAGAGGGATGCAGGGACCTGGAGGAACGCTGGAGCCTCCTGTTTGCTCACCCCAGAGGAGGGTTGGAAGCATCCAGCAGTGCCATACTTGGGAAATTATCATTAAACGGATGATTAATGGCACTTCTCAGCTGTTATTAAAGAAATTGAAGTGGCTGAGGCTCACATTTCAGCACAGGGGGGGATTCCTGGGGTGTTGGTGCTGGGGCAGGAGTTGGTTGATGATCCTGGGGGTCCTTTCCAGCCCAGGATATTATATGATTCTCTGGTTACTGATATTATTATTACTGCTATTATTATTACTGATATTATTACTGATGTTGCCAGCCAGTGGCACAGGCTGGCGTGTTAAGAACCATCTTTTGGCAGCACTGGGGAGCATGAAGCCCAGTTTGGTGGCAGACAACCAGCAAGGTGTGAGGTCAGGGACCATCAGCTGGGAAACCTTCACTGTGAATTTTCCCCGTGAGTTTTCACCTCAGTGGGCTCACCCTGCAGCCTTTTACCTCCTCTGTGCAGAGGGTGATGATTTATGCATTGCTACAAGGCTACAGAAAATCTGCTGGCACAGGGAAGCAAAATCCTTAATTTCACGTTGCCAGTGACGTGAATTCCTCACCTGGACAAGGGCTGCTAGTAGGAAAAGGCTTTGGTTTAAACCTGACTCAGTTAGAACTGGCTCTTGCTGTGAGGAGTCTGAGCCTGGCCTGGAGTGGAGTCACGTTTGGAGGGCTGGGATCAGTTTATTGCCTGTCTGGTGCCTCTGTGTCTGCAGATCCAACGTTCCCTGGACACAGCCCAAGGTCAGGAGGTGCTGGCAGTGCAGAATTGATCCCTCAGCCGTCTCCTTCCCCTCATTCCATTGCCCTCTAACGGCCAGCACGGAATGTGCACACCAAGATCAAAAAAAAAAAAAATCCTCATAAACCATTTAATGAACGACTACAGAGAGAGGAAACCCCAGCAGAGTGGCTAGAAAGGCTGAGGGAAAATATGAGGCAATATTCAGGTATCAACCTTGAAACAGCAGCCAGGCAAATCTTAATGAAAACACATTTTGTCACCCATGCATGGCTAGATATACAGAAAAAATTGGAGAAATTAGACAAATGGCAAGAAGGGGGATTGGAGGATTTCTTAAGGGAAGCACGGAAAGTATACACCAGGAGGGATGAAGAGAAAGCAAAGGAAAAGGCCAGAGTAATGTTAACTGCCATTAGAGAAGGATAAATTTGTTTTTATTGTAAGAAAAATGGACACTTCCAAGAGAAATTGCCCCCAAAGGGAAGGGGACCTGACAGTTTTTAAGAACAAGCAAAGAGGGGAGGTAGAACACTAAAGATGTCAAGGGCTCTGCCTCCTGGGGACAAAATACCATCAAAAACCCTTAATAAAATAAGTCCCCAAGAAGAAGACTAAAAAGTGAGCAATTCCAAGGGTGGGAAAGGAGTTCCAGAGGAATTTGCTCTGTTGGGATGCTCTGAATTTCCAGAACTCCCTAAAAACCTTCACAGAGAAGATTTCTCTTTGGGGTGCAAAGAGAAAAGGTGCTGGTAGCACCATCCTGAGGTGCAGATGGAGGGAAAAGTGGGGTAAAGAAGGGTGGAAAATTGGAATGGGTTATCTCAGAGAGGTTGTGGATTCCCCATCCCTGGAAGTGCCCAAGGCCAGGCTGGACAGGGCTTGGAGCACCCTGGGACAGTGGGAGGTGTTGGGGCTGGAATTGGATGATCCTTCAGGTCCTTTCCAACCCAAACCATTCCAGGATTCTGTGATTCTGTGAATTCAGAGGTTGAAAAGAAACAGAAAAAAAGATATTTTTGTTTTCCTATGGAGTGAGGGAGGACGACGAGTGGAATATTCACTCATACCAAAAAAACCTAGCAATAAATGGCTTTTTGGGGGGCTGAGAGCAGGGAAAGGTGCAGCCCACGAGTCCTGCCCAGCAAATTCCAGGTGATTTGGGGATCTTTTCCTCCTGCAGTGGAGGCTTTTGAGCAGCAGATGTCACGTTTGTACAACACAACGAGAGGTTGTAGCTACACACGGAGTAACCCCGAGTGTCCCGCGGCAGCAGGGGCTGGAAATCATAACCTGCTCTGGGTGGGAATAAATCAGATATAAAATTATATAGAAATTATAGAGAAATAGAATATTTTTCTGAAGTCTCTACTCCCGGCCACTTTGAAGGAGGATTTTTGATCTCAGTCCAGGGCTCACCCTCTGCTGGGGCTGGGAATGGAGGAGTTTGGGTATGAGCAGGTCAGGACCAGGTTTTCTGCAGGAAAAGGCAGCCCAGGCTCCCGGTTTGGAGCTGAATCTTAGAAGACAATTAAGAAAAAACAATTCTCTAGATTTGCTTCAAATCTCATTATTTTTGGAAAGTTCTGGCATGCTCCCAAAAGTTGGAAATCAGGAAGAAATAGATTTGAAGGTGGCAGAAAAGCTGTGTTGGAATATCCTGTCAAGCCTCATTATAAATGGAATTCAGCTTTCCTGGCTGACTTGGCAGGGCTGACAACACCTGGGAATGATCTTTTTGCTGCAAATTGGGAGTTTTAGGGCTCTGGCAATGTCAGAAATGACCCCACTTCACCCTGCTCTTCCTGTGCTTCATGATGGGTTTAAAAAACACGACAATTACTTCCTGTTCAGACAGAACTTTAATACAGAAATTTCTGTAAATACATTAATTACAGCTCATAAAAAATAACTTCTGGATTTTTACACCCCAGTCAAACCCAGGTGGAGATTCCAATCTGTTCCTGGCTCAAATAAAGCAGCAATTATCCAAAGAGGAAGGAAGCTCTGCTCTTCCAGTAACATCCATCCTCATCCAACACAACCTCAAAGGAAGGACTGAAATTCCATCACATCCGTGTTTTGCAGGGAATGGCATCCTCAAAAGGGAATTTAAGGATTGTGGAGAGAATCCAGTGCAAAGGATCTTCCCAGAATTATTCCCAGTGTGTCTTGTTACTTATTCCATGTCCAGCTCAGACCCTGAGGACACAACTTCCCTCCCCAGGGAAGGAAGGGTTTGTTTTTCTCCATGACTTGCACATGAAGGAGAAATGTTTGTATTGCTGAGGGCAGAGAGAGCTGGAAAAGATCCAGAAATGCAGCAAAAAAAAAAAAAAAAAAAAAGTTTGCAATTCCCAAACCTGCAGCAGCCACACTGTCCCTGCTGCCCTCAGCTCTGGTCGCAGAGGAGCAGAGGAGGAGCAGCCTCACCCCGCAGTGCTGGCCCAGCAGCTGGGGGTGTTGAGCAGCTTTTGTAACTTACTCCCAGTTTACACCTCAGTGCAAGGAGTGACTCTGCTCTGCTTCCCCTGGACAGCAGCTCGATGTCACCACCAGAGCTCCTCACTGCCTGAAATCCCAAATCTTTCCAAGCAGCTCTCAGTCAGTTGTTAAGCAGGAGAGGGAGATGGTCCAGGATACCTTTGCCACAAGTGGAGGAATCGAGGGATGAAGTGTCCCTGGAAACTTCAGGTGGCCCACCCAGCTCTGCTTGGGAAGCCTCAGACTCTGGGATTCATGGGGGGCTTCAAAGCCTGCATGGAAAAGGAGCAGTTAAATCCCAGCAGTTTCAAGGAATTCCATCCCCAGAGAATTGTTATTCCCACCTGAGTTACCTGGGGTGGAGGTGGGGGTTTGCCTTTGGGAACAGGCACAGGAGGGGCTTTTCTCTCTGGAGCCTGGAACAAAATGGAGTTTAAATGTCACTGGGGTTGTCTGAGGAGCTGCAGAACCTCCGCAGCCCCAGCCACCCTCATCCTGCAGCATTTTCCTGCTGCAAAATCCCAGGAACTCCCATCTGTCCATGTACAAGGGGGTAAAAATACAAATACAAGGGGGCCAAGTCTGTTTCAGAAGACACTAAGCTATTCCCAATATTTAAATATCAATATCCAAGCTCACACATTGGGATTTAAATGTGGTTTATAATCGACACATGGGGATATTTTATATTTTACATTTTATATTTTATATTGTCCTGACCCAGTGTTCGTGCAGGCAGCACCCCACAGTTGTGTCACCAGAGTGAAGATGCATTTTACACCCTTGTAAGCAGGGGCCTCAAATGTTGAGCTGGTGAATATTTGAGGCAGGTATTTTCTTTTAATTAGGATGTTCTGGGTTTATTAATGAGAAATAGAACCATTCCCCTGGGTTCTTACAAATCCACCACATCTCTGCCATACAGGGACTCTCACAGGCACCTGTAGTAGCAAAGTTACTCATCATTTACATTGTGTTTACACCTGAAATCCCTCTTTAAGGGATTAAGTTCAACTTTAAACTCCAGCTACTGAGTTGTGCTTTTGATGCCTTGGAGGACTCCCTGGCTGATGAGGAATATTTGTGCAGTTTAGGATTACACGGCCAAAAAGGTGACTCCTACCCTAAAAATCTGTGCTTTGAATAGCTGTGATTTTAAATTTTTACTTTAAACCAGAAACTGCAAATATGAATTGGGATCTGATAGCGATGTGGGAATCTGCAGGGTTGTACTCACAAACTTCTCCTCAGGGTGGGAAGAGGCAGGTTTGGTGGCAGGAACGGGAGGTGGGGGACCTTTGGGCCTCAGGGCAGGCTGGAAAAAGCAGAACATAAACCAGTTTAACCCTCTGTGTGCACGGTGTGTGCACCCACGTGTTCCTCGGGAATGTGCAGGCTGGAGCTGGATACAAAAGCGCTGTGAGGAGCTGGGGGGTGCAGGGATGTTGTCTGAGGAAACAGAGCCTGCTCTGGAGCTCAGGGATGTCCCTTTGGGATCAGATTGTCCCCAGGGGTGTCTAGGGGTTTGTGGTGTTCCCAAAACCCGCAGGAAAGCAGGGTATTCCCAGAAATACTCACACTCTGACGTTGGGGTTTGTTCTCCTGAGGCGGAGGCACGGGAAGAACTTTCTTATCAAGAACCTGCGAACGGGCACGGTCACAAATGGGGCGGAGCCCTTATCTCACCTCCCGCCTTATCTGCTGCCTTATCTCCGGCTGCCCCGGCCCTGCCCCGGCTCACCGGGACCCTGAGCCCGCCCCGTGCCGGCATTCCCAGCCCTGTCCCTTCCCTCAGCGCTCTGGGAATTCGTGCCGGCATTCCCAGCGCCGGCCCTTCCCTCAGCGCTCTGGGAATTCGTGCCGGCATTCCCAGCTCTGTCCCTCCCCTCAGCGCTCTGGGAATTCGTGCCGGCATTCCCAGCGCCGGCCCTTCCCTCAGCATTTTGGGAATCTCCTTCCGGGATCCCCAGCTCTGTCCCCTCATAATTTTGGGAGTCTTGTGCTGGGATCCCCAGCACTGTCCCCTCAGCATTTTGGGAATCTCGTGCCGGCATTTCCGGCGTTGTCCTCTCATATATTTTGGGAATCTCCTGCTGGGGTTCCCAGCACTGTCCCTCCCCTCAGCATTTTGGGAATTCGTGCTGGGATTCCTCCCCTCAGCATTTTGGGACTCTCATGCTGGGATCCCCAGCACTGTCCCCTCAGCATTTTGGGAATCTCCTACTGGGATTCTTAGTACTGTCCCTCAGCATTTTTGGAATCTCATGCTGGCATTCCCAGCGTTGTCCCCTCAGCATTTTGGGAATCCCATGGAAGTGCAGCCGCTTGGGCTGACGGTTTGAGCCCTGGGGACAGTCCCCAGCTGTCCCTGCTCTCACCTTCTGGGCAGGTGGCACCGGCACAGGCTGCTCTCTGCAGCTCTGCTCCTGATCCACAAAGACCTGGTTGGTGGCTCCGGGTCCCCTCCTGCTCTGGTGGCTGTCAAAGATTTCAAATCATGGTCAATTTTAGTTGACTGAAGAAAAAACAACTGAAGGCCTGCCTTGCTCCTGCTGCTGTTTTGTACCCATGTCCTTGATTTCTTTCTTCGCTTTATTCATTTGGGATTATTAAGGATTTATCAAGAACTCCATTTCAACTCTTCCATCCCCTCCCAACCATGGGATTTCTGAAACATGTCCACAAATCTCATGGACCATCTTCCTTCCCTTCCAGAGTCTAATTACCCCCACCCCCAATGCAAACTCTGCAGGGATTCCTGGCTTTGGTTTGTGGGTTTTAGGTGGATGTGGGAAGGATTTACCTCTTGTGGAAGCCTCGGAAGCGGGTGAGCAGCACGGCTGCAACTGCAGTGACAGCCAGGACAGCCAGCACCCCGGCAGCCACAGCAATGCCTGGCAGGGACAGAAACAGTGCTCAAACACCAGGGATCACTGAGGGCAGGGACAGAAACAGTGCTCAAACACCAGGGATCACTGAGGGCAGGGACAGAAACAGTGCTCAAACACCAGGGATCACCGAGGGCAGGGACAGAAACAGTTCCTAAAACATCAGCAGGGACAGAAACAGTTCTTAGAACATCCCAGAACCACTGAGGGCAGGGACAGAAACAGTTCCTAAAATATCAGCAGGGTCAGAAACAGTTCTTAAAACATCCCAGAACCACTGAGGGTCGAGAGACCCAACAAGATCCACCATTTTTAAGAAGTTTCCCATCACCACTGATGAAGGAATTTTATTATCTCTGTTCTCATTTTATGGCTTGTTCTCCTGTCACAAATGGTGATGGAAAGGGCTGAATTCCTGCTGGTTTTGCCATGTTTGAAGTCAGTTGTTGTTGCCTGAGCTGTCCTTGGGCTAAACAAACCCTGAATAAACCCTAAACCATCCCTGCCCTTTCCATTGACCCTCAAAGATCCTTCCCTGTCCTTCCTGTCCTCTGTCTCAGAGGCTGTTACCCACACAAGGGTGCAGACCTTCAAATTGTCCGCAAATAAAGTTTCTTTCACAATTTTCAACAAAACTACTCCAAAGCCTCAACCAAGCCAGAGGTTCAGAGCTAACAGTGCTCTGGAGAGGGTGAAGAGAGGACAAAAGTATCCATATGATTAATTAATTAAAGCCTTCTTTTCTTCCCTAACACATGGAAATCTGGACACAAATTATTTTCCTTCAGAGGTGGATCAGTTAGGGACCATGCAGATGATAAATGACCTTGTCCAGCTCCCTCACAGCAGAGCTTCTGGGATCCTGATCCACTTTGAAGGACAGAGAACTCGTTATTCCAAGAATAAACAGGAGAAGCCTGTTGCTCTCATCTCCAAGGGGAATCACTTGTCAGCTTAGAGAGAAAAACACCTTCTCTACTCATCCCTGCCGGACTGAGAGGCACTCAGAAATCAGCTCCCTGGAGATACAATGTTGGGATGTAGGTTGGATATGAAGACAAATTTCTTCATGGAAGGGGCTGCCCAGCTCTGGGACAGGATGGAGTTCCCATCCCTGGAATTGTTAAAAAAACCTGTGCCTGTGGCAGTAGAGGACATGATTCAGTGCTGCTGGGCTTGATGAGCTTAACGATTCCAATTAACAATTGTGTGAGCCGCTCTGGTGCTGGGCTGTGTCCCTGGAGCTCCCCAGCTCCTGATGCCTTTTGGGGCAGATTCACAGAACTCACAGAATCACTGGGTTGGAAGGGACCTTAAAGATGATCGAGTCCAACCCAGCCCCAGCACCTCAACTAAACCATGGCACTGAGTCCACATCCAGGCTTTTTTTAATCATGAAGCCCTCCAGGGGCTACACCCAAAATGGGTGGTGGGTCATGAATTTTCACACTTTATAAGTTTGGTCCATTTGCATATTGGGGTTAATCTCCCAATTACAGCTTCAGGTCATGAAGTCATTGACCCCAAGTTTGCTGCCTCCAGCTCCCTTTTGTTCCCATCCCTGGGCCCTGAGGCAGTGAGGTGTCCTTGGTTCCCAGGCCTGGAGAGGAATTGTTGTGTCTGCCCAAAATGGGAGAGCAGCAGCTCACAGTGAGTACGGAGTTCAGAGTTATGGACTAAAGAACTGCAGGATTACAGACAGATGGGAAATAGAAAAGCTCAAATCCTAAGGGATCACTTCCAGCCAGGAAAGGCCAGATTCCAAGGTGTGGCACTTACTGGTGAGGGCTGAGGAGCTGTCACAGTTCGGGGGTGCCCACCCCTCCTCACACTGGCACTGCAGCTTGTGGTCACACACCTGGGGACACAGAGCAGGGACACCCTCAGCTGGGGACACCAGCGAGCTTGTGGGCTCAGAAAGTTTTTGGGTGAGGATGCTGAGTTTTTTCAATCTCTCCATTTATTTGGGCCAAAATTTAGCACCAAAAGGAGCAGTTTTGGGTGTTAAATGACAGTCCCGATGTCATGCACCTTTTGCTTCTGCAGGGAAAGCTTCACTACAGAATTAATCTATTTATCTGTAGGTCTCTGAATGGTCAAATGTGAGCAGAATTCTCTTCCCCAAACCAAAATAACTAAAAGAGAAGAGCTGTGATACCATGGCTTAGGGGCAGGGTCAGACACAGGGGCTGTGTCCATCTCCTGGGCAAAAATATTGATGTTCCATCAGGTGAGATGTGTTTTCATACAAATTTTTAAAGTCTCTGACTCCTCAAATTTGACAGATTTTTATCAATGGCTTAAACACTGTCAGCAAGGAGGACTCAGGCTGTTTTGCATAATTTTCTCGGGGTTTTAAAGTGAATAACATCAAATGCTGGTGTCTTACAGCATGGCCAGAGCACTTGGCAGAGCAGTTGGTGGATCTGAAGACCTCCTCAGCCTGGACACACTCCCCACGGCTGCACACCTGAAATGAGAGCAAACCACGGGGATTTGGAGCTCCCAGGACAGGCAGAGTTTGCACTTCATCCTGTGAGGGGATGCAGAACAGCTCTGGAAATCCCTCAGAGCCCCTTTAGGAATGGGAGATGAGGGGTTGATTTTCCATTTGGGTGTTCTGTAGAAAGGGGAGTGACAGAGATGTGCAGACATCACTGCTTCCCACTCAATCCCTCATCACTCCCTTCCAGGTAGGAATATTTAAGGAAGTGATCGGAAACAGCACCCTGTGATGAGGGACATCCATTATGGGAATAATTAAATGCAGTAATTAAATGCAATAACACATTAATGATCTCCTAACCCCTCACACAAAGCTGTGTTTCTGCTGCCACACATTTTTATGTCAGTAAAGGGAATGAGGCAGCAGCCAAGCCTAAGGAAATGGGAATGCTACCAATTCCTGTTTGCTTTGCTGCTGGGTTGGGATAAAAGTTGGGAAAACAGATCAGCAGAAGTTTGGGGTCCACTCAGCCCTCTCTGTTTAAAATCTTCCCTGTACAAGACAGAATTATATGAACAAGATGAAAGAGGGGGAAGAATAAAGGAAAAAGTTATTTTTCCACTTACCATCCCATTCCCACACTTGGTTCCATCCAGGATCATGCCTGGGTCCTCCTCTCCACTCCTGGGGAAGCTGCCTTTGCAGGACCTAAAGGACAGCAGGCTCCCATCCCGAGGCATATCCCTCCCTCCGGAGCAGAAGAGTTTCCCACACATTTTGTCTCTGGAAGGAGAACAGGAGCTGTTACCCCAAGGACAAGGCCCAGCAAACCCCTCTGAGCTGGGCTCTCCTGCAGCCTGAATTCCAAGGGAATGGCTGCAGCAGGGAAGGCTGGTGTGGGCAGCTTGGTTTGAGCAGGTGACAGGTTCTTAAATCCTGTTGAGCTTAGTAGGGAACACAAGTTCATTCACAGAAATGAGCATTTAACTGATATTCCTTCACTTCTGAGGTTCAAATTCCCCATCCCAAAATCCCTGGGAGTTCCCTGCACACCCTCACACTCATCCTCCCCAGCAGCCCTGCACAGATCTCTGTGCACACATTTGCTCTCTCACCTTATGATTTAAATCCACTTTTCTTAGAAATTATTTCCCACAGTTTTCAGACAGAACAAGAAGGAACACAGGGCTGTGTCACTAAAATAGGGTGTTGCTGGCTTCTGTCTCCTGATTAGGGTAGGAATGGCCTCTCTTCCCAAATCCCAGCACATCCCATACCCCATTGCTTACTTTTTCTTGCACGGGAGGTACGTCCCCTGCTCCTTCCTGCAGTATCCAAAATATGCCCCCCTCTCATTGACGTGGTAGCAGGAGGCTGGGCCGTCTGTGGCCTCTGCAGGGGGAAAACAGCAGGGTCAGTTTGGGATCCTGCCTGGCAGAACTGGGAATATTTCCTTCCTTTGCTAGGAAATGGCCTTTCCCAGCCAAGTGCCCATGGGCATAAATGACTTTCTGGCACTTCAGCCTGGAGAAGGGAAAGCTCCACAGAGAGCTCACAGCCCTTTCCATGGCCTGAAGGGGCTTCAAGAGAGCTGGAGAGGGACTGGGGACAAGGGATGGAGGGACGGGACCCAGGGAATGGATCCCACTGCCAGAGGGCAAGGATGGATGGGATATTGGGAAAGAATTCCTGGCTGGGAGGGTGGGAGGGGCTGGGATGGGATTCCTAGAGCAGCTGTGGCTGCCCCTGGATCCCTGGCAGTGCCCAAGGCCAGGCTGGAGCCCCCTGGGACAGTGGGATGTGTGCCTGCCCTGGCAGTTGGTGGCACTGGATGGGATTTCAGTTCCCTTTCAGCCCAAGCCGTTCCCCAGCTCTATGAAATGCTGCTTTCAGAAGCACCAGACGTGCCAAATTTGGCTGTTAATTTGAAGGACAGACATTTCCTCTTCCTATCTGTCCAAAACCACTTCCCCAGCTCCATTCCAGCTACCTCTGACGTGTTCTGCAAAAGAGGAATGCGCTCCCCACTTCCCACTTCTCTGGAAGCACAGAGCACGCCATGCCGTGAGACCCAGCTCACAGAGCTACAACCACTGACAGTGGGAAATATAAAACCCATCATTAATTATGCTATGAACCAGAGTTTGTTTTTATGGATGGGCTGTTCCTGAGGTACCTGAGGATCCTGATGGATCTGAGGGTTTGGAGATGCAGAATTCCCTTCCCTGTCTCCCCTGTGCCCAAGACAAGCTGATTTTTCTGGTGGCTCAGGGTACTCACGTGGCCCGAAGGCAGCTTTGCACTGGCTGTCACGGGTAGGACAGGTGCCCATGTAGCAATATCCCTCTCCAAAGTTGCAGGGGTGCCCGTTGACCCGGAATCGATCCTCGGGGCAGCTGGAGGAGTGTCCTGAGCACATCTCAGCCAGGTCACAGTCGTTTTTCACCGCCCGGCACACCGAGCCCGACTTCTTGAACTGAGGGAGGGAGAAAATGCCACACTCAGCACCCAGCTCCTCCACACTGCTCTAAACCACCCAGGTCAGGGGTGAAAAGAGGCAGGAAAATCTCACTGCACTGCACAGGTATGGATGCAACAGTCTGGTCAGAGAGCGAGAAAATGGGCTTTGTTTTCTCACCGTGGACTTGGGTGACTTTTTAGGGAGTTGTAGAAAAA
Organism: Pyrgilauda ruficollis; assembly: GCF_017590135.1. NCBI lineage: Eukaryota > Metazoa > Chordata > Aves > Passeriformes > Passeridae > Pyrgilauda > Pyrgilauda ruficollis. Next base: position 629,344 of record NW_024510877.1, read on the forward strand.
CAATGATAACTTGTTATTATAAACAACCTGAAGGTGGTTTCCTATTCTGCTTTTCTGTTCTTCTCAAGGACTGTTTGTGAGAAAGATGTTTTTGTTAATTAGCCAATCAAGTAGAATATGTCAAATTTATCTATAAAAGAAGAGAATTTTCATATTAAAGCTACTCTTTTGCAAACCAGCCTTCTAGTGAACCTGTGTCATTTCTTGCTCCATGGTGACACACAGGCTGTGTGAGGAGCAGGATCCGTATCTCACCTCCTGATAGATTTGTCACTTCACAGGGGTTTGCCTCTTGGGCCACAGCTTTTATTGCCAGGAGAAAGTGGCCAACCAAAGGGCTCCTTTCTCCAGCATGGTGGGAGATTGAGGGAGTTGCTGGTGGGGGTTTGGGGGGGACTGGTGGGCAGTGACAGGACCTGGGGGAATGGCTGGAGCTGTGCCAGGGAAGGTCAGGCTGGAGAGCAGGGAAGGGTTGGATTTTGGGAAAGGCTCTTTCCCCAGAGGTGCTGGCACTGCCCAGGCTCCCCAGGGAATGGGCACAGCCCCGAGGCTGCCAGAGCTCCAGGAGTGTTTGGACAGGGATGCCCAGGGTGGGATTTTGGGGTGTCTGTGCAGGGCCTGGGGCTGGATCAGTGATCCCACATGCCCCTTCCAGCCCAGGACATTCCATGATTCCATGGCAGTGCCCTTGGCAGTGCTGTTAAACACAGGGGGTCAGTTCTGGTGGGAGGTGAGCTCCTGCTTTACCCCAGCAGGGATGAGCAGCTGCAGGGTGGGGGGTCTCCCCTGGCAGTTTTCACAGGGGAGGGCAGGGGTCTCACCTGGCAGTTCTCACAGCATTCCCCGTGGGCACAGGTGGCTCCCGAGCTCAGCTTGCAGCTCTCAGGGTCACAGCACTCATTCGTGCACTCCTGGGACAGAAGCAGCAGTTAGAGCTGGGGACAAGGACACCAAGCCACTGTCCCTGGCTGGGATGGAAGTCTGGGACCTGCCCTTGGCTTTGTTGCGGGGCACCTTGCCTAAAATGCCTGGGTTTGGAGGTGGAAGCTGTGCAGGGAACTCGGGGTTTGTGCTGTGCTTTGTCCCACTCTCGGTTCCTCTGTCGCCCTTCTGCCAAAGCAAGGCTTCATCTTTCCCAGCACTCAGCATGTCCCCAGCCACCCCAGCTCAGCAATTTGATGACCACAACTTCTACTTCAGCAACATCTTGCAGATTGCAAGGAATTAATTTAGAATAATGAGAATTTGTCTGGAGTTTAAGATTTCTAACTCCTTTATCTGGCACTGTTTTTATATATTATAGAAGAATCTTGCCAGCCGTTCTGGATTTGCTGAGCAATGGCTCAATAGCAGTTAATTGAGCAATTAACCCTCAACAGGGTTAATTGAGCTGTTGTGAATCCTACTGTTGATGTCCATTTTACCAGGCTGGCATTGACTGTGTGGCCATGGATCATGGTGGTATTAATGGCATTGAGATCTACACACAAAAGAGAGTAGTCATGAGCCTAACGAGTTTAGAAAAGAGAAAGATGACTTAACATTTACTTGAACAGGAACTTTCATTCCAAGTCTGTATTTTTCATTTGAAACATTGTGCTCAGCTCCAAATCACATGCAGTAACATGTGAAGCCAAAATTCAGCCTGTTTTAGTTTTACTGGGACACAACTTGTGCAGCAACAGTTTGAAGTCCTCATTTAAAAATCCGATTATTAGAAGAGCTCACTGAAACAATACATTTTATATATATCATTGTACTTAAACTGCTTCAGGAATACACAGATTGCTAAACAGAAGTGTCCACCTCAGGGACTGACAGAAAGCAGCTGCTGTCCAGCCTGCACAAAACCCTTTGCCTTTCCCAGGGGTTCCCTCGTTCCCAGGTACCTCAGGAGTGCCACAGTCACATTCCTCTCCCTTCTCCAGGAACCCGTTCCCGCAGGACGCGGGGGCGATGATGCTGCTCAGCTCTGGGATGTTGGTCAGGCACCTGGGCATGTCAGCCAGCATGAACTTCTCAAAGCTCTGCAGGCTGCAGGAGCTGAACTCCTTGGGGATCATGGAGCTGTGCAGGGAAAACAGCAGGATTTATGGTGGGATTGGCACAGGCAAGGAGGAGAAACATCCCTTGGAGAGAATTGGAACAGGTGGCTGCCCCCACAACTCTTGGGTGTAAACATTTTTCTAAATAGAGATTTAACATTTAATTTTATATATATATATATATATATATAAAATATAAATATATAATATATATATATAATATATATATTTATATATATATAAATAATAATTTAACATTTTAAATGTTAAATGTACATAAATAAATGTGAAAATAAATGTACGTAAATAAATGTAAAAATAAATAAATAAATGTAAATAAATAAATGTAAACAAATATGCATACAAACATTTTTCTAAATATACAGGAACTAAAGTAGTTTTGGGTTGAGTTTTTTGTGGGGTTTCTGTCTGGGAATATCTGACAGTGGCCTGGGATTTCATCCATTTTTAAAAAATTGTTTTAATAATTTGAATGGACTAATCTCACTGGACAAAACCACTGTCCCAGCCTGGAGGCTGGCAGCTTGTCCAAAAGCCATTTTCAGCCCCGTTTTTAGCCCCAGCCCCACCTGACAGTGTCTGTCATGATGCAGATGTCGTCGCTGCACGAGCAGGCCTCGGTGTCGTGGCTCATGCCCAGGTTGTGCCCCATCTCGTGGGCCATCGTGGCTGCCACTGCAACCTCGTTCCTGTTGTGGTCCTGGGGAGCAAGGAAAGCTGTTTGTTATCTCCACGTGTGTTTTAGAGCAAGCAGCAACAACAGAGAAAGCAAAAAACACAATTTTTTGTGCAAGTGGAATTATCCTCATGAGCCCGTGGTGCTCAACCCATCTGTGCATCTATTTGGATTATATCTTATTATTTAATATTTAAAGATATTTCTAAATAGAAAGATATTTATTTTAAAAATGGATATTTATAAAATAGACACCATGGAGGTGTGTGCATCACATGTTTGTTTTCTTTACCCCCTGCACTTCATTTAAAATAAAATCCCACATTCCCAGAATCGTTTGGGTTGGAGGAGACTTTAAATCCCATCCAGTTCCAGGGCAGGGACACCTTCCCCTATCCCAGGTTGCTCCAAGCCTTGTCCAGCCTGGCCTTCGACACTTCCAGGGCTCTGATTGTGAATTTTTACAGTCTAATAATGAACCAGAGAAATGAAAGTGCCCTAAACCCAACAGTATTCACAAAGGTTCTTCACTGGCAGAGTGAAAAAACATAGGAAAGCCTTTAAAAAATGAAATGAAAATGAATCAGACCTGAATAATACCTGTGGAGTATAAATCACTGCATATGGCTTTGAGGAAGGCCAATCCAATCGTGGTGCCCTCGAAGTCCAGGCCTCTGGAAGGAAGCACAAAGACACAGAGGGATCAAGGGGGTGCCCAGGATGGGCTCTGAACTCAGGGATCTTTTCCAAACCAGGCTGGTTTCATCCCCAGCTCTGGATGGAATCTCATATCTAATCAAATATTTAATTTTAAGATCCCTGCAAATGAAAACCAAAAAACTAACAATTTAAGCACTTTTCATTTTAATATTTACTTAAATTCTGTGGTGGTTCATCAGATTTAAAGCATTTGTTGGAGTGTAAAGAGCTCCAAATGCAGCAAAGGGCTGGGATGAGTCAGGACCTCTGGACATGAGACAGAAAAGTGAGGTCAATGCCAGTTTCGTTTGGCGTTTCCCACATTTTTTGGGAAATTTAATTCATCATTTCCCTGGTAAATTTCATGTTATGACTCTTTAAGTTGTCAGACTTCACAGCAGTCCTCAGGACACTCAAATTTTGTGAACAAAACCAGAAGAGTCTTAGATAAGGGAAAAGTTCTCATCTCCTGTTTTTGCAGGGATTCTGTTGGAAGGATTGGATGCTGTGTCCTGGCAGGAATTTATCCCTGCTACATGACAGGAAAAAAAAAAAAAAAAAAAAAAAAAAAAGAGAACTTGGATTTATTTCTTTGTCCTGGAATTGGTACAAGCTGGTCTTGGAATGGGTGAAATCTGGGTCAGGTTTGTGCCACTGATTGGTGACAAGTTTTAAGGAATAAAAAGTGCCTTGATTGTGTTTGGTGAGTGATTTTTAAGGAATAAAAATGGACTGCAATGTGTTTGGTGACCATTTTTTAATGACTAAAAAGGGTGTTGAATGAGTGTGGTGAGTGATTTTTAAGGAATAAAAAGGGGCTTGAATGTGTTGTTGACTAATTTTTAAGGAATAGAAACATGAAGGGGAAGGGAAGGGAAGGGAAGGGAAGGGAAGGGAAGGGAAGGGAAGGGAAGGGAAGGGAAGGGAAGGGAAGGGAAGGGAAGGGAAGGGAAGGGAAGGGAAGGGAAGGGAAGGGAAGGGAAGGGAAGGGAAGGGAAGGGAAGGGAAGGGAAGGGAAGGGAAGGGAAGGGAAGGGAAGGGAAGGGAAGGGACGGGACCCACGTGATGAGCTGGGCGTTGTCGTTCCTTTTCCTCTTGAGCAGATCCTCCAGGCGCCACTTGGAGAAGGCATCCAGGGTGAGCCCTGCGTTCCTGCTCAGGGAACACTTGTCCCTATCTGTCCACACCTCCAGGCCAACCAGAGCCACGTGGGTGTTGATGGCTTTATAAACCTGCAGCAGAGAATTAATTAAAAATTAATAAAAATTAAACAAAGCCTCATCCTGGTACTCGGTCACTTTTCCACTCCAGCATCCACTCTGGACCTAACAAAGCTTTTCCAAACTCTGAATTCCAAAAGACTCTCACCAAATAAACTGAAAATCTGATTTCCCCCCACATCTCAAACAACTTTAAAATGTAGTTAAAAGAAATTTGTCTTGCCAAAGAAATGAAGAATCAATTTATTGTTTTTGAAACAGCCATTCACTTGACAAGTGACTGAAAAGTATCTTAAAGTATTGGTAGACATAATTAAAGCATGAGTATAAATAATTAAAGTAGGAGTAGAAATAATTCTTATTAAAAATCTCATATCTGAAGGCAAAGAACAGGAGAATAAATTACCATGAAGTTGAGCTTTCATTCATTCCTACACGTAATAATGGAAATTTATGATGTTTACAATAGCAAGAATTTATAAACCACTTGGACTTCAATGGTTTCCAATAGAAAAATATTTTAAATAATCTGGATTTCAATGTCTTTCCATAGAAAAAATTATAAATCATTTGGATTTCAATCTTTTTCAACAGAAAAAAGTCACAAAACACTTGGATTGCATTGCCACTTGTTTGCTCTCACCGTGTTGATGTAGTTGACTATTCCAAATATCCTCTGTCTTATATTTTTAACATCTTCATCATATTTCTTGTACTGAAAAGGCAAATACAGCGTGTCAGGAAAAGGAGAGGGAAAAGGGGATTTATCAGGAAATAAATATCCCACTGAAGATTGGTTTGCAAACCATGCCATGTGTGAAAATTCATGCTTTATTTTATGTTTGATGTAGGATTTTATCAGATGTTGGGTTTCAATATCAGCCTTCCAAAATGTGAATTTCTGTGTATGGTGCAGAGGAGGAGTTGGGTTCAATGATCCTTGTGGGTCCCTTTAAGCTCACAATTATCCCTTCCAAATCAGGATATTCCCTTCAAATCAGGATAGTCCCTTCCAATTCAGGATATTCCCTTCCAATTCAGGATATTCCCTTCAATTCAGGATATTCCCCTCAAATCGGGATAGTCCCTTCCAATTCAGGATATTCCCTTCAATTCAGGATATTCCCTTCCAGCTCAGGATAATCCCCTCAAATCAGGATAGTCCCTTCCAATTCAGGATATTCCCTTCCACTTCAGGATATTCCCGTCCAATTCAGAATATTCTCTCCAAATCAGGCTATTCCCTTTCAAATCAGGATATTCCAGCAGGACAATGTCCAATTCAGGATGTTCCCTTCAGTTCAGGATATTCCTTTCCAATTCAGAATATTCTCTCCAAATCAGGATATTCCCTTTCAAATCAGGATATTCCAGCAGGACAAGCACTGCAAAGTCTTTTCTGAATTTCTGTCACCCCCAGGTGGGATTTTCAAATTAAGTCCCATTTAGAAATCCCATTTCCCAGCCGGGCTCAGAGTAACCTTGTAGCTTTTGTAGGAGCCCAGGAGTACGAGTTGAAGGATTCCTGGGAAGCCCCTGTGGGACTGATCAAACATGAAATAACAATTCCAAAACTCACCAAAGCGTTGTCTGCAACGACGTAGAGCTCCAGGTACTTCCTTGCTTTCAGGTAGGCTTTCATCTAAAGGAATCATTGATTTAAAATGATTTAAACATATTTATTTATTTTAAGATTTATTTATTGTTTTAAGAGCTTTTCCAATCCCAACCTCTGCAGTTTCAAAGCTGTTTATTATTATTGAGGGGATTTCTTTGGCCAGGTCATTCAGAAGGGACTGGTTTGGGTTTAAGTGATAAGAAGTTAGCTGGATACTTAAATTTTTATTCAGATATGGAAGATAAAGTAGATATTAATGGGTATTTAGGTCTTAAAGGTGCACTGGGCACCTGTTAATAAAGGGAGGAAGGTTTAACTCAGCTGGTGACTCTGAAATCTCAGATCTGGAATATTTTGTTGAGGTTTTTAAGATCTGACCCCTTTTCACTGTGTTTAAACAGCTTCTTTGTGAAGGTGCCACCAGACCAAGTGGGATTTGGGCTATTTCGAGTTTTCCAATGGCCACAAATTCCCTTTTTGTGATGGGACAGCCATGTCCTTACCTCTGGGCTGTTGCTGGACTTGAAGATGTCATTGATGGGGTCACTGGAGTCCTGTTCCCAGGAGTTGTTGACCAGCCCACAGGTTTTGATGGGCTCTTGTTTCAGGGCCTCATATTTATAAACCACGTGTTCAGCCCTGTCCGAGGCTCCCAGGGGCTCGATGAGGAACTTCTGGCCACGGGTCTCAAAATAGCCACTAAAAAATGGGTGGGAATGTGAGGTTGTGGATCAAGAGAGCATTTATCCCAAGCATATAGACCCTTGGAATATTCCAGCAGCCTGAGGCAGCGTGCAACACTTTAGAAGCAGAAGTTAATTAATTAGTGAGTCAACTGGAAGATTTGGGTGCTCTCAGTCAAAGAGAAGCTGGGTCAGGAATTAATTTGATGTAAATTTTGGGGGCTTTGTGCTGACAGAAGTGGTTGAAAAGTGGATTTCGTTCCAGTGGGAAATTCAAAGATGTTTTCATCCTGATTTGAGGTGAAAAGCTGAAATATTGTAAGGAACTAAGAGTAACTATTTTTCTCTCCTCTCCCTCTGTTTTTCTTTGGGAAACAAGTTTCCAAAGCCTGAATAAAAGATCACATAACTTCTTTCCATCCTGTTTCTCTCCTGTTGGAACATTTACCCCAGAAGCTGCACATTCTGCTCCTGGTACCCAATCCCTCTCACCTCAGCCCTGTGCAGGTGCTGATGCTCGCCACAGACTCAGCATCACCCTCCACGTGGCCTCCATAGTAACAGTGATCCTGTGGGGAAAAATATCCAGTGTCAGCTTTGGGTGTCCATGGGCTCCATTGGATCCAGGGATTTCAGAAAACAAATCAAATTACCTACAAATTACAATGAAGTGCACTACTTGGAGAAGTCTCCCATTGGGAGAAGCTTAAAAGGAATTTTAAAAGTTCATGACCATTTCCATGTTGGCTGTGGACCCATTATTTTTATTTTTCAACACACAAATTGTGACAAAAACCAACAATTCTGGGCTCTGATCAAAGCACAGCACAGAAAAATAAGAATATTCCCACTCTCTGCTCCAAATTAAGCACACACTGCTGAGCTCTGCTCAGTCAAAGTCCACACCAAATGGTTTCCTTGAGTCCAAATTTCAAGGAAAGGTTCTTTAATTATGCAACAATTAAATGCATTCATTTCAATGAGATTAAAATACAGGTATTATATTAAACCTGGGTAGGGAAAAGGTTTTGGGACTTAATTGGCTTAAGGATTTAAGGTTTCGGTGTTCAAAGAGTCTTCAAAGTCACTGAAGGCTTGTGAAAAATTTTTCCCACAGTGTTTTCCTGAATGGAATTCTTAAGAATCTGTATCCAAACCTTCATTCCCTGTGCCTTTTGTTTTCTTGTGGATTTTGGTTTAACTTTATCATTTATTTGTCTTCCACCACAAAATGCCAACTTTGTTACAAGGACAAAGACATCCTCAAAGGGAAAGTTACTGGGGAAAAGAGGAAGATTTATCTCCATCCTTTAGGGATACAAGAGGAAAAACTCCTGATCACAATCCAATACCCCCAGGGTAGGAATTCCCTGTCCAGCACAGGTAGGGCTCTTCCAGTTTGTCTTTATCCAGGTTTTTCACTGGATTCATTCAGAGAGTGGAAATAATTGGAGCAATCAGAAAAAAAAATTAACCCAGAGTTATTTATGCACATTTATTTCGTTCAGAATCCTCCTAATTGCTCCTAACAAAGAAAATTTGCCTTCGAATTCCAGACTGTGTTGTTAAAACACATCTCATGAACTTGGAGAACTTCAGGTGGGAGCTTTGGGGAAGATCAGTGCACAGTGAATTAATAAATCCCTTCTGCAGCAAGCCCCGTGTGTCTGCAGGTGCAGAACTGATTTGTCAGGGCTCAGAGGAGGCAGCTGGGCTCACAGAGCGTGGCTGGAAACGTGAGCCAGGAGGAAATGGGGCTTTATCGGGCTCGGGATCTCCCTGGGATCGGGGCGGAAATCAAGTCACGGGGCTGGGCAGGTGGAGCGGTGTACGGGCAGAGTCAGGAGCTTGAAAGCTTTGGGATGGCCCTGGCTCCCGACAAAAGGCTGGAATTCAACCCGGACATTGTTCAGCAGCCACGGAGGTGGTGCCCTCCTGGAAGCCAAATCCTGGAGCTGATTCCCAACAAGCACAAGTGACCAACCCAAACTTCCCCGTCCCTTCATCCTAAATGGCTTCCAACCTGGATTTCAATCCTTTCCTTTCTGTCTCCTATCTCCCATTATTTCACAGATCCATGAATCTCATGTGGACCTCAAGACTGGAAGCAAAGGGAAAAACCCTTCCTGTATTACCTTGATGCGAGGAGTTGTTGTTATTTGTCGGCCATCAGCAGAATAAAGAGTTTCAGAATAGTTCCCAGCCAGGAGATCCCTGCAAGGAGCCAAGCAGTCATTATTCCAAGGAAATTGTTGCCATGTAGAAATGAGGTGATGACACAGCACACCGAGTATGTGGGGAATTCAAACAATTACTCAGGCTATTCTTAGTGTAGGAGAAACTCGGGAAGTAAAAGCTGCAGGGAGGGGAATTCTGCTTGTTCATAATCCTTACTCAAACAAAAAGACTTTCCTAAAAGAAGAAAGCAATTAAAGTGTGCTGATTTCATTGGGGTGAACTCATCTCCTGGCAGATCTGGATACAAATGTATAATTACATACTGATTTTTAATTTTTTTTGGCCCTTTCTACATCTTCCTAAAAGCAGCACATCTGCAGTGACGCCCGTTTGGGCAACTCTTCCACTGCCACAATCCCACTTCTCTTCAAAGAATAGGATTTAGTACAACACCATTTCCCTCCCCCCACTCCAAATATTTGGATTAGATTAAAACAGGGGTGAGCAGTTAATTACAGTCTGTAACATGAATTGATTATGGCACTACTGTATTTGCACAGCCTCTGGAAAAACACCCATTAACCCAGACTTGTTGGAGCATGTGTTAATGTTCTGCTGGAGCCAGACTTTCCATTTCCAGGAAGAATTGATCAATGCCAGGTTATGTTTGGTTACTCCAGGTTCAAGAGAAGTAGTGCTAAAGTAAATATCTGTATCAGTTTATCTATTTATCTGTCTATCTATCTATCTATCTATCTATCATTTATCTATCTCTATATCTGTCTATAATATAGGGATATATATAGATATGTTTATATAATGATTGTATTATAATCATTATTATATGAATGTAATCTATCTATTTATCATTTATCTATCTCTATATCTGTCTATAATATAGGGATATATAAATATAGATATGTTTATATAATGATTGTATTGTAATCATTATTATATGAATGTAATGAATTATTAAGGTTGGAAAACACCTCCAAGATCATCGAGTCTGTCCCCGAATCATGGAATGGTTTGAGTGGGAAGGCACCTGAAAGCTCTTCAACTTCCATGGCAGGGACACCTCCCACTCTCCCAGATTGCTCCAACCTGGCCTTGGGCACTTCCAGGGATCCAGAGGCAGCCCCAGCTCCTCTGGGAATTCCATCCCAGCCCCTCCCATCCTCACAGGGGGGAATTTCTTCCTAATCTCTAATTTGAACGCTCTCTCACTCAGTTTAAAACCATCCCCCTTGTCCTGTCACTCCAGGCTACAATTCTGTAACCCACAGACTCTTCATGGTCGCAGAAAACTTGTGACATAATAGAAAAATTTTAAAAATGCATTGGATTTAACAATTTAGGAAGGAAATGGGGGATCAGAGGTAGCAGGAGGGGATGTTCCTCCATCATGGCCATGTCTCATCCCAAGCACTTATTCCATATTCCCAAAACAGTGACAGGATTCTTTCTCTCCCCTTTTCTTTCCTTGCCAATGAAATGTTGCATTTACCAAAACCCTTCTGTTTCACAGGGCTCTAATTCCTGGTTTTTGGCAGGAACACCCTGCAGTGGCTCCCAGAGCAGAGCTGAACTGAACTTACCGATTTTTTCGGAGCTGCAGCACCACTTCCTCTCCGTTGGCTTTGATCCCATACTTCACTATGTCATCATATTTGCTCTGTAAACAGATTTAAGTGTCAGAAAATGCTCTGCTGCAGCTCTTGGCCTCACCAGTGGTGTTTTTCAAATGCCAGCCGTGTTCTTTTTCTCCTCTTCTCACCAAAAACAAGGATTCTGCCAGGAGCAGGATAAGCAGGAGGTCGCTCTGTTTGAGGGGCTTTAATTAGAGGAGCAAATTTGACTTTGCAAATTGATTTCTGCCTCCATAAGCACAAATCCTGCGTGCTTGGAAAAGGGCTGAGGGGATGTCTGCATTCAGACACTTCCATAACACCCTCTGCAATTGCACAGACCATGGCTGCTTTTAATTACTGTTTTAATTAATCCAAATTAAAGTGTCCACAGGTTATTAAAACTCTGAGTAGTATCAAACCCCACATCCTTGCAGAGACACAAGTTCAGAGATGGCTTTAGGGATTCTCTTCACACTGAGCACACCTCAGCTCCTCCTCACTGAACACCGCCGCGCTTCTCCACATTCTTTCTTTTGGAAGAGCAAATGTTTGTCCAAATTCTCTTACCCTTGAAACCCAGGGGTGTTTTAGCTCCAGAAATCCATCCCCATCTCCCAGAATCACCCAAGAAATGATCTCCTTTCCTACCTGTGAGCTTGATCCTACACCTCTCCTGTGCACCGCATGCAGTTTCTGTGGATAAACTATTTCATATTGCTCAGCTCCAGAGAACTTCTCTCTGCTGCTCCCTGGGGATTGATGAAAACACAATTTTAATTTATTAAACACCCAATTTCATGGTAGGCCAGGTGATTCTTTGGGTTCTTGCAGCACCTCATTCTCCCCTGCTTTGCCTCCATCACCTGACTCAACACCAGCGGTTTTCACATCCTGCATTTTGGACGAGTTGCCCTCCCTGGCAACTTCCAAATGTCCAAACATTTCTTGCAATTGCCTTTGTGTTTCATCCCCCAGCTCTGAGGAGTTCAAGTCCCAACAGGCCAGCCCAGCCATGCCAGTGCAGCCTTTCCCTCTGCATTTCCCAGTGACATGAATGAATGGATTTGGGTTTGTGGAATGAGCGATCTCCAAACCTTAGCACGTGACAGACAGGCCCAGACTGCCTCTGCATCAGCAAATAAACTTACACAATGCAACATTTGCAACAGGATTCCTGCTTTGGAAGGCTTTGGCACGGAAATAACTGTGGCAGAACTCTAAGAGAGGGTGGTAATAAATAATTACAAATTTTACCTCTTGAATTGGGTTGAAGGAGGGACAGCAGAATATTGGGAGACACATTTGGACATGGCCAGGTAAAATAATGGGAGATAGGGAGGAAATCAGGAAAATCTTGAAGGTGCAAGAAATCCAGGAGGTTCCTCAACACCTGTTTGAGTGATCTCATAAGGTCTGGAGGGGCTGTAAAGAGCTGGGTGAGGAAATGCAAGGCTGATAAAAAGAATTTCTTTTTGTTTTCTGCTCTGAAGCTCAGCAAACACAGAGCAAAGTTAATTTGGGGCTGCCCTGCAGGGGTGGGTACACCCTTGAGTCCATCCTGGCAGCTGGGGGCCAGGTTTTGGGAAAACAGGGTCAGGCAAGGGATATGTTGGTTTGCATCAAGGCAGCAGCAGCTTTTAGATAGCTCTGAGCTCTTTAATCTCCTAAAAAAGGGAATTTCATCTGAATTGGTGAATTCTTGAGGACCTGTACTTCAAAAATAAACCAACAATAAAACAAAAAAAACATAAAACAAAACAAAACAAAACAAAAAACCCAAAAAAACCCACCTCAGCTGCCCAGAAAGCCAATGAAATCCCACTAAAACAAAGGAACAGAGCACCTCCTGTAATTCCTGCCCCAGGGCCAAGTTTTTCCAGGAGAGAGGCCTCCAATTACTGTAATTTTCTCTCTGGAACAGGAGAGCACATCCTCGTGCAAATTGTCGCAGTAAAACAAACTGATCCATTCTTTTATCACTGATTTATTTGATTCAACCCTTTCCAAAAGTAATTACAGAGCAAACCTGGTTGTATCTTGATAAGGCTGTTGATTTAGTGTGCAGAGGGCTCTTGTGTCAGCTGAGCTGTTGCACCAAGCACGTGCTGGGAGCAGCTACCAGGTGTAACTTTACTACTGCCACTCACAACCATGGTTTATGGTTTTTTAAGCAACTAATTATGTTTATTTCCCAAAAAACCTGCTGCCTTTCAGATTTCTCTCCACAGGCCTCAAGTGTGTCCTTGTGCAGCAATCCCAGGAATATTTCAGGCCTCTTGGAACAGAGATCCCCAATTTTATCTCTCCACACCCTTTGTGCAACTCCAGCCCAGAGAGTTCAAGTTAAGGCAAGGTTTAAAGGGAGGCTCAGGACTAAACTCATCCCTTCCCTGCAGTCTGATCCAGACAGAATTTTGAGGAAAACTGGTTGGTTTTGTCTGGAATGAATCCTTCCTTCGATGGAGTTTCTTAATCAGTGCATTGTCTTTGCTACCCTCAGGTTTTGTGTCCAGCTTGAAGGAGGAAAGAAATTCCTTGGGTCTCGTACAACAACTTGCAATAAGGAAAATATAATTGTGTGCTTTTCCAAGGGCCTCAACCAGCAAAAAAATCATTAGGGAGGATTTTATTGACAATGAAATTGTGGTTTTGTCAAGGTAAAAATGATAACACCTTAATGGTGTGCACATTTTCAGATATTCTGTGCAAAAAAGCAAATTATAGATTTGTGCCTGAATGCTAATTATATGTTTAATTATGGATATAAATTCTGTACAAGTTTGTGCAGGCCAAGACCTGAAAAATTTCATTCCCTGTTGACAGGAATAAAAGAAATTGTGGGGGAGAAAAAAAAAGTGGGATCTGCTCAGGTGGAGTCACTTGAATATAACCTGAACTATCATGCAGACAAATAAAGGGTGATCAGTACTTTAAATCGGGTAATGTTTTAATTGAATTTGTACAGAAATCTGTTATTTTATGGCCAAAATGCTGATAAATTGGTGTGATTGGGTAAATTGGCCTCTCACTTGCAGGGTAAGTATTGCTTTAGTGGCTCACAAAACCAACCAGTTGTGGGTCTTCAGGCAATTTATGGCCACTTTTCAAACAAGCAAATGCTGCCCTAACTAAAGAATTACAGAGAATTGCTTTGAACAGAAAATCCCAACTATCCCTAACTCCATTTCCCAATGGCTTTAACTCGCTGTTCCTCCCTATTTTCTACCAGTTAATAATTAAAATTTCATACAGCATTATCCACAGCAAAACTGGTAAAGGACTAAAACAAAAAGTGCAGTACCTTGTTGGAGGAGATGCAGCAGGAGAGCAGAAATGAGGAGGATTTTCATGCTCTGGGGTGGCCGGGGCTCCCTGGGGTGGGAATGTGGCGATCCCAGCGTGGCCCTGCCCGGGAGCTGCTCTGGGCTGGGAGTGAGAGGCAGGGACGGGTTCAGCTTTATTCCTGCTCCTGCAGGAGGAAGTGTTTGCTCAAGGTGTTGCACAACACCCAAGGCACAGAGTGTTACAGCAAGGGGAGTTCCTGCTCCTGGGTTCGTGCCCCAAACATCGGGACAGGGATCGACCGCTGCTTTGGATTGGCTGCCCTAAAAACGGGGAAAAGACAATGATTAACACCAATGAATCAATAAATCAATAAATCTGGAGATTGGAGCTGTCATTGAATTATAGAATGGTTGGACTGGTCCTAATTCCATCTATTCATGGTCTGGCTGATAAAAGCTGAAATTAAACTAGTGGAATGTCAAGGAATGGGAGAGTTCCCAGGAGGCTGGGGATAAAACAGGTCAGCAGGGCTGGGGGCAAAGCTGTGCTTTAATTCTGGGTATTTACCCCTGAATCTGCTCAGTGAATCACTGACAGAATAAACACTGAGCAGAGCCTTTGCTGCCCTGTCATCTCTGTTAGTAATGTTTGTTTCGGGCTCGGGTGATTCAATGGAGGAGGCAGAGCAGTGAATGATCCAGGTGAGCTGGATCTGTCCAATAATATTCCAAAAATCTCTGCCAGAAAAAAACCCCGTTGACTCAGTCAGCTGTAATAAAGGAGTGATAAAATTGCTCAGGCTACAAGTGTCAATACAGAACTGTTTTAGAGAAGATGAACTTTTCCTGGGTTAAAATAGGGGTTACAGAGTACAGAGAACTGGAGTGGATCATCTGGATATAAATTTATGTTCATATATGGCAGTGTCAGCAATAAACATGACAAAGTAATTTATATATTCATAATTTATGTTAATTTATAAATGAGTAAATATATATATGCATAAATCTTCAGGGGAATTATATCCACAGGAGAATTTTACTGCCATTATTCTTCTCATATAAGCATTAGTAAATAAGTACTTCTCTGTTGAAAAGTTCTGATTTTTTGAACATTTTTAAGCCAAACTTTTCCCTTAGATTTTTGCCAGAATTCCAGACGTTCTGAGACAGATTGGGAGCTGCAAACAGATGGGTTTGGGCTTTTATTAAGTGTAGGATGGTGCTAATTGATAACAATTTTTGGCAGCTGCTTGTTTGCGACACTTCAGTCAAATATTTCAACTCATGTTGCCATCCAGGTTAGGAAATAGGCCTTCAGGGAAAGAATTCATGCAGGATTTGGACATCTCCCTGCCCGGGTGCTCATCTGAGTTGCTCAAAATCAGACAGGAGCTGTGTCATGAAATTTAGGTTGGTGCCTTTTAAATTCTGTGAAGATGAAAGGTGGACAATTCAGTGTTTTAATTGCTCCATGAATAAAAATAAGCTGGGCATTCTTGGACTGCATCCTTGCCTCACAAAAAAAATAAATAATTAAGAGAAATAACTGTGAACAACTGGTTTTAAAAACAAGTGGCTGCTGGCCAAGCATTGATCTCAGCTCATTCTCTCAGCATGACGCACGTGAAAATGATGTGTGACCCCCCGCCCCATCTCCAGAGTTAATGCTCTTAATAAGCTGTGCTTTCCAGCAGGATGGAGGGGAGAGTCCCATCCCAACAAAGGGTTGGCAGGAAGAAGGGAATGTGAGGTGATGAAGGTCTTGGGGACACTTGAAAGGGAATGGGATGTAATTTCCTTTAGTGACTGGAGAAGCTTTTGATGTTTCTGCCCTGCTTCAGCGATTCTGGAATAATCTGATCCTGGCTTCTTCCCCTGGAGGTGCTCACAGAAGTGTCCCTGAGGTCTCAGCTGGCTGGGGAATTTTTGAATCCACTAAACAATTGGGCAAAGTCCAAGTGAGCAGTTTTCGTGGTCCTTGGGGGTAAAATTAGATAGCAAGTTTGTCTCCACATTTAGTAGCTGAATGTTGGTGGGTTTAACCCAAGTGCTCCCAGGGCAATTAAAAGAAAGAAGCAGCAAAGGGTGAATTTAACCCCTACACTGAGGATCTGCAAAAGTCCTGCCCAGATTGGAAGTAAAAGGAGAGTTGTAATGGCAGCACTTGGCAGAGCTCAGGACAAACCAGGGGTGAATAATTTCTCTGCTTCTGCCTTGTCCCAAAATTTGTGTTGAACAAAATTAGGAAAGGTACTGAGGCACCAAACAGGGATTTTCAGGAGTAACTAAAGTCTCCTCCAGCAGACCTACATTCAGCCACCCCTGAGACAGAGCTCAGCAGCTGAGGGCCGGGATTGTGCCTGGTTCTGCTCCTGGTTCTGCTGCCCCCATCCACCCCGGCGCCGCTCAGCAGCTCTGCCCCACCACCACATCCTGTTCCTCTGGGAGCAAGGGGAGGGATGTGGGATTGCACAGGCAGCCACGGCTCTATTGCATCACTGCTCAGTCACCTGCCTTCCTCCTGCCTCCATCTCCTTCTCCCAAGCCCTCCTGCAGGTTATTTTTCTCTGGAATACAGATAAAAGCACACAGCTTCACCTCTGTGTTCCAGCCCTTCACTCCCCTTGGCTTCCTCCATCTATTCCCAGCTGCATTCCTGTGTCCCCACAACCTGCCTCTCCCTGGAGCCCCATCCCTTCCTCTCCACTTCCAGAGTGATCCAAAACCCATTGGAGTCAAGAGAACACTTCCTGTGGCCTTCCAGGACCTTTGATCCGCTCTTGGATAAGCTCCGTTCCTCCTTAAAGCCTCTTCTTTGCATAAAGCTTTTCCTTGTGCTTGCCTCTGTTGTCTCACACATTCCCAAAGTGAATAATCCTCCTCTTCCTCAACGACCAGCCCTCAATGTTTTGCTTTCTGGTGTTTTGTTGAAGGAAATGATCCAATGGTTGTTTTTTACCTGAGTGTTTGGAAAAGTTCTCTCCCTTCCAGCTGTTCATTACCTGCTCCTCAGCTTAAATGCAACACTGGCTCTGTTTGTACTACCAGGCTTTAATATAAAGTAAATATAATCTTTTCTCACTGAAATGATGACTGAAACTACCTTAGTAAGCACCAGCTGAGTTATTTTTGCTGTGTATTTAATCAGGTCACAGTCTGTCATCTGAGCCTGACTAATGAAACCTCATCACAAATATTTTACATCTTGGCAGCACTTTTTGCCAGGAGAAGATCACAGACATATTTGGTGTTACAAGTGTGTGGCTTCCTTCCTTCCCTTTTCTTTGAAATGAAAGGCCAAAAATCAGTTACTTCATCTTCCCCCTTCATTAGCTGCGTTTTGCTTAATTACCCTGCCCCAGGGTGATGGAGGCTGTGCAGCTCCAACCACTGCAGGCTGCAGGGAGTTAACTGAAGGCACGGGACCTTGACATAGATTTCTCAAGAGTCATGAACTTCTTGTAAGTTCTTAACTCGATTAAAGTGATTTTTTTGAAGGTTGAATTCTCCTCAGAACACACCTGCAGCCCACTTCTGGCCGTGGCCCTGTTGTGTAATTGTGTGCACACGTCCGAGCTGTTTAATGTTCTCCACAGCACGAGTGACAAAGCAGATCATGGTGAATTAAGGAGCCTTTTTTTTTTTTTTTTTTTTTTTTTTTTTGGGGGTTTTTTTTTTTTGTTTTGTGGTTTTTTTTTTTTTTTTTTTTTTTTTTTTTTTTTTTTTTGCAGGTGTTGCTTCTTGTATTGTTTATCCTGGTCCTAAGTGAGGGCTGGCTCCCTTTTCCCAAGGGACAGGGAATTCTGCCTGCTCCTACGTGGGGTTGAGCACAATTCTCTGCTGGCTGGAATCCACCAGGGCTCTGCTGGCCATGCACAAGGGCTCCGTTCTCAGGGTTCAGAGGAGTGTGGGCAGACCCAGAATCATGGAATGGCCTGGACTGGAAGGGAATTTCAACATTATCCTGCTCCAAACCCACTGCCGTGGGCAGGGACACCTCCCACTGTCCCAGGGCGCTCCAGCCTGGCCTTGGACACTTTAGGGATCCGGGGGCAGCCCCA
Organism: Pyrgilauda ruficollis; assembly: GCF_017590135.1. Taxonomy (NCBI): domain Eukaryota; kingdom Metazoa; phylum Chordata; class Aves; order Passeriformes; family Passeridae; genus Pyrgilauda; species Pyrgilauda ruficollis. Next base: position 647,463 of record NW_024510877.1, read on the forward strand.
GCTCCTCTGGGAATTCCATCCCAGCCCCTTCCCACTCTCACAGGGAAGAATTTCTCCCAAACATCCAATCTAAACCTACTTTCTATCAGCTTGGAACCATTTCCCCTTCTCCTGCCCTCCAGGGCCTTGTCAATAGTCTCTCCTCATCCTGTAGGCCCCTACAGTTAATGGTGGAAGGCCACAGTGAGGCCACCCCAAAGCTGCTCCTCTCCAGGCTGGACAATCCCAGCTCTCCCAGCCTGTCCTCCCAGCAGAGCTGCTCCATCCCTCTGATCATCCTGGAGCCTTCTCTGGACCTCTCCAGCACCTCCAGGTCCCTCCTGTGCTGGGCCCGGGGCTGGAGCAGCTCTGCAGGTGAGGCCTCACCTGAGTGGATCCAACCCTCGGCCTCCCTGAGGGGAATCTGGCCAGGCTGGACGGGGCTTGCAGCACCCTGGGACAGTGGAGGTGTCCCTGCCATGGCAGGGAGTGGCACTGGATGGGTTTTAATGTCACCCCAACCCAAATTATTCCATTATTCTGCCCATCCTCTCCCTCTCTCACCCCCACATTGCCATGGAAGGCTTTGTAGTTGCTTTTTCCCCATGTGTGGCTCTGCCACAGTGAGGCCCTGAGCTCCTCTCTGACCCCTCACAGGAGCTCAGGGAGAGCAGCCCAGGGCACGCGGTGTTTTGTGTCCTGGCAAACAAGAAAGGGGAAGCAGAACCCTCTCACCTGGATAATCTCAGTCTCCAGCCCGATGGACTCCGCTCTTCCCACACGGAGAGCAAACAGAGATCACTTCACTGAGTCATCCCTGCCCGTGCTCGAGGCCAGAACAGAACAAAGGAGCAACTGTCCAGCCTCCTGCCATTGCAATCAGTGACCAAACCCCCGTGTGCACTCGGAGCCACCAGCCAGGCTCTGCTCGGGACCAGCACAGAAGGTGCTTGGGGAAAACAACCCTTCAGGTCCTGGTGTCCATGGCGGGCTGGGACAGCCCCCGAGTGGCCCCGGGGATTCCTTGACACCGTCCTGTGAGATCTTGGGAACAGCTTGCCCAGAGGAGCTGAGGCTGCCCCTGGTTCCCTGGAAGCGTCCCAGGCCAGGCTGGACAGGGCTTGGAGCACCCTGGGATGGTGGAAGGTGTCCCTGCCCATGGCACAGGGTGGAATGGGATGATGTTAAGGTCCCTTCCAACCCAAACGTTTCAGGATTTCAAGGTCAGAGGGCACTGAGCAGGTGCAAATGCAGTTAGGCCTCCCTCGCACCTCCCTCTTATTAATAAAAACCAGAACCCGGATTAGCAGTACCCACCTTTAATTCACAGCTTTATACACTTAAAAGCAACACTTAAACCACTTGGCCAGTGGGGTGAATTTGAATATTTTGGCCTGTTGGAGTATTCCCACCTTAGGGATGAGGGAATTGTATGTTCAGATGGGGTGGGGCTCTCTGCAGTGCCCACCTGGCCTGGTGGAAGCTCCTGAAGCAGAGCTTTGGGCTGTGTGGAATGGAGCTCAGCTTCACCCCTTGAGAGGGGACACGGACTCAGGGAGGCATTTCCCAGCTGGGTTTGCTGGTTTGACATTTTGCTGAGCTGCTGGTTTGATGTTTCAATGAGAGAATTCTAATGAAAGCAAAATAAATGTTGAAAAAAACATGAGAAATGTAAAGCCGAGAAAGCAAAGAGAAAAAAACCAAATTGATTATTTATTTATTTATTTGAATCTCCTGGTCCCTGTTATTTTTGAGGCCTGGTTGACAGCTGTGAATGCTGGGAGTTGGCAATCCTGAATCCTAATCTGAACATTCCTTTTCCCAAAGAGGCTGTGAGCTGTCCAAAGACAGGAGGTGAATTAAGACAGGTATTTAATCCTGGTTTACTGGAACAGGACTTTGGAGAGGTCAGGACTAAGGCCTCAAAGCCTCACAGGAAGTTTGCAGTAGCATAAGGAATTGTTTTCATGCCCTAAGTCTTCTCTTCAATGAGGCAGCCTAAGGCCTCCACTGATGATTTTGTGTTGCTTCTGGGCACCTAAGAGAAAACTGGTTATAAAGGAAAAGAGAAAAATGAAAGGAAAAAGAGAAAGAGAGAAAGAAAGAGAGAGAGAAAGAGAGAAAGAATGGGAGAAAGAAGGAAAGAAAGAAGGAAAGAAGGAAGGAAAGAAGGAAGGAAGGAAGGAAGGAAGGAAGGAAGGAAGGAAGGAAGGAAGGAAGGAAGGA
>NW_024510877.1:650651-945447 GCF_017590135.1 Pyrgilauda ruficollis
CAGCAAGGTAAGAAAAAGTGGGTGTCAAAGATAAGACTCCTATAGTTTTCAATATAAAAAGGATTCTTTTTTGAAGAACAGATTTCCCCCCCACACCCACCCATCTTTCAAAGATTAAACACAGTTATAACAGTCTGAATGGGATTTAACTCAAAAAAGCCCAGTACTTAAATATGCCCATATGATTACTTACACAATAGAAACTTCAACACAGAATGAAGAGTAGCTAGGATTTGACTCATGTAAAAGAAACAAAAAAAATTTGCACTCGCTTCTTTTTCAACATCAGAAAACAGTCTCATGGCCCATTCATCTACCATCTTTTCCCCCTCCCTTACCAATGTATCAGTTCTTAAAAGGCCACCTCAACAAACAACATTGGACCTGAAATTTATCAAACAAAGCTAATATTCTACCTCTAGCACTGCATCTGTGTCTCTGCAGTGAAAAGAAGGCAAGGAAATGCATAAGACACATAGTTGAGCTGATAATACACGCCTTTTGCCTGTGGTTTACACTCAAAATCAAGAGCTGGATGCATTCTTTTGTGGTCAGTACATCCATATGCTGAATGACCCAAGGCTCTGGGATTCTGGATTCTGCAGTAATGTTTGATTCTTTAGTGGTTGTCTTTTCCCCTACTTAGTGACTGTGATAACAATGTAGGCTCAATACTATGAAAGGGTTAATTTTTTTTTGATAATTTATGGACAATAAATCCACCGGGATTTATTTATCTCACTACAGAATGATATGACCCTTGCCAAAGAAGCCCAAGAGCCACATATTGCTGGAACCTCGGAAAAATGTGAGGAAAATTATGGTTGTGTGGTCACCCTACTTCTCCATCTTTTTCCAAAAACACTGTTACTCTCTGCTGCCCAAGAGAGGACCTAGGTGAACATTTGGTTCCAACCTTACACCTCCCTTGTTCTAACAAGGGAACTTGCATCTGTGGCAGCAAAAATTTTTGCCAAGATTTATGTATATCATACACACACTCACGCGCGCACACACACACACACACATATATATATATATATGCAGATAGCCTAGATAAAGCCTGCCAAATTAGTAGTGAACTATGGAATTTAACACAAGGCCTGTATATAGAAAGAAGGTTAAAAGTGAGGCATTTTTCACACAATATCTTACACACATGTGGTGTGATGTTCTCAGTGGGAGAGAGGGACTCATTCTACAAGCCAGCGAACATCTAATGTGAAAAAATCACATGTGTTTGGATACTGGGACAAAAAGAAAACCATCTTGAAGCTCCCCAGAAGGTGGGTTGCAAGATTATAATGAGCATGCCCAGGCTTTTAGAAGACAAAGAATCCCACAACAGCATAGGGCCAAGTTCTGTGTTTATGTACAAGACTATTGCCTCATATTACAGAAACCTGGGCTATGCCTCCCATAAAACAGAGCATACTCTAACACTGGAAGTTGTGTTTCAAAGCAAGTCAGAAACAGAGATAGATCTCAAGGAGAAGTGTTTGGAGCAAGATGAAGAGCTGACGGGCAACACTGGCAGGCCTGAAAAGAATTCTCTCACAGATATGGACCACTTGACAATAGCAGTATATCATACTGGCTTAGAGTTCTTTCTGATGGATTTCCTTTTAACACCTACCACCTAAAAGGAAAAGAAAAAACCCAACAGAAAAAAATATAAAGGTCCGAATATATTGCTTACAAAAAAAAAAAAAAAAAAAAAAAAAAANTGCTTAAAAAAAAAAAAAAAAAAAAAAAAAAAAAAATTAAAGTCCTCCTAAGTGCTTTTTTAACTACACCAAGAGATCAGGCATGATCTTGGTTCACAGCTGTGGGGGGAGGGAGGACACAATTTCTTCAGTAATTCTAGCAGGCTTTTAAGGCTGTTTCTCTTCTCAGCTCTACCTCTCCGGTGCAACTTGCCAAGCACTGATAGACACAAGCATTACCATCATTCATTAAACTATATTCCTCTGCCATAGTTATCCAACAAACCAATAAAACTCCTTTTCAAAAAGTTGAAAGGCAAGCTGCTTCAGATAGACCATTCTTAGTATGCACAGAGTGTACATTCACAGGCAATAATACAGTGGGAATTCAGCTAGCCTGAGCATAGGCTGATGTGAAGCATATGATATTACTTATGTAGGCATGAAAGCAATCTGCTTTAATATCAGACACTTTAGTGCAAAGAATGTCAGGGTTACCAAAGGTTAAAGACAGGCCGCTGGATTTTTTGTTGCCTATTTTTTTTTAAGTATGATCTGAAAAAATGTGGGATGACTCCATTTTCAGTTTTTGCGTGCTGCTGAGTAAAGCAGCAATAAACAATGCAAGTTAAAATGAACAGCAAGGTAAGAAAAAGTGGGTGGAAAGGGCCACAAATCATAATATACAGAAAAAAAAAAAAGATTTTGAGAAATGGCCCTCCTCCATTCAGCTACGGATGGTAAGTGTTGCTTCTAGTGGGATTTGAGCACCATCCCATTGATTCAGCACCTTCACAGGGTGCTGGATAGAGGTTCAGAGTGTCTGAGGCCAGATTCCCACCCAACCATGGTGCCTGCCATCCCCTGGTTTCTTGTACCTGTGAAGGGAACCCCAGGTTTCCCATGTCACCTTGCCATTGCGCACCTCACAAGCATCTGGCCTGGCAGGGTAGGAGCAGTTTGCTGTGTTTCCCTGTCACACAGCCGGGCTGTGGTGTCACACAGGGCACCCTGCATGCCTGGTGGGCTGCAGGATCAGGGCCCTCGGTACCCAGCTGGCCCCTGGTCCCTGCAGCTCTCACTTGCATTCCACCACAAGTGGCAGCTCGTGCAGTGCTTTGAACTTTCACTTTTCCTTTACTAAAATTAAAAACCAGGCACATAACCAAGCTGAGAGTTCCCAAAATCTCAGGTGGGAAGCATTACTGAGAACAGAGGCCAGGTGGACTGTTTTTCAGAGGCTGATTGCTTTTTCAGTGTGTATTAGCATCTACTTTTTTCCCCAGCACTGGAATCCTTAGGTACTAGGGAGCCTAAGGAAAGCAGGAGCTCTTGTGCTGGAAGATAAAGAACCAAGATAAAGCACAACAAAAGGAAGTGAAGATGAAGATATTTCATTTTTCTCAAAAGCACAGTTCTATTTCTGTTTGAATCCATGTGTCATAGAAGATAAAAATTGTAAATATTGAGGAGAAATAATGCAAGCTATTATAAAATTATCGGCTTTCATAACCTACTGTGAAGTAACTAAACACCCTTCATTTACTGATAGCCTTCTCTCAGGCTGGTGCTACCTGTCTGTTTGTCCTCACACAGGACTGCACCTACCATTGGCTGTTTATGACACATGAAAAGAAAGAAAGAGAGAGGGAGAAATTAAAAGGAAAAAAGGGGAGAGGAAAGAAAGAAAGAAAGAAAGAAAGAAAGAAAGAGAGAAAGAAAGAAAGAAAGAAAGAAAGAAAGAAAGAAAGAAAGAAAGAAAGAAAGAAAAGCAAGGCATGTAGTCCTTGAATGGAGTAGATGAGAATTGAAGGTAAATGGGTAGAGCCCAGTGATTTGGCCATGGAGGGGTCAGTTCTACAGGGACAGCTCCTGGACTCCAAACACCCACAGAAAGTGATCCCTCACCTTGTGATCAGAACTGGTTTCGTGTGGCTCACGTTCCTGGGCCACCTCCCCGTGCCCTGGGAGCAGGACAGGCCCCGGGCACCAGAGGAGGAACAAAGGCCAAGCTCAGCCCTGTTTGCTCACTCCACGCACTGTTGTCTTCCATCAGATAAGCCCCTGGCTAGAGGATGGAATATTTCCAGATCCAAATCAGCCAGAAAAGAAGTGAGTCTGCAGACAAACAGCAGAGCTCTCGAGTTTCATCTGTCTGAGGAATGTTCCTGTCATATGATGGGGACCAGGCTGCCATTCCCAGGCACTGGGAGCCTTCTGGTTCCATCCTGCTCCAGGCTGTGCCTCTTGCTGCAGGTGGATTGTCCTGCAGTAGGATTTTACCCATGAAACAGCACAAGCAAGGGAAACAGCAAGGGAAATTTAGGTTGGATGTTAGGAAAAAGTTTTTAATTGAAAGAGTGATAAAGTTCTGGAATGTTCTGCCTGGGGAGGTGGTGCAGTCACCATCCCTGGGTGTGTTTAACAAAGCCTGGATGTGGCACTGGGTGCCAGGGTGGAGTGGAGGTGTTGGGACTGAGTTGGACTCCATGGTCTTAAAGGTCTCTTCAGCCTGGTGATTCTGTGATTCTGATTCACTGGCAAAGGGGGATGAAGGAATCGGGTGCTGGGAGGAAAAGTTACCCCTGCTCTGTCGTGGCTGGGTTGTGACTCTGGAACTGCCATGACAGGAGATGTGGGACAGCTACAGGTGACAGGAGATGTGGGACAGCTACAGGTGACAGGAGCCAGCCCTGGGGGGACACTCTGGGGGCTGGAGACTGGCAGGTGACAAAATCCTGTGGTGGCTCTCCACAGCCACATGTCCAGAGAGGAGCAGGAGGTTATTCCTTTGGCCTGCCCTGTCAGAGAATTGAACTTTCCAGCTTTTGCCTTTATTTTGCTTTCTAAGCTGGAACAAAGCCAGGATTTAATGGATGTCATTCAGTCAAAATATATTTACCAGCTCTTCCTGCTTTCCCTGTGACTTTTGGCCAGTGGGAGTATTTTAATTGGAGGCAAAGCAAAGACTGCTTTAAAGTGCTGTGGGTACAGGAGCAGTTTTTAACCAGCCTGTCCAAAGAATGCCTGTGCTGAGAGCCAGCCTAAGTGTGCACAGGGGCATTCCAAAGAAAATCTCCTCCCCAGTTATTACCTGCAGAAGGCAAAATTCTGAAAATTAAATAGAGTAAAACAAACTTTTAAAAGCATTTAATTGAATTTGTCCTGTTTTACAGAATACCACATTTATTATCTGGCTGCTTTTGAGCTGCAAATCCATTTTTTCCTGTTATTTTTGCTGTTTCATTGGAGAAAACAATGAACACCATTTTTACAGGTCAGAGTTAATGAAGGATTTCAAAGAGAAGGCAGTGCACAGCAGGAGATATTCCATGTGCTCCATGGCAGGAATTCCAAGGTCAGTGGCTTGTGCTGTCATTATCTTTCCTTGTTTTGTCCCAGCTCGTGGCTGTGGTTTTGTAAAGCCACCACTCTCCCTCGGGTCATTTGTTTGAGGTTCTGACAGCAGCAGGAAAGATTCCCAAATCCCTGCTCTGGATGAAGGTGCTGTCAGCAATCACTGGGCTTGGCAAACAATGGCAGAGATCTTGGGGTGTTTGCTTAATCCTGGTCTAACACAGCCATAAAAGCATTAATAAAAAGCGGAGAGAAAACCTCAGGAATTCCTTTCCTGCTGCTTCCAGTCCAAAGCAGGGATGGCTTTGAATTTGCACCACTCCGAAGGAGGAACGGCAGAGGCTCTCCTGGATTTGGAACTTGGAATCAAATCAAAAAGGTTGGAAAAGACCTCCAAGATCACCAAATCCAATCTTCAACAAAATCCCACCTTCCTGAGAACTTTGCTTGAGTTTTGGACACTTTTTGGACACTTGTTCCCTTGGTGCCACCACTATCCCTAAGCTGAGCTTTTTAAGGGTTTCCTGCTGCCAAGGATGCATTTCTCAAACCCACAAAGCACATTTTTCACATCCAGCCCATGAACTGGTTCTGTTGGCATTGCCACCTCAGGGGAAGGATTATGGAGAACATTCCTGGAGAAGGGTGGAGCCAGGCTCTTTTCCAGCAAACAGTGTCAGGATAAGAGGAAATGGCCTCAAGTTTCCTCAGGAGAGGCTTAAATTGGATATTAGGGAAGATTTCTTCATGGAAAAGGTTGGAAAGCCCTGAAATGAGTGGTAGAGTCCCCATCCCTGGCAAAGTTCTATAAATGTGTGGATGTGGCACTGGGGGATGTGGTGCTGGACTTGATGACCTTAATGGTCTTTCCCAGCCTCAACAATTCCACGATTCAATGGGCTTTGACTTGCACAGAATGACAGAATGAAATATCAAAAGAAACCAAAGAAATATCAAGAGAAACCAAAGAAATATCAAAAGAAACCAAAGAAATATCAAAACCAACCAAAGAAACTTTAAAACAAACCCCAAAACAACCCCTGAAATTCTGCTGTGAGCTTGAACCTGTGACTCCTCACCTGAGTCTTGGTTTCATTGGAATCCAGAGCCAACATTTGGAGCCTTCCTGGTGTGTCTGTGTTGATAAGAGAGGAGGAGAAAGGCCCGGAGAGGATTAAACCCCTGAGCAAATACCCCCGGCAATCTCTGCCTTTGTGCATGTGGTCATTCTGGGTTAAACATTTCCAAGCTCCTTTCTTAAAATAAATCAGGAAGAGATTTCTGAGCTCGGATCCGATTCCCACCAAAATTAATGTGGTTTTTTTTCCTCTTGTTTTCAATCATAAAAATGTGAGAAGGGCACGGTAACCTTGGCAGCTTTTTAAGTTACAGTACAGTACAAATCTGAAGCAATTTTTTTTTATTTTTTTAATTTCATAAAACTTCAGGCAAATATATTTTTTTAAAATAGCTTGGTTTTCTTCTGAGCATCTTGGCCTTGGGCAGTCCTAGGCTAAAAGGTGCCAGAATGTTCCAAGAAAAGCTGATTTTGCTGTATTTCCACATTTACTGATGCCATGAAGTGGTAAAACAGAGTTAATGAGAAAGAAATATTAAGGAATAAGATGTTTGGAGATGCAGTTGCCCAAGTACTTACTAAATGAACCCTGTAACTTTTAAGGACTCTTTTCAGCTATGGAACACAAAAAAAAAGAATAAAAATTTTATATTGTTTGTTCATGTTACAGGCACCCAATTTCATGAAAGATTCCAGGATAAGTCCAATAAGGACGTGAATAAAAGTGGAAAAATATCAGAGGAAATTCTGTTTTCTTGAATTGCAATGGGTTCTTACTCTTTCATACATAAATAACTCCTAGGACTTTTTTTCTCAGTATAGGCTTTGATTTATTTTACACTTTATTTTATATTTGTATTGCATTTAACTTTTTATATTTTTATTGCATTTTAAAAGCAAAAATACCCCACTTTTTAAATTTCCTGAGTATGAAATTCTAGTGCATGTGATGACACAGCATCAGCAAAAGTTCCTCTGTGTGTTTAACCATCGTGGCTGTCAACATTCAGGAGAATTTGCAAGCAATGGTCGGGATTTGTTATGGCAATTCCCCGGAAACTGGGATGTGGCACTGGGATCCTTCAAGGGAATGAATTGCTGTGGCTGAGCTCAGAGGGGACCCAGGCACCAAGAACTGGACTTTGGTCATGTTGGAAAAGGGGCTGGATCTGGCTCAGCCCCTGAGGAGGGCCCAGGATGGAACTGAAGTGGGGAAAGCCAAGGGATGGTGGAAAAGATGGATCTTCTGGGTAATTTATATCCATATTTGGGAAAACTGGTTTCCTCCCCAACTCCCACTCCTTTCTGTGACAGCCAGATGTGTCATTCCAACCACAGAGTTCTCTAAAATCTCTGGTTTCTGCTCTTTGAGGTGTTTTAGACACTGCTGGAGGAGCAGTTTGGTGTCACAGAGTCACCAAGGCTGGAAATGACCTCCAGGGTCATATCCCGGATGAGCTTTGCCCAAATCCCTGTTCCAAAGCTCCACATCTCCAAGCTGTTCCAAAGCTCCACATCTGCTCCTTTTGGTGTCTCCAGCACCACCCTGGACCAGGCTTAACTCCTCCTCAGTGAAGAGATTTTTCCTAATATCCAGCCTGAACTCCCCTGGCACAACTGGAGGCTGCTTCTTGTTGGATTTTGCCCTTCTCTGACCCAGAGATGGGGCAACTGAGAGGCATTTAAAAAACTTTTATTCCATTTTCAGTCTCATGAGAAGGGTGAGACAATACAGATGTTATAATTCACGCCATCACAATCAGAAGCCAAATATTTCCTAATTACAATACATTGTAAGCATAAATATCCCAGACTTCTCCTTGTCCCATCATCTCCCAGAAGAGCCTGACCCCCCTTCTGCAAAAATCTGGTAGCGGAGAGCAGCCTGGATCAATCCAGAGCTTCCAGGGAATGGGGAATGAACCTGAATTAAGAGTTGGTTTCTCTGTCGTTATTCCCTGACCAGCAGGGACACAGAGGGGAAAGAGCCCAGGGTTAAACATTTCCCTTTAACCTCACATAATGAGCTTTTTGTTGGTGTTACTGTCATATTCTGAGTAATCTCCTGCCCTGACACCCCACCTTTATCCTGAGGAAAGGAAAAGCCTCTCCTTGGAAGAACAGGAGTGAACAATGCCAAGCACTGTCTGTTCTCAGCATCTCCGTAAGAGCTGGAAAATTCCAACAAAAGCTTTTGTGTGAGGGGTGTGAGAAAGCTCTGTGCTCATGGTGACGTCTGGAGGGTGAACCCGTGGCAGTTTATCCCATAAACAAAGCAGGAACATCCCTGCAGTGACATTGGCTGCTCCTACTCCTTTTTTACACCCACTAGGGCAGAAATGTCAGGGAATCCTGGAATGGTTTGGGCTGGAAAGGACCTCAAAGCCCATCCAGTGCCACCCCTACCATGGGCAGGGACACCTCCCACTGGCCCAGGGTGCTCCAAGCTCCAGCCTGGCCTGAACATCACCTCAGATTGGGGCAGGTTGGGCACTATTGATCATTTTTGACCTTGTGCAGCTGGATCTGGTGTGGGAAATCCAGGACGCCTGAACAACTGACCAATATGATCAAGCAGAAGCCGTTTATTGTTTGCATTACACACACTACACATTCTACAAACTATTAAGGTCACACTTCTTGACTGGTGCCTTTGTTCCCTCGTTCTCTGCCCCCATTTCTCAGCATCTGTGATTGGTTACTGTGCAGGTGTTTCACAGGCCTCTGTTACCCAGTTCTTGCCATCCTGGTGTTTGGTTTTTCAGCTTCTTCATTCTTATTTTAGCACAGTTTCTGTCTCAGTAACCTTGATGAACTCCACAGTGGCCTGAGAAGATTCTGATAAGAGCAGTCACTGATGGTATGGCTGGTGCACAGGGAGTTGTTCAGATACATTGCTGCAGTCTGGCATTCCAGGGAATGCTGCAGCCCTCAGTACAGGGCTCGCCTCGGCTGGGTTTTGGGGTGTCCCCGGCTGGCTTGTGTCACTATAAGGCACAAAAAATCACAACATGAACAGGCTGCTGTTCTCAAGGTAAAAAGGGGCAGTGTTTTTTCTGACTCTAACATTTATAGATTTCTAAAAGTGACAGTGGATTGGCGGGTGAAAGTGCCGCCTCTCCAATGACACGGACAAACTAACAGTTCATTAAATTTCTCCTCTTCCATAAAAGAATGCAAAACAATAAGTTATTTACAGAAAGTGTCTAAGAAAGTTTGTTACAAGAATGTAAACATGAAAAAGCCTTAAAAAATCTTAAAAAATGAAAACAACAGGCTGCCATGGGTCCGGATAGCACAGTCCTGTTCAGCACAGCCTGTCTGAGCTCCCAGGCAGCTCCCAGCCACAGGCAACTTTAGCAAGCTCAGCTCTCAGTGATTTCAGCTCTTAGTGATTATCAGCCCTTTTGTGATTTCGGCTCTTTAGCTTGCTAAGTGTCTTTGGCAGATGAAGGGAGAGAGAGGAGAAGGCTGCATGAGGTTCCACAGAGGTGTCTTTATTTGGGTCTTCTGTGAAGGTTCTCAGGGACAGCTCTTCTGACAAACTGGGCAAAAGTAGCTCTTTATATAGGGTACAGTTTTAGAAATTGGGAGTTTTAGGAATTGCCCAATAGTAAGGGTCAAAGGAAATTAACCTATAGTCTTACAGAGAGATTACGAGGGTCTGAAGGTGGAAGAGGGCCTTCAAAGCTCCAGTCATCATTTCTTAGGCTGCTGAATGCCCCGGAGGCATTGCAGGCCCTGTGCCTGCTACACCTCAGTGCAAGGCCACCCCTGCACGAGCGAGCCCTGCACCAGCAGGCACCAGTTACACCAGAGCCTGTCCTGGGCTGTGAACAGGCAGTGGAGCTCACCAGACCTGGAGTTATCCTAGAAACCTCATTTCCACCGCCAGCTTTCCCTGATAAACCCCCTTGGAATGGCAGCTAGCCTGTGATGGGAGGGAAATCGGCAGCCAGGTCACCCAGAGAGCTGCCAAGATAAGGACTTCTCCAAACAGCTCTGTTTGTCCTGCAATTTATCCAGTAAATTGCCCTGTCTGAATGGATTTGATGGGATACGGATCACAGCTTGCAGCGTGTCCCCAGCTGCCACGTGTGCCCCTGTTTGACCCACAGCAAACCTGAGCCTCAGGAGGTGATATCTGAAATATCTGAAATTTATTCAGCACAGCTCAGAAAATCAGTGCTGAGAGCAAATTGCCATGACAGCGACATTGGCAAAAAATTTGGGCTGTGACTTCTCTATCACCTCTGATGTTATTTGCACTTGTTAGAGTTTCTTTGGATTCATAATTCCCTGGAAACGTTTTGTCAAGAAATAGTGAGGTCATGGATGTGAGTATCTGTCATTCTTTTTGTTAAAATTTTAAACTTTAACCCCCACTTCTGTGCCCTTTTTAAACTGAACCTCGGGATTTTATCCTTCCAAAACTTTAAGAAATTAGTGGAGTTATTGTAAGGGATGAAGTATTAAAGAACTTTTTGTTCCAGTCTGGTGTCCTGTGCTCCTGCCTCATCCTCACAACCACTGCCCATGGGCACACCCACCCAGATGGCAACAGCAGGTCCCTAAAAATCCATTTTTGGGGGCTGGGATGCATTTCCTGAATGTTTCCTTCCCAGTCCTTGCTCCCATACACAGCAGGGACACACAAAGGCACCTTCCCTCCTTTCCTCACTCACACTCTGCTCTGTTTCTCACGTAAACTCAGTTTTTGTCATCACTCTGGGAGAGGAAACATCTGAATCACAACCATTTTTTCTGTGTCTGTGCATTGGTGCCATCCTGTCCCAGAGCTGAGGTGGCAGGGAGCCTTGGGGACACACAGGGACACACACCTGTGCTTGGAGGTGCCCAGGGACAAGAGCAGGTGCACAAAGAGAAGGGATTAATCATTTTCAACCCAAAAGCTCTCATTTCTAGGGCAAAAATAGAATAAATAGCATTTTTCTTCTGATCAGGAATGCGTGTTTAATCCTTTCTGTGAGCATTTCTGAATTTCTCCCTCACCCATCCATGTTTTTCATCCAAGAACAACCAGCTGAGCATCAAACTCCATGTTTTACCCAGGAGGCTCCAAATGTGAGGCTTTGGTACCAGGCTACAGCTTTTAAAGACATTTAAAGCAGTTTTGGAGACACTGACATTTTCCCTGTGACACCAGAGCGCTCAGGCTGAGCTGCCTCAATTAGCAGTTTAGTAAATGATTAATTGCATGAGGCTGGCCAAGCCATTTTAAAAGCTGCATAAATATTAATCAATCTGTTTTACAAGGTGGGAAACAGAAGAGCCAAGCAATGACAGAGCCACGGGGATGGGCTGGGGTGAGGATAACGTGGGATTGGTGCTGAATTCCAGGGGCAGGTCCCAGGGGGGATTTGGGAGTGAGGATCAGCAGGGATCACTCGCCAAGCTCCCCGGGAATACAGAACCTAAAAGCCAAGGAGGACAAGCCAAGTTTTACTGAGCTGGGGGAGGAATGAGGAGAATTAGGAGTGATTCAGAGGCCACATCATCCTTCTCGTGCCCTGAAGTGACAGTGGCATTTCAGGCTTCTCATTACATCACGCTGTTAAAAATTTAGAAATTAACATAATTTGAGGATTTCAGTGTTGCTGAAGCACTTCAGAGAAGTTTTGCAAAACTGAAATTTACCCTTGCAGACATTTTGAACAGTGCTCCAGACTCCAGCTTCCCTTTCACACAGGGCTGTGTTCACCATGGACCAGGACAAGGTGAAAGAGAGGAAAAGCTCAGGGGGAGAAGCTGAAGTGATGGCAGAGAGTGAACAAAGCCAGGCCTCCGCTCTCCACAGCTGCAAACATTTTTATAAAGTGCTTAAGATAAGGATTGATTGCAGCCCGGGCTGTGGGCTGAGCTGTGCCAGGTCTCACGTTGCTGACTAATTCCCCTCGCTGGTTCCAAGCCACTGACTCCAGATTTGCGTCATCAAAGGCGCTGAGTCCGAACAAGCGCGGAGGAATCGTGGCTGAAACGTTCCCTGGAGGAGCCCGGCTGAGGAGAAGGCTTTGCTGCTCTCAGCTGTATTTATCTGCTCCCATTCCCACACCCACAGGGTCAGATCCACCTCCAGCCCCTGGCCTTGGGCAGGATTATCCCTGCTGAGAGAACAAGGGACACCTGTGTGCCCCTGGCATCTCCGTGTTCCTCTTGAACGGAGACGAGGAATTGGGCTTGAATAGCTCCTTTAATACCCTTTGAAGTCAGCAGTTATTATGGCAAGAAGAATCTTGTTTACTTTACCCTCCCTGTATCTTGGGCAATTGTCTCTGGTTTCCTCATTTTGGGTGTCTGACAGTGCTGCCCCTTTTCCTGGGGAGGCAGGAAAGAGGTACAGGACATTTAATTCTCTTTTTTGTCATCGTGCTGTCCTTCAATGAGAAATTCTGCTGTTGACAACTCAGCTGTGCTGTTCTTGATGCAGGAGATCCCATTGTTGTTTGCCTGTGAAACTGTGCTCACTTTTATCCATAATTTCCAACAGATGCCAGGGTTTTAACCCTTGATTCATATTTTTCCCTTCAGAAAAGCAGATTTTGTGCACATCTCACTCTTAGATATTGCAGATTTTCTGACAGCAAACTCTAAGAGTGTCATTGCAAGGATGAGAGAACAAAATTGTAATTGGGCTCCACTGTATCCATAACTCCCAGTGGATGCCAGGTTTTAACCCTTGATTCATGTTTTTCCTAGTGCTTCCAGAAAAGCAGATTTCATGCACATCTCACCCTTAAATATGCAAATTTTCTGACACTAAACCCATTGCAAGGCTGAGAGAACAAAACAGGAACACTGAGAAATGACTGCTAAAAATAGAACAGTCGGGAGAGAGGAAGGATGTGGGAGGAAAGGAGATGAAGGAGAGATTATTTCAAAGCTTTTCGTGAGGCTGTGAGAACGAGCTGTAAAAACCCTCCTCAACAGAAGGTGAGGGCACCTCCTCGGGATGAGTCAATCCAAGGGAGGTTTGTGCCCTCAGGTTTGGAGAGAGGTGAATCAGTTCCATTAGGAAAAGCCGCGCAGCCACCAAATGATGCCTTAGGATTTCAGCTTTTGTATTTTCCCTCAGATCCTGCCCACCAGTCCACCTCAAACCCCCACCATCCACCCCCTCAGTCTTCCACCATCCTGGAGAAATGAGCCCTTTGGTTGGTCGTTTTCTCCTGGCAATAAAATGGTTTTCCCATTTTGGGCAGACACAACAATTCCTCTCCAGGCCTGGGAACCAAGGACACCTCACTGCCTCAGGGCCCAGAGATGGGAACAAAATTGTGCTGGGGGCAGCAAACTTGGGGTCAATGGCTTCATGACCTGAAGCTGTAATTGGAACATTAAACCCCAATATGCAAAAGGATCAAACTTACAAAAGTGTGAAAACCTGTGAGTCCGTTTTGGGTGTAGCCCCTGGGTGGCTTTGTCTGCCCTAAATGTACCTGAAGGCCCTTCAGTAAATAGAAATGCTTTTATTCTCTTATTTTTGTCTGGCCTCTGCTTTTAGGTAGCCCCAAAAGGCATCACCAAGCTCCTGTCCCCTGGCTGTGACAGCGCTCAGAGCTGAGCAGGGACAGCTGATGGCACAGACATCGCTTCCCAACTTCCCAGATGCTCCCGGTCTCTCGTTACCCAGGGGGATCTAAAGCCCCCTGGAAAGGTCTCTCCTCCCTGGGATATTTCAGGCACGGAGGGAGGGATTCATTGGCTGAGGGAAAACTTTGGATCATTTCATAGCAAGGGTAAAGCTTCAGCAGAGAAAGTTGAATTTCCAGACTTCAGTGGTTTTGTGGAGAGTGGGTTTAGCTTAAAACATAAAATCTTGTATCCTGGAATGGTTTGGGTTGGAAGGTGTTGGAACCCTGGTTACTGAGAATTTTAGATATTCTGTGCTGACAGACACTGACCCCCAAGAGAACTCTGCATTGACCTGAGGCCGTGGGGAGGCTTCCAAAATGGAATGGTAGAACTGGGATTGTGAGTGTGGAGTTTGGACAGAAGTGTGTGACATCATCTGGTGGAAAATTTAAGCGTTTAAGGTTTTAGAATATAGTAATGTATATAAAGCAAGATGGAGGTTTTGGGATGAAGGCTGCACCTTCTTCTCCTCCTTCTCCTCCTTCTTAACCTTCTTCTTCACCTTCTTCTCCATCTTCTCCATGGTTTTGGGTGGTTTTGTGTGATTGGATAAAAAAGTCCCCATTGTGGGCATGGGTGTTTGCTTATTGAGCTAAAAGTAAAAATAATTTAGGTGTCACATCTTAATTGGATATTTTATCATTAAAATGCCTTGTGTAGAGAGATGGGGCTCCATTTTTAGTCTGTTAGAGAGAAGTGCTGCAGAGCTCAGGGTTTGTGAGACTGTGACAGAGATAAGAACTGATAAACATCTGAGTCCCAACAAGAAAATCCATCCTGCGATTGAATCCTGATCTTGGAGAAAAGAAGCAAAAGAATCAACAGGAAGGGACCTTAAATCTCATCCCATTCCTCCCCTCCATGGGCAGAGACACCTCCCCTGTCCCAGCGCTCCAAGCCTTGGGCACCTGCAGGGATGCAGAGGCAGCTCCTGTGGGAAAAGCCCATAAATCAGAGATAAAGGCGAGCCAGGGCAGAGATCAGGATCCAGCCCTCGCCCCGAGTGTCCTGGGAGGGAGACGTCACTGTCACTGCAGTGCTAATTGCAGTTTTATTACCTGATAAGGGTGATTAGGGCTAGACAGGAACTGCTGGTACCTGATAATCCCATGTTCCACACACCCTCCCCGGAACAGCCGTTGGACTACGTTTGGGAAATGTGTGAAAATCGCATTTAAAATTAAATTAATAATAAAATAATAAATAATTTCTTTTTCGTATTTGGTTCAGCTGCCTCAAGGAACAGGGGATATTGGAGCAGAGAAAATCCCCTTTGAGCAATTAGTGTGTGATTATAGTACAAACCCCTTCAAGGTTTTTTTCAATGTAAATAATTCCATTTTTCCATGTTAGTGCTCAGTTGTTTTGGTAGGTGGGGACAGGTGATGTGCTTGGGAGGTGAGGATTGGAGCTTGTACTTTCAGAGGTGGCTTGAAAATGCCTTTTTTTGTCTGTCCATGCCTGTGGAAGGGAATCTGAACGGGACCCTCACTGTAAGGTTTTGATGGATTAATTAATGAATGTATAGATCAGTTAATGAGGGTATGGATTAATTAATCCACCTGCTGGTGGATAAATCCTGTTCCTGGAAGAACAGGAAAAATAACAAAGTGAAATCTCCTCTCTCCATTGGCCCTTCAATGTCAGAAAGGTGGCTCAGGGTGTGTGGGGGCAGGGGGCAGCTGGGGCCCCTCAATGTCCCTGTGCTGGGTCCCTGTCCCAGCATTGTCCCCTCAGTGTCCCTTTGTCAGGCACCTGTCCCAGCATTGTCCCCTCAGTGTCCCTTTGTCAGGCACCTGTCCCAGCATTGTCCCCAGGCTGTCCCCATGCTGGGTACCTGTCCCAGCATTGTCCCCAGGCTGTCCCCATGCCAGGTATATGTCCTGCTGTTGTCCCTATCATTGTTCCCAAGCTGGGTACCTGTCCCAGCATTGTCCCCAGGCTGTTCCTTTGTCAGACACCTGTCCCAGCATTGTCCCCACGTTGTACCCATGCCAGGTCCCTGTCCCAGCATTGTCCCCAGATTGTCCCCATGCCAGGTGTCTGTCCTGCTGTTGTCCCCATCATTGTCACCATGCTGGGTACCTGTCCCAACATTGTCCCCACGTTGTCCTCATGCCAGGTACCTGTCCCACTGTTGTCCCTGGGTTGTCCCCATGCCAGGTTCCTGTCCCAGCATTGTCCCCAGCATTGTTCCCAGGCTGTCCCCGTGCCGGTCCCTCTCCCAGCATTGTCCCCAGGCTGTCCCAGCACTATCCCCAGCATTGTCCCCAGGCTGTTCCCAGGCTGTCCCGTGCCGGTCCCTATCCCAGCATTGTTCCCAGGCTGTCCCAGCAGTGTCCCCAGGCTGTCCCCAGGCTGTCCCGTGCCGGTCCCTATCCCAGCATTGTCCCCAGCATTGTCCCTAGGCTGTCCCAGCATTGTCCCCAGGCTGTCCCGTGCCGGTCCCTATCCCAGCATTGTCCCCAGCATTGTCCCCAGCATTGTCCCCAGGCTGTCCCCAGGCTGTCCCAGCATTGTCCCCAGGCTGTCCCCAGGCTGTCCCCAGGCTGTCCCGCGGGCAGGGATGCCATCCCCGAGCCGTGCGCTGTGCGGTGCTGCCATCCAGAGCCCGCTCGGCTCAGCCGCGCCCGGGGCTCCGCTGCTGCCGCGCCTGCCAGCTCGGGACAGGGAATGAGAAATGCCATCGGTAGGGGTGAGGTCCCAAAACAGCTCCGGTTCCCGGCACAGCGAGCTGCCTCTGCCACACCTGGAGCAGGAATGGTTTCAGTTTGTATTTTCTGTCCTCTCCTCCCCCAGGCTGCCTTCAATGAGGGGAACGTGATCTCATCAAAGAGAGCTGCAGGAGATCCCTGCTCACAGACTTGCATTTTTATCACCTTCTTATTAAATGTCTCATTATTATGAAACACATTATGAAATGTAAATTAAATGTATCTTCTTATTAAATGTATTATTACTAAATGTATGGAAAGCAGGATTAGTTCTGGCTGCTGGTTGTGAAAGTGGGAAGGGAAGGGAAGGGAAGGGAAGGGAAGGGAAGGGAAGGGAAGGGAAGGGAAGGGAAGGGAAGGGAAGGGAAGCCCAGATTTACTGCTGGTGTCATTCCATGAAACTTCTGTGCTTTGGTCCATCCCTGCACGTGCCCCCTGTCCTCACGGTGCCCTGTGCACGTTCCTGTGGCATTCCTGGTAATCCTGGAGCTCAGGAAATCTCTGTGGGCCCAGCGAGCCCGGATCTGCCAGGGAGGATGGATCCAGCAGTACCTGCTCCTCCCGCCGTGCCTAATCAGTGTTTGGGGAATTCACAACGCCAGAGCCCACAGGAGGGAGCCAAATACTTTGTTCTCGAGGAAGAAGAAAATCACCTTTGTGTTCAGCGTCTTCGTGGGATTTTCAGAGGTGAAAAGGAGGAGAAAAAACGATGGCAACATTCAAAAAACATCAGTGCAGCTTCATATAGAGGGAATTGAGATTTATCCTGGAGATTACTTGAAAGAATTCAGGGACAAATGATCATCTGGAGATATTTTATACAATCACATCATGGAACCATGGAATCCCAGTATGGTTTGGGTGGGAAGGGACCTTAAACATGTTGAGTGCCACCCCTGCCGAGTGCCACACCTCCCACTGTCCCAGGTGGAGAAAGCAGGGACACTTCCCACTGTCCCAGATGGAGAAAGCAGGGACACGTCCCACTGTCCCAGGTGGAGAAAGACTGTGCCAGAGGCAGGGAAAGCAGCCTGGGATCTGGGAACCTCCTCCTGTGCCATGTTTTTATTTTTTCCCTCTAAACAAAGCTTCAGTTTGGTTTGTGGCTGTTGCTGGATGAGGAAAGTACAAAGCAAGGAAAGCTTTCAACAGGCTAAAAATAAACTCTGTTATTGTCATTTTTGATGAATATTTCACAGAAGGATGGGATTTCTTCAGCTCCACTGGAAACATTTGGCACAACTTTTCCATATTAAAAGAAATCCATAAATTTTTTTTTTTTTTTTTAATTTGGTGAATTCTGTGAGTTTTTGAGCTGCTTGCTGATATCTGACGTTGTTTTGGGATCTTCAGCCAGAGCTTGGGCACACATTTGCTTTTGCTTTGGACTGGAGGGACCTTTCCCAGTTCAAAAGCTGATCCCTTTTATCTGCATCCCAAAGTGATAACACCAAGGGACAATCCATCCATCCCTCAGCCCCCAGCCGAGTAACCACAAGGAATGACCTGTTCTTGTTTGCTGTCACCATTAAAGAGGTGCCTGGAGCTGGAAGTTGGCAAACCTCACCCTTCCCTCCCATCTCCCTGAGTAATGCCAGAGGGATTGAATTCCAAATCCGTATTTCCTGAAGTGGATGGAAAATGGGATTGTGCCTCTCACAGATGATGCTGGAGAACAGCAAAGGCATCCCAGCTCCTCCAGGAACACAGCACATCCACGGGATGCTGGAGAGACAAAACAAAGGGTGTTTCATCCATTTGATCAGTGATAATGAACTCATTTGGGACAGCCAAAGTACCCCCACACACAAAAATGCACCAGAACAAACAACGAGGGAATATTCTGTACATAATTCAGAACAGCCACGGGATGGAAAAGAAAATAGACATGTCCTGGGCAATGTTTTTTCATATGTACAAGGAATACATTCCTTTCCCCTGTGCTGGAGTTATGAATTTGTCAGGGTTCACGTTTTTCCTTTTATTATTTCTCATCCTTAAAGGTCATCAGGCTCTAAAAGCTCGGCCTGGCTGCGGCTGTGCTCTAATCCAGCAAAGCCCACGTGGGCAAGGACTCAGTCCCCGAGAGGGACCAGGGGGTTCCTCCTGATGTGCCCCCAGGTTCTGGGGTGAGGACTCAACCCCCTGAACAGGACAAGAGGGATCCTTCTCCTCTGCTCTCAGGTTCTGGGGTGAGTGGCAGGATGGATTCTGGGAACAGCAGGGCTGGGATTTCATGGAACACATGGCATCATTCATGGCAAAATCATGGAATATGCTGAGCTGGAAGGGACCCCTGGGATCATTGATTCTGCACAGACACCCCAAAATCCCACCCTGGGTATCCCTGTCCAAACACTCCTGGAGCTCTGGCAGCCTCGGGGCTGTGCCCATTCCCTGGGGAGCCTGGGCAGTGCCAGCACCTCTGGGGAAAGAGCCTTTCCCAAAATCCAACCCTTCCCTGCTCTCCAGCCTGACCCTCCCAGGCACAGCTCCAGCCATTCCCCCAGGTCCTGTCACTGCCCACCAGTCCCCCCCAAACCCCCACCAGCAACTCCCTCAATCTCCCACCATGCTGGAGAAAGGAGCCCTTTGGTTGGCCACTTTCTCCTGGCAATAAAAGCTGTGGCCCAAGAGGCAAACCCCTGTGAAGTGACAAATCTATCAGGAGGTGAGATACGGATCCTGCTCCTCACACAGCCTGTGTGTCACCATGGAGCAAGAAATGACACAGGTTCACTAGAAGGCTGGTTTGCAAAAGAGTAGCTTTAATATGAAAATTCTCTTCTTTTATAGATAAATTTGACATATTCTACTTGATTGGCTAATTAACTGCTTTTTTAAAAAGAAGCTTAGAAGCTAGTTTTTTTTATTAGGTGAAAAGCTATTTTATAGGTTTAGAAGACTTTACTTCAAACTTAAGGATAGCTAATTGGATAGAAGTTAAAAAGTTTTGTTTAGGTAAATTACTAGGAAAAAAAAAGTGAACAAAGAAAGTAATTGCTTTTGTGAGGTGTTTTACCAGGAGCAAGAACCTCTTGCACCTGACTCGGTTTTTCTGTTTGTTATTTTGCCTTTTATTAAACCTTTGTTTTTTTTTCTAACACCGCAGCAGAAGCCATCCTGCTGATTTTTATGCCTCCAAAACACTCCTTAGGTGTGTTGCAGACCTCCAAGAGTTTATGAGCCCTGGCTCGAGGGAGCTCCTGTAACAGCAGGTGGTGAAACACGGCTGTGACCTGCTGAGATGTGCACGGGGCACTCCTCCAGCCCCGAGGATCCATCCCAGGTGAGAAGGGAGCTGTGTGAAACCAGGCCTTGCTGCTGCTCCAGGAAAAGCCCTGGACTAACCAGATTTTACCAGTTCAGTGGTGGCCAAGGGTGACTTGCTGTAGATGAGGTTTCTTGGCTGAGACTAAAGAAGGTTCCAGGCTGCAAGGCTCCATCCTTCCCCAAACACCTCAACCTACAGATCCAGCCAGGGGAGGTCACACAAGTGGTGGCTTTGCCTTGGACCTCCATCTCCACTCTTTATATTCCACTCTGACACCAGCACTTGTCCACTGATTTATTTTTTTTTAACATTCCCAATGGACATTATGACCATTTTTAGGAAAATGTGGGTGCTCTGGGCATCTCCAGAAAGGCCAGACCTCCCAGCTTGCTCAGGTCTCCTGTGCTGCTCCTGTTTGTAACTTTATCCTGGAGTAAACTCTCTTTACTAAACCTTTTGTGAGCTCCAAAGTACTCCCCTCTGACTGGGAGGGAGGAAAAGGGTTTTTAAACCTCCTGCATGGTTTGGTTGTACTTTTTTCCTAAATATAACTCATTGATTTTGCTTTCAGCTCCTGCTGGGAGCTGTTCTGTGCTGAGGGTGACACCAGGTGGGGTTGATCTGCAGGTACTTCCAGCCATCCCCAGCAGTGTAAGATCCATCCCTGTGCCACTGGAGTTTGGTCTGTGGTGCTGGAGGGGGAATCCACATTTTCCAACAGGGTCTGGATGCACCCCTGGGCCCCTGGCACAGCCTGGTTTGCTAAAATCCCTTCTGGAGAGAAATCCGTGCTGTGCTGCCCTTCACTTGTTATTAATCATCTGCCTGAGTCAGAGCTGTAACCCTGAGCCTCTGCTCTGACAGCAGATAAAGTGAGCAGCCTTACAAGAAAGAGCTTGTGTAAGAGGAGGAGGGATTTGGGAACCTTTTGGCCGAGTTGATTTGTCCAAACAATGCTTTGGAGCAGAAAGTTTCAGGGAAATGGCACCTTCTGGCCCAAAAAAGCTCAAATCCCTCAGCTGGGAACTAAAGCCGGTGCTGAAATCCCATCCCAAAGTCTGGAATGGCTGAACTCAGGTTTTATAGCAAGACCCCAGGCCCAGGAGTCTCCATCTTGTTATGATTTCCAGGGAGACACAAACTGGAGAGGGAATCGTGTTCCTGTGAGCGGGGTCATGTTTGTTATTTGAAGCCAGCTAGAATGTGCTGTAATTCATTTGCTTCATTGTTCTGGGGTTTGTTTGCCCTCCTTTTTTGATTTTATTCTCTCCCCCCAAAGCAAAAGCAAACACTTGCACTGCTGTGTGAGGGACTGGGAACGTCCTGTCCCCTGGAGGCACCAATAAGACCAAGATTAATTTTTATCCTGACTCTACAGAGCCAGAATCCCAAAAGACATCAGTTGGGGAGCCACATTGGGCTTTTTTCCCAGTTCAAGGAATAACAAGGTGTGTCCAGGCCTAAAATAACTCTTTTATTGCAGTTCTAGAGCACAAAACCAGGCTCAACCCTTCTTCCTTTGGTTTTGAGGCTCTCCCAGTGAAACCATGGCTGGCCCAGGTTTGGATATTGGACAGTGCAGTGTCCAATTTTTTATGGAGCATCCCCATGGAAGAACTGGGGATGATAAAGGACATTAAAGCCAACTTTTGGTTGATGGCAAAATGCCCCAAGAGCTCAAGAATTGGCCCTCAGTTGGTCACAGCTGAAGAAGAGATCTGAGTTGTAGTTACACAGGGAAGGGAATTGGCTGGAAATGGGGTTTGTGCTTCCAAAGTGGGGGATCCATCCATGTGCTGAAAGGCTCTTTTCTCCTGGGAATCTCAGATATTTCAGTGATGAGGGGGAGGCAAGGAAGCTTCTGGTCCCCCCATCATCTGTTGGGAGGCTGGGAATAAAACACAGCCAAAGTCACTCAGAAAACTGGTGACAGCAACTAAATTTGGGTTCGTTTTCTCCCTTTTTGGTTTAAAACCGGTGAAGCTCTTCAGAAGTTTCTCCTCTGCTTTAGAATTTGGGGTTGAGAGGAGATGGAAAATGGGAAGCCAGCAAGGAGAGGAAAGAGTTCTGCCTAAATCCCCCAGATTAATTGTTGGATTTATCTGTGGGGTTTAAGTCTGTGGTTACAACTAAAAGCTTTTCTACTGGAGGCTGAGATGTGAGATAGAAAGATGATCCAAAGCATCAAAAGAGAGGATGGATTAAATGGAGAATAAAAAGGGAAAGAAATGAGGAACTTTTGTGGTTGCGTGCTAGGAGCTTTGGAAAATCATGCTCAAATTGGAAGCATGTGCTCTAGAAAGTTACAACATAGGTATTGCAAAAAATGCGTTTTTCCCAGAGGAATTGGGATTCAGAATTATGAAATGATCTGGGGCACAGCTCTGGCCTTGTGCACAGGAGAGCAAACTGTGGATGGAGGCTGTGGAGAGGATGGTCCAGCACAGAAGGAAACCTGGGCAACTCCAGGGGGGAGGTGGCATCACTTCCATGAAATAGGAGAGAACTGGGATGGAGAAGGACTCGAGTTCAGGGCTCGAGGGGACAATTCCTGGTCTAATTCAGAGTTTAGAGACATCCCCAGAGTCTGTTTGAGTCCCTGCTGAGGCTGGGAGTGGCTCTCACACAAATGAGGTTCAAATGATTGTTGTTATTCCTTTGGTTTCCCATTTGCAGGAAACTTCCTGCCTGTGGTCAGGGGATGTATCAATGAGGAGAGAGGGAGCTGGGGCCTTGTGGATGCAGAAATCCATGGCTGGGAAGGGCCCTCCCCTCCTTCTTGTCAAGGAATGGCCAAACTCAGCACTTCCAGCTCCAGAACCAATCCTGTGCTAAAATTTGGAGGGACTTGTGGCAAGTTCTGAGCGGGAGGATTGAGGGAGGAGGAGGGAATCCAGGGCTGGATCTGGAGATTAACACCATGAACTGGGAACATCGGGAAGGGGCTCTCCCATCCCTTTCCCATGAGCAGGGCTGGAGCTCCTGTCCATGTCTCTGTCCAGCACTTCCCTCCCAGCAAGGATATTCCTGTTGAGCTTTAGCAGCCAGGATTCCCAGGCAATTTTTGGTGTTAAAAACACCACAGAAGGTTGTGTCCATGCTCTTCCCAACCTGGAAGAGGCAGCTGACTTGGGAGGAATAAGGAATGGAGAGCTGAAAGCGAAATGGAGAGATTTCCTGGAGAAATACACATTTCAGGGTGTACAGCGAGGTCGTGGAACCCCAGGTTTGGGTGGGAAGGGACCTTAAATTCATCCAGTTCTACCCGGGGACACCTTCCCCTGTCCCAGGCTGTGGGTGGGAAGGGACCTTAAATTCATCCAATTCTACCCAGGGACACCTTCCCCGTCCCAGGCTGCTCCAAACCGTGTCCAGCCTGGCCTTGGGCACTTCAGGAATCCAGGGGCTTCTCTGGGAATTCCATCCCAGCCCCTCCCCACCCTCACAAGGAGGAATTTCTTTCCCATATCTCATCATCAGCTCATGTACACCAGCATTTCTCCAGTGGAATCACCAAACCCAGGCACCTCAGCTCAGTTCCAGGCCATGTGGGCTCTTCCAAGTCAAAAGCCTTAAAAATGAATCTGTCTCATAATCTGAAGGTCATGAGTTGGATTCTCACATGGGGCACCAGTCTGTTGAAACCTCCCTGATGGGGAGACCCCTAAAAAGTTCTGTGCCAGGAATGAGAGCTGGACGGGACTCTTGGTTTTTTTTTTGGTCTTCAGCTTGTTGTTTATTTTTCCCTTATCAAAAGTTCTGCACGTTGTCTACATCTCAGACCTGGCACCAAAAGTCACCAGACACAGATTCGAGGTCTTTTAAAGCTGTTTTGTCCAATTAACTCTTGGAATGTATTTTATTTCTACCCTTCTACCAATAAATAATTATTTGTTGGGCCACACAACATCTGCATTGTGGTTCTTTCTAATGAATCACCCTGTGCCACCAGCACTGGAGAAATGGAGCAGGTGAAGAACAAGGAGATCAGACAACGCCCAAAATCCTCCATCCTGTCTCCTGCCCACCTCCATACTGAAAACACAGAACTTTTTCCATACTAAACTTTCTTTTCTATGCTAAACTTTTTCCATACTAAACTTTTTTTCCATACTAAAACCCCCAAATTTTCACCCTGTGATAAGCTACACCACAATCTATTTCACACACTCGTTGATCCCAGTTCATCCCAAAGCCTTGGGAGCTTTCTCCATGGATGGGGTTAAAAGCAGAGTACTGCTGGGGGTCAGGACATCTCAGGACAGGCAGAGAAATCTCCCCTGTGCCCTGGGTTCCAGCATGTGGAGGTTTTTGGGGGAAGTGACAGAGAGGAAAATGGGGAGTGAAATACAATCCTGGGCAGGCAGTGGGAAAGGGGGAAAAGAACCAAGGAAAAGGCAGAGACCAAAGGAAAAGGCTGGAAGAAGTGGGAGATGCTCGGAGCTCAGGTACAACAGCAGGAGAAGACCTTTGTCACATGTTCAGTGGAGCTGATGTCTTGAAAAAGCAAAATACTTTTAATTAGGAATCAAAATTAGAGCAATTAATAAGGAGGGAGTTCATTTAATTGGAATGTTCAAAGTTCTTAGGCAGAATTACAGACTCTGCAGCATCCTGGCTGGTGGCTCAGGTATTGCTATAAATTCATTTTAAATTCTTCCACTTTATCCCTGGGAGCAAATCTTCCTTGGGAGTGATCTTCAGAACTGGGAATCCTTGAGGAATCCAGGAATTTGCTGTGATTCCCATCCCCAGCTGGCTGTTCCTAACACTGGCTTCAGGATTTTCTCCCTGAGCCCAAGTCCAAGGTTGGGTCCAGGTCTTTCTAATTTTAGCCCTGTGGAATTCCTAGAAGCCAGAGAGAATTGCCTTTCACACAAGAATCTCCTTTGTTTACACACCCGGCTTCTCTGTTCAGTCAACAAAACCTGGTTTTTATTAAGTTCCCCTGGAAAAATTAAAAGAAAAAAAGAGAGAGACATTTAAAATTAAGGGAAAAAATGCTTGGTTTGAGTGTTTGGGTGAAATCTGGGGGTGGGATGTTGGTGAGCTCAGAATGTTAATGAGAGATCAAAGCTTTTTTTTTATAATTTAAAGGTTATCAAATTCCATGGAATTTTCTAGGCTGAGACTACCAAAGGAATCCAGGTGGGAAGGGACATGTGCAGGCTTCTAATCTCACATGAAAAGGATAAACTGAAGAGTTGCTCAGGTGGAATTCCAGGTTCAAGTTCAAATTTGATTTTTCCTTGTTTCCTGTGACCCATGTGCCTTTTGCTCTAGCTTTAACTTACAGTGGAGTCAATATATTCCCATTAATGTGATTTATCTGCCTCAATCCCTATTAAACAGTGGGTTTTTCATGTAGCTCCTTCCAGATGGATAAAAAGGAATGATAGAGGAGAATTCCCAAGGATCTGCCTGGCTGTATAAACCAGGAATTTAAATCCTGTTACAGCAGGTAAATGAGCACATATGGCAGAAATCAATGGGAGGGGATCATTATGGGATCATGGAATTAAAAATCATCCCATTCCCTCCCCTGCCATGGCAGGGACACCTCCCAGTGTCCCAGGCTGCTCCAAGCCCTGTCCAACCTGGCCTTGGGCACTTCCAGGGATGGGACAGCTATTCCATTAATCCACAGGAAGCAAGAAAAGAAAACAAAAAAAAAACCCTAAAAAACAAAACAAAAACAAACAAACAAAAAAATCAAAATGGAATTATCATTCCCAAATATCCAGGGTGATGCTGGGATCAGCCTGTCTGGCCATACCATTCCAGGGCAGGGATTTGCTGTTTCCACTTTCCCTCGTGGAAGTGAAATGAGCTGGGGCAGAGCGGTGCTGGGGAGGTCTGGGTGGGAGGGAGGGAGGAAATGAAGAGAACAAAGCTCTGGAGGAGGAGACTTCAAACAGAGAAAATGGAGTTTGGTTTAAACCTGCTGATTCCCACCTGGGCTGCTGGAGCATTACCTGGTTTAAAGCTTCACTTTGGGACAGCCACAAACGTCCCTTTTGTGCCATCAGCAACTAAAGATCAATTACCTGTGTGAGCCTAATTGCCGGGGTCACACTCAGTGCTGGGCTTTCATTTTCCACCCAGCTGTTACTTCTGTCGCTTTCATTTCCCCTTTCTCCTTCAGCAATGGCATTTGCATTCCTTTTAGCCAAATACCAAGGTTAAACTAAAAATAATCCTGCCCATCAGTTTTAGATTAGGCCTAGAGCAGGCTCAGCTTTACAGTAAACGTGTGTGTCAGGATTGCTGCTGCTCGGCCAGGAACTGCTCCAGTTTCAGGAATGAGATTAATGGGCTTTTTAACATCATCTGAAGACATTTCTGATTGCCAAGTGGTGACTGCAGTTAATAATTGCATGAATCCACCTTCTTTCAGGAAAAATGAGGGTATTTAGGAATGGTTTCCTTTCCTGAAGCTGAGGAGGGTTTGAAACTTGTGCCATTCTCTGCAAAAGCAGCAGCACATCCCCGAATCCCAGTTCCTTTGAAACAGTGGGATAATGCTTGTTAAAATGCTGGAAGTGTCCAAGGGCAGCTGGACAGGGCTTGGAGCAACTTGGGACAGTGGAAAATGTCCCTGACCATGGCAGGGGAGGGATGGGATGGTTCTTAAGGTCCCTTCCAGCCCAAACCCTTCTGGGATTCTCTGATTCTGGGATTCTGGGATTCTCTGATTCTGGGACTTTCTGATTCTCTGATTCTGGGATTGTCTGATTCTCTGATTCTGGGATTCTGGGATGTTCTGATTCTGGGATTCTCTGATTCTGGGATTCTGGGATTCTCTGATTCCCAGATTCTGGGATTCTCTGATTCTCTGATTCTGGGATTTTCTGATTCTGGGATTCTCTGATTCTGGGATTCTGGGATTTTTTTATTCTGGGATTCTCTGATTCTCTGATTCTGGGACTCTCTGATTATCTAAATCTCTGATTCTGGGATTCTGAGGTTCTCTGATTCTCTGTTTCTGGGACTCTCTGATTCTCTAAATCTCTGATTCTATTTATCATCTTTGTGTTCACAAGGTTTGAAACTCTCTCTTTAATCTTTGTGAATCCGAGTCACCTACTGCAGGTTTATGAATATTCCCGTGCTTTTTCCCAGTGCAAGCACAGATTGGGTGCTCTGGAACTCACCCTGCAGGGCTGGATGTTAAATTTTAAACTTTATGTACCAACAAACTCGAACCCCCAAGAGAACATTACATTTGACCTGAAACCGCAGAGAAAGCTTCCAAAATTAATTGATAACACTAAGATTACAAGTGTATAGTTAATTAAGAATATGTAATATCACAGAGTAAAAAAATTAGAGTTTAAAGTTTTAGAATATAGCAATATATATAAAGCAAGATCAAAAATTTAGAGCAAAAATTAGTCCTTCTTCTTTTCCTTCTTCTTCCTTCTTCCTTCTTCTCCATGGGTTTGGGTGGTATTTTATAATTAAACAAAAAAGTCTGCATTGTGGACTTGGAGTAAGTAGTTATTGAGTTAAAAGTAAAAATAAAGTAATTTAAGTGTCATTTATTAATTAAATAGTTTAACTTTTAAAAACCTTATAAAATAAAAATAGTTATATATACTGTTACTATATACTATATTTATTATATGTTACTATATACTATATTTATTATAACCATATATATGGTTAACAATAAAAACAGTTAATCATTTTACACTTTGTCAATAAAATGCTAGAAAACTCACTACTGTGAGACTATAACATAAATTTTTAAAAAATATTTAACTATAAAAATAGTTAACCATTTTATACTTTGTTAATAAAATACTAGAAAACTCACTACTATGAGACTATAGCATAAATTTTAAAAAAATTTAACTATAAAAATAGTTAACCATTTTATACCTTTTTAATAAAATACTAGAAAACTCACTACTATGAGACTGTGACATCAATTTTTTTAAAAATAAACATTTAACTATAAAAATAGTTAATCGTTTTATACCTTGTTAATAAATACTAGAAAACTCACTAGTGTGAGACTATAATATAAATTTAAAAAAAAAAAATCTAAACCAAAACAAAATCCTATCTCAAGAACTTCAATCCCAACCTCAGGAAAAAAAAATAATTAAGATTAAAATTAAAAATAAATTAAAACTAAAACTAAAACTAAAAATAAAAATGAAAATAAAAATAAAAATAAAAATATTTTTAAATTAAAATTAAAATTAAAATTAAAAAATAAATAAAAAAGAAAAATAAAGCTAAAAATAAAAATGAAAAATAAAAATAGAAAATAAAAATAAAAATATTAAAAAAAATTAAAAATAATATTTAAAATCCAAAACCCAGCAGCTGGACCCAGGAGATTCCATAAGGAGTGCTAATCCTCCCTCCCGCAGAGTGCAGGGGATCAAAGGAAGGTGTCACCAGGTGTAGTCCCACAATGAAATTAAACCCAGCTCTAATTCTGAAACCAGACTCTCCTTCAAAGGCCCGCGGGCCCGGAAGGCCGAAATCCACGGGAAGGAATCGCTTTCACCGGGGCTCCTTCCAGAGCTCTCAGTATCCGAGGGATGGGATTATTTTTGATCCCTGGGGGTGAGAGAAAAGCTGAGAGCTGCTCTGGTTTAAGGGGCTCTGTGCCAGGGCAGAGCTGCCCTCTCCCCTCGGGGTCTGGGCACCAAAACCAGCCCATCGTGGTGCCCTGGCATCCAGGGAAAGGCTCAGGGGGACACCCTCCTGCTCCTGGGATGTCCTTAGGCACAGCACTTTTGGGGTGTTATCCCCAAAAAACACCATCCCAAGGCATCAGCTGGGACTAAACAACATTCCCTCAACGCCCTGGGCATGCTCTGCTCTCCAGACAGCCAAAATATTCATTTCCCTAAAACCAGGGATAAACCACACTCAGGGCAGCTCTGATTCCTTAGAAAGGGATGAAACCAGGGATAAACCACACTCAGGGCAGCTCTCATTCCTTAGAAAGGGATAAAACCTGGGATAAACCATCTCAGGGCAGCTCTGACTCCTTAAAACAGGGCTGAAATCAGGGGATAAACCATCTCAGGGCAGCTCTGATTCCTTAGAAAGGGCTGAAACCAGAGTTAAACCATCTCAGGGCAGCTCTGACTCCTTAGAAAGGGCTGAAACCAGAAATAAACCATCTCAGGGGAGCTCTGACTCCTTAAAACAGGGCTGAAACCAGGGATAAACCATCTCAGGGCAGCTCTGACTGCAGAAAGGGCTGAAACATCCCTGATCCAGAATTTTGGGCAAATAACTGAAATGAAAGCAGCTCCAGACAGCCCAGGCTGAGTGTGGAGAGCTGAGTCTGGGCTCTGCTCGCTGTGCTTTCTCACAGATCCTAAAGAGACACAGGAAAATGTGTCCAACATTTCGTGCTGTGCCTGCAAAACTTCATCTCCTTCCGTGGCTTTGGCTGAGGGCAGAGGAGGTGTCAGAGATGTGGGGCTGGGACAGAGGCTGGGAGATGTTGCCTCGCTCTCCTGGTTGTTTTAAATCCCCTGCAGCCTTGCCTTTCCTCTCTGAGGTGCAGGATGTTTTCACAGGTACTTGCTAAAAGATCTGAGTAATTAAATGTATTCCAGTGGAACGGGCCATGTGGAAATCTGTGCATGGATTTCTCAACAATCAATGCACTGCAGAGCCCAAAGTGCCTGTCCAAAATCCTCTCTGGGGCTGTGTGACCTGTCCTGCATCTTCCTTCCCTCTGAGGCTGCTCCTGGACCCAGCCAGAGCCTTTCAAACCTTGAACATTTGTATTTTGAGTTAATTCATGTCATACCTTTGTGATCCTCAGTGCTTCCAGTGTGTGTTTTTATCCAGGGCCTGGTAATATCAGTTATTGAGGGGTTAGAAAGAAATGCCAACAATTGATCAATTAATTTTAAATATTCAGGCAATTCCTTGCCTGGCAGTGCTTCCAGCAATGTGTTTATGAGCATTAATGACTTATGGAAGGATGTGTTCAAATCAGGGAATGAATATTTCTATTTTTACCATTCTCTTCCTCAGTTTTTAACCTTTTACAAATCACTTCTCCATGCAACTGCAATATAAAATAGAGCTGAGATAATTTCCAGTCAAAATCACCTCCTGTCATTTGTCCTGGGATGAGCTGAAATACTCTGTGAAATTGAGCTTTTAAAGAATTCCCCACTTCCTTTGGCTGGGAGGAAGGGAAGTTGTAAATTGGATTTGGAGCTGTTCAGCTCTGGAGCTTTTAAAACATTTACTGGAGGTTAAAAAAAGAGTTTTGGTGTGGAGTTATTCTGATGGTTTTTACATCCACTTTGCATCTATTTCTTCCTTAGGGGAGTGGAATGAGAGCAGAGAAGAAAAATCACAAAATTCATTTATGTTGCAAAGCTCCTCTGCTACAATAGGAGCAGAAGAAATGACCTTAAAGAAAACAGTTCCTGAAAAAAGAGAAATCTTTCCATTCTTTCAGGATCCAGTGTGTGTTTGCTGCCCACAGCTGACGTTCTCTCTTAGCTAATTACCACTGACATTTAATTCAAACTAAAAGGAGCCCAGGGGTCTAAAAATAACCCCAAACCACAAGAGAATAAAGCACTTGTCTGCCTCCAACCCTGGGCAGCACCAAAACATGCTCTGGGAATGGCAGGGGGGTCAAATCTCTGCATTTGGGGAAAATCTCTGCACCTTTTTGGGACCATTTGCTCATTTGTGGTACCTTGGGCTCCATGATTTAAGGGCTGGAAGTGTTGGTGTCAAACCAACAAACAGAGCAGTCCAGGAGTTTCAGGCATTAAATTCCATTTTGGGTTTGCTAGAATCTTTCCTTGGATTCTGGAGGGAGGATTTGGTGTTCTGGAGAATTGGCGATGTTTCTCCACGTTGTGCACAGGGAGTTGTGCCTTGTGTTTATTGGGATTAATTCCAACCCTGTTACATCTCACAGGAATGAAATAGATTCTTTGTCTCTTTTTTCCTCCATCTCTAAAAAACCCAGCTGATTTCTAGAAAAAATCACAGCAAAGTCTGGGAGAGATGTCCTCTCACTCTCTTATGTTCAATCCCCTGCAGCCTTGCCTTTCCTCTCTGAGGTGCAGGATGTTTTCACAGGTACTTGCTAAAAGATCTGAGTAATTAAATGTATTCCAGTGGAACGGGCCATGTGGAAATCTGTGCATGGATTTCTCAACAATCAATGCACTGCAGAGCCCAAAGTGCCTGTCCAAAATCCTCTCTGGGGCTGTGTGACCTGTCCTGCATCTTCCTTCCCTCTGAGGCTGCTCCTGGACCCAGCCAGAGCCTTTCAAACCTTGAACATTTGTACCCTGGGAGGGTGGGGAGGGGCTGGGATGGAATTCCCAGAGGAGCTGGGGCTGCCCCTGGATCCCTGGAAGTGCCCAAGGCCAGGCTGGAGCACCCTGGGATAGTGGGAGATGTCCCTGCCATGGCAGGGGTGGCATTGGGTGGGATTTAAGGTCCCTTCCCACCCAATCATTCCAGGATTCTGTGGCCCACCCATGCCGGTTTTTAAGGAGTGAGGTGTGGGGTCAATCCTTTGTGATTCCTCCAAGGCAATAATAGCACCCCCAAAGAGGGGCTGCTCTGTTGGCAGGGAAGGAATGAGACTGGACCATTTCCATAACCTTGGTCTTCATCCTTGTTTGATTTCTGAGCCTGGTCAGAATTTGAAACCTCAAATTCTCTCTGACTTTTGCCATTGCTGTTAATTAGGGAATGGGATCAGCCAGCATCGTGGGATGGCGTTGGTTAAATTCCCAATTCCTCCTGGATGCAGAATCCATTATCAGGAGGATAAGGGAAAAGAAAACCTTGTCTTGTGTGTGATGAACATCCCAGCCTGGAGACACAGAGCTTGGAAGAGCTCCACCTTGAACAGGAATCCCCACCAGGGATCAACGGCAGCGGATTCCCGGCGGATCTCGAGTTCCTGCAGAACATCCTCTTCCACGTCCTGCAACACCTCATTGCAGGTCTGATGCACAAGGAATTTCCTGCTGGTCACATCAAACCAGCTGGCAGAGCCTTTCCCATTGCAGGAGCAGGAATGTTTAGGTTGAATTATTGGGGATACAAGGAGTTACGGGAATTCTGCCAAACCTCTGTAATGTCCCTGCCTCTGGATTCAGGAGAGGGATGTTGGCCATTTGAGAGGCTCCACAAGCCACAGCATACTCCAAAGTGCTGTAGAGTGGAGCTCCAGGCATGTCTTCCCACAGGGATCAGCCAGTCCTCGGTCGTTTTAACCCCTGGCCTTTGGTAATTGTTGTTTGTGGATCAGATTTTCCTTGGCCCGTTCTCTGGCGGGATGTGAGAGTGGTTGGTGTCTCCAGCCCAGTTCAGGCTGTGTCTGGCTGCTTCTATTCCACAATCCAGATGTTTGTTTGACCATAGGCATTTTACAAAAGCCTAAACCAAATAAATACCCGATCCTATCCCTTCAGCTCCCTTTGGATTGAGCGTTCCCAGAGTGTTATTGAGGTTAATGAGGATTTTCCTCTCTTCAACAGCAAACTCAGATCCATAGCAGGGCTGGACACCACTGGCCCAGCAGAGCCAGACCCACCTGGGGGTCCTTGGGACCCTCTCCCAGTGCTCCTGGCACAGCTGATGGAAGGGAACAGGGGGTGAGGATGAAAGCCAGCCCTCCAGAGCCTGGCATGTGCAGCACAGAGAGCAAAAGCAGAGAGAAAACAGCCCCTTCCCTTCCTCCTCTGCCCCCTTCCCACCACCAACCACCATTTACAGAGATGATTGTTAATGAGTTGATTTGTAGCTCCATCCATGGAACTTTCAAACAAGCCTTTCCCTGGAAGATTCCATTGAAATACCGAGTGGTTTTTTAATGGGAAAAATGAACCAAGAGCTCTTCCATTTGTGTCCTGTTGTTGTTTATAATCAGGGCTGGCAGAAACGTCAGCTCCTAATGCTTCGCCCACTGCTCTTCCACAGGATTATTCATCCCAGGAATGGGGATGGGAGGCAAAGAGGCTTCTGTGATGGTTGTTTTGTAACCTTCTCCTATTTTTAAAAGGGACACAGTTCAGAACCAAACTGTGTGGGTTTAACTCAGCCCAAATCACCTCGTGGCCAGCAGGACCTCCTGTTCCCAGGTCCTGAGCATGTGGCTAAAACAACCTGAGCTGTGCTCCCAGGGAAGCCCTGGGGGCATTCTGCTGCCCTCTCCAGCCAAGCTGAGCAGGGATCAGCATGCTCTCCATCATTTTCCTGTTTGCTGGAAAGTTTAGTGAAGTGAGTTGTGAGTTGCTTTGAAGTCTGGCTGTGTAAACAAACATATCGAGAGAATTATTTACCACCACGACTTTTAGGAATTTACAGAACCCCAAGCTATTCAAAACACACTTCTGTCACTTTAATATTGTTTATAAATGTCTCCAAGAGCCCCCAGGAGAAATCAGGCCCCTGTGACAGACGGCAGTGGTCACCAGACAGGGTCACTGAGGTGGGCATGGCATGGAGAGGCACCAGGCTGCTGAGATGAAGTCACGCTGTTAATGAGCTGCAGGCTCGTTAGTGCAGCTCTTTCCCAGGAGTGGCTTCCCATTGGGAAACTCTTCTTGTGGCTACACTTGGAGCCCCAGCAGCCTCCACATTCCATCCCCTGGCTGCCGGCACTGGGTGAAGCTGTGCAGAGCCAGCTGTCCCTGGGAGCTGAGGGACACGAGTGCTGTGTGCTTTGAAATCCCCTGGAGGACGTGGTGGGGCTGCTCCCAGGGCTTTGAGGGCCTCACTGTTGCCTCTGGAAAGATAATAATCCCTGTTTTCTGGGCTGGAAGGGTCGTTTTTCTGGGATTTGTGCTCTCTGGCAGCTCACAGCCCATGTGAGCAGAGTCTCCTTCACAAATAACTCATTGGAGGCAGCTCCATGGTCCTGCAGCTCTTCTACACCAGCTAATTATCCCCAGCAGCACCATCTGCACTGGGGCTTAATGGCCAGGGTTTCAATTTATCTTTAAATTACACCTTGGAGTAGGGAACACGCCAGGCATTAGGGGGATGCTGTGGGAAGGATGGAGAGGGCTGGGGTGACAGAGTGACACAGAGCAGCCACGGGCCTGCCCTGCCCCGCGCCAGGCAGGCGTGACTGGGCAGAGACAGGCACAAGGAGCCAATTAAGGGAATCGGGAACAAATCCTCCCCAGAGGAGCTGCTGGTGTGATGGTGACTAGGCCAGCAGAGCAGCCACTGGAGCTCATCAAAGATCTGGGGTTATTGAGTTAAAAGCTACTAAAGGTGAATTTTCACCTGCAGCTGATAAGGAGATGGGTGCTCTGCCTAATTACCCTGTTTGTTTGGAATAAAGAGATAAGCTGTCATGGATCTGCAGTTCAGTGGGCTAGAGCCTCTGCACTGATGACCTCAGAGGCCTTTTCCAGCCTGATCTGTGATTCTGGGAATCTGTCACCAACATCTTGCACTTGCCTGGCTGTAGCTGGGCTGGGAGCTGCTCCAGCTGCGGAGGGAGGGACAGAACATCCGGAGCTGATGGCACAGGAGTAAAACTCCAGTGGGCCTCCTTCCTGGTTCCCCCAGGCTCTTGGGATCCTGCCCTGTGCTTCAGCATCAATTCCAGTGCAGAGGTGCTCCAATTTGCTGTGATGGGGAAGGGACAAATATTGGGGGAGAGAAAGAAAGAGTCACTTCAGTAAATGGCCTCTGACAGTTCTTCCATTCCTCCACGAGCTCAATGCCCACTTTCTCCTCTGGGAGAGGAGGCACAAACACCCCAGCACCTCATGAAATGATCATTTGAAACAAAAATAAAAAGGGAAAAACAGGGTTAAAAATTCATAGATCTGTTTAGACCTGTACTAGGTACAGATCCTGCTTCTTTGAGCAGGGAAATATCCAGCTGCAGGGAAAATCCAATTCCAGGGAAATATCCAACTGCAGGGAAAATCCAACTGCAATTCCAGGGGAATATCCAACTGCAAGGAATATCTAATTGCAGGAAATTATCTAACTGCAGGGAATATCCAACTGCTGTTAAATATCCAACTGCAGGGAATATCCATCTGTGGGGAATATCCAGCTGCAGGGAAAATCCAATTCCAGGGGAATATCCAGCTGCAGGGAAATATCCAACTGCAGCTGGATATATCCAGCTGTGGGGAATATCCAGCTGCAGGGAATGCCCAGCTGCAGGAAATTATCCAACTGCAGTTAAATATCCAACTGCAGGGAATATCCAGCTGCAAGAACATATCCAACTGCAGGGATATATCCAAGTGCAGGGAAAATTCAATTGCAGGAAATTATCGAGCTGCAGGGAATATCCATCTCCAGGGAATATCCAACTGCAGGGAATATCCAGCTGCAGGGATATATCCAGCTGCAGGGAATATCCAGCTGTGGGGAATATCCAACAGCTTCCACTCAGCAGTGTCTGCAAATTGAGACATTCATTGTCTCAGTTTGCATTATGGATTTAAACAACTGCTCCAGACTAACCAGGGGCTGTTTCTCATTTTCCTTTCTGCCTGGAATCACAACCATCCCTCCCTGAGTGCAGCCTGGAGAAGGCTGGAGTGAGCCAAGGACACATCAGGGCAACCCTGCCTAAGTGTGAAAGGTGAGCTTAGGACATACCTGGAGCAGCTGTCAAAAATGGCTTTTGGGATTGACAAAATTCATCTGTTTTAAAGAAATTTGGGGGATTGGTGCTTCTGTGACTTCTCCCAAACTGGAAAAGAAACACCTACATTCTACTTTCCCCCTCCCAAAATGATTTTCAAGACTGGAAAGGAGAACTGAAGCAGAGAATATTTACAAGGGCCTGGAGTGGCAGGACAAGGGGAAAAGCTGCCCACTGAGAAAGAGGCTTAGATGGGGTGAGGGGCTGGGGTGGAATTCCCAGAGCAGCTGGGCTGCCTCAGATCCCTGGCAGTGCCCAAGGCCAGGTTGGACAGGGCTTGGAGCAGCCTGGGACAGTGGGAGGTGTCCCTGCCCAGGGCAGGGGGTGGCACTGGGTGACTTTAAAGTCCCTTCCCACCCAAACCATTCCATGACCCTGTGAAATAACTCCCATCACAAGACTCCTTTTGAGGAAAAGAAACATTTTAGCTTTTTTCCCCAAGGATTTCCAGATGATCTCCAGCTTGCTTGGAAGGACCAGCAGCCCTTTACCAGGCTCGCTGATGATTTCATTTCTGCCTCTGCGACTTTAACAACAAAGGATAAAGAAATCAATCCGATGCCTGGGTGTGCAAATTCTCCCTGGAATTCTCCAGTTCTGAGGGATGAGTTAATTCTGTTTCCCTTTGCAGTGCCACTCCAGGCATCGCATGACGAGGCACATCTGCTCCGTGACTCACGGAAAGGGAACATCCCATGCGTGTCAGCGGCACAGCCTGCCTCGCACTCAACCTTTGGGGAGCTTTTTGGAGGCCCAGTTATGCAAGAAATAAAAGGGGACAAATTCATGCCAGGGAAGAACTTTGAAAGCTGCAATTTGGCCTGGAAAAAAATAGCCAACATCGAAATATTAATAATGAGAGCGTGCTCCTGCTGACAGTCCTGGAGACAAGAATTCTCTGTGCATCCAGAGCCAACTTCTCCAGGCCTTTCTCCTTCAGATCTTTGCCCTTACACATGGAAAACCCTCAGTGGAGGGGGTGGAGCAAGGGATTGGGAAGGGTTTGGAAGATGAAATGTCCTGAGATTTGGGTTTCCTTGAATGGAGATGCCAAGCCTTTAAAAGCAGGGTGAGGACATTGATGGCTGAGCCCAAGGGATCCCACGGGGAAAGAGGAGGGAAAAAAAGAGGGGCCATTGATGTGTCCATAGAATTAAAGAATTATTAAGGGTGGAAAAGGCCTCCAAGAGGGGTTATTT
This sequence comes from Pyrgilauda ruficollis, assembly GCF_017590135.1. Classification (NCBI taxonomy): domain Eukaryota; kingdom Metazoa; phylum Chordata; class Aves; order Passeriformes; family Passeridae; genus Pyrgilauda; species Pyrgilauda ruficollis. The sequence continues at coordinate 687,291 of NW_024510877.1, forward strand.
ATATCTCCATTGAATTAAAGAATTATTAAGGGTGGAAAAGATCTCCAAGAGGGGTTACTGACATCTCCATAAAATTATAAAATCATCAAGGGTGGAAAAGATGGAAAAGACCTCCAAGATCATCAAGTCCAAGCATTGACCAAATCCCACCATTCCCATTAATCATGAATTGCCACAACTGCTCATTTTTTGTTCAGCACTTCCAGGGGTAGTGAGAGAGCCTGTCCAATGCTTGACCACTCTTCCAGTGAAGACATATTCCCTGACATCCAACCTGAATCCCATGGCACAACTCAAGGCACGTTTCCCCTTTTCCCATCCAATGTGCTGCTTGAGGGACCAAGAAAACAGCAGGAATTTTCCTTTTGCAATCCATAGGATTGTAAGGATGTCCCTTTAGGCTTTGCAGCATCCAGCTGAAGGGAATGACATCTGTGCCATGTGGAATTGTCAGTTTAATGCTGCAGGATTCTGGGATAAGGAATTCTAGGCAGTTTGCCCTGGCATTCTTTGGAATTTGCAAGGCTTTAAAGCAATAAAGAGGGAAGTAGGAACGATTTGAAAGGGAGTTTCATCAGCTGGAGGCTGGGGAATACAGCACAGAGAGCCATGGAAGTCATGGATCTGCTGCATTTGGCTGGACTTTGGGATTTGTTTCCTTTTTTTTTTTTTTTCTCTATTCCCAGATTGTTCCTCTGCAAGTTGTGCTCCAAGGCATCCGATGGGGTAAAAGCACTTCATGCAGTAAAAGTTTCTGACCCGGTGTCACCAGTGGAGCTCTGCTGCTTCCACCAGCTGAAATCTTGGCCTTGTGTGTGTTTTCCTGACCTTTCTCATTACTCCTGATTGTTGGATGATGACAATGTATTCCTTCCTTTCTGTGAGTGCCCCGCCACGGCTTTTGTTCTCCTTTGGACAAATGAAAATTTGGAATGGAATTAGTCGCTGGCTTTGGGATCTCTTGGGATAGGGGAGGGGAGTCCTCCAGGGAGGGAGAGCAGTCACAGGGTCACGGAATGATTTAGGTTGGAAAAGACCTTTAAGATCATCGAGGCCAACCTTTAACCCAGCACTTGGGTGGCCAAGTCCACCCTTAATCCATGTCCCCAAGCTCCAGAGCTGAATCTGTGCATGAATCCCGTGAATCCCCATCCCTCCCAGACAAAGCGGATTTATGGAGTCTGTCTCCACCATCCTGTGCTCCAACATCGACATTTGGGGACATCAGTGAGCCTTGGTGGCATTGGGGGGCGGGATGGCAAAAGCAGAAGGAAACTGGAGAGTTTGAGAGCTGGGACTTCCTTCCTCTTCCAAGGCAAGACACAAAGTTGGGTGCTGAGTAATTTGCTCAAGTAATTTGCGGAGTTCTTTCTGATGTTTGAATGTTCTGATGTTTGAATGTTCTGATTTGGGGGTTAGTTTAACACCCTCCCAGCAGAGTTCTTGCCTATTCAAGTATTTAAATGCAATTTGTTGTAAATCATACCCTGCTTTTCTGGACTTGTTTAGGAAGGGGATTTTATCTAGCTGAGTGGTTCCCATTAGGACTTTTAATTTTTAATGAACTATTTTAACAGCTCTAATGATTATTAGCCAGAAGCTGTGGGTGAAGCAACTCTACCACCCCTGTGCCAGCCTCTGCCTGAAGCTAAAGCTTGGTTTAAGCCCCCAGCATCGAGGATTTGCCCTGCTCAGACCCTCCTTGGAGGCACCCAGGCCTCGTTCCCACGTCATTGGGAAGAGGAGGGGAATATTGTGATTGGCAAGGTGCCAGCTCTTCCCAGCAGAAGCCGTGGGATGATTGCCTTTTGTTTAAATGTCAGAGGATCAGGGACATCCGAGGGAAGAAATGGCCTTTTAGATCATCAAAATCTGCATCACAACTGGTGCAAAACTGAGGAAAAGCAACGTGAGCATCAGGATTATCCTGTTGGAATGGCCATGACTCAGCAGCTCTGCCTGGCATCCCAACCCATCCCAGGGAGGGCACAGGGCATGGAGCGTTCCCTGCAGGGCTTTGCTGAGCACACACCAGGCCAGATTTAATATTTCACGGTCAGGATAATGTGAATTGTGTCAGGAATTACAGGAGGAAACCTGGAGGCCAAGCTGATCAAAGTTCTTAAAGCAACTGAGCTATAACCTGGATATCGATGATTTCCCAGCAGCTTCTTCAGCACAATCAGCTGGGCTCTGCTTTTGGGATATTCTGTAGGGAATATCTTCTGCTTCTGGGATATTCCATAGGTCGCAGGTAAAACCTTGGCTCCCTCCTGCCAAGCCCTGTATAAACATTTTTGCAAGACTCTGAATCTTCTCCAAGGAGCCCAAAACAGGCCAGGGAAGGAGTTGGACAGAGCAAGAATTGTTAGTTCCTGTCCACAAATGGAAAAACAGGCAGAGGAGGAGGAAGTGGTTTGCCAAGAATCTCTGTGTGTAACTGGGGTGACAACCAGACCCCCAAAGCCCAACCCAAAGCTTTCAAAGAGATCAGAGCCTCAAATTCTGTCAACTCAGGTGGTGGAGTGGGAGGACAACAAAATCTGAGAGCAAACAGAGTGAGAGGGTGCAGAATTAGTCAGGTTTTATTGTCCCCTTGGAAAAACACAATCAGGTATTGTTGTGGCAGTGCTGAGTGTTGGATTTGTGAGTGTTGGATTTGTGAGTGTTGGATTTGTGAGTGTTGAGTGCTGGATTTGTGAGCTTTGAGTGGGCTCAAACACCCCCCTTTGGAATCTCTGCCTGCACAGACCATTTCAGACTCATCCATGGAATTTTGCTGCCCCAGTCCTACTACTCTTCCTCACTCCTGACTTCCCCTCAAAGCTCCCTTCACCTTGACACGTACAGGGAACTCTCAGGCTTGAATTCCTGACGAAATCCTTGGACATTCACTATTTCAATTCATTATTCCATTCATTCTGATCCAGCCTGGATAACCAAGCTCCTGTTCAGCTGCTTCAATGCACGTTTTTCTTGGGAAGGAGGATGGACTTCCTGCAAAGTGATTCATAGGTCACTGCCTAAGCTGTGCTGATTATCCCAAAGGCTCCTTCCTTCCCAGCCCCGTTCATTACACTCAGAGTGACATTTGAAGGCTCTGTGGTAAATATTGGATGACTGCAGAGTTGGAATTGTAGCTGCTTTGGGAGCTTTTCCACTATTTCAGGCTTGCAGATGTTCCAGTTTGGTCCTCCTGTCCCGCAGTGGGAGCTGTGGGAGCCGAGGGTTTGTGGGATCTGCAGGAGGAGCTGATGGCTCTGCAGGCTGGGAGAAAGTCTGAGATACAGGGATGGTTCTTACCCCAAATCTCTGGGGTCACAGCCCTGCAGAGAGGGGGTTCAGGACCTTCTCTAGAGGTGATGGGAAGTGGTGGAGTTGCCCATGGAAGTGGTGGGGTCACCCCCTCGAACATGTGGGGTGGGACACTTGGGGACATGGGTGATGGCTGGAATCTGTGATCCCAAAAACCTTTTCCAGCCTTAATAATTCCACCTTTCTGTGGTGCTGGGAAGTTTTGCTGCCTGCTCTGTCCCTTTGCATTCCCCTCCTTGTCACAGCAGTGATTTCCTCCCCTGCCTCATCCCTGATAATGCCAACATTGTCAAGTGCCCTTTCCAAGAGTGGCAGCATTTGAGTCACAGCCCTGCTGAATCAGAGCCCTTTCCTCCCTTTCCAGGGCTGTCTTCCTCCCATCCTGGGCCAGAGCCCTGCCAGCTCCAGGGACAGCAGGAAGCCTTGTTTTAAAACATGAATTTAAAGGGACAAAAAAATGACGAAAAAAAAAAGAAAAAGAAAAAAAGAGGAAAAATTCAGAAAGCAAAGCTAGAAAAGCAAAGCGTTGCTGCCTCTTTGTGCATCCTCCCCCTTCCTCCCGGGAGTCAGGAGAGAGGAAAGGCAGGGAAATAAATGTCTGAGGGTTTAATTTGAACAAGTCACCGGGGAACATCCCCCGGGAAGGGGTGAGGGCTGGGTCAGCAGCTCAGATGCTCCCCCTGTCAGCTAGGAACTCCTGCCGGGTCTGTCTGTCTGTCTGTCTGACTGCTGTGGGGGTGGGATTCCTGTCTGTTCTTCCTGCTCTGGTGGACACCAGGCAGCAGGGGCAGGAATGGAATGGAATGGAATGGAATGGAATGGAATGGAATGGAATGGAATGGAATGGAATGGAATGGAATGGAATGGAATGGAATGGAATGGAATGGAATGGAATGGAATGGAATGGAATGGAATGGAATGGAATGGAATGGAATGGAATGGAATGGAATAGCACAGAGCCGTGGCTGGGAGCTGGGGGACTGGGGAGTGGTGACATCCCTGCCCCTGGATAAAGGAGAGGATCTCCAAGGTCTCTTCCCACCCAAAGCTCTCCAGGATTCCACGACCATCCAGCTGGGAGCACCGGGAACCAGCAGGCTCTGAGGGGAGGAAATAGGAACCAGGGATGATGCAGGAGGCCCAGGAGGTGACACAGTGGTGACATCAGCACACAAAGCACAGACAGGGGGCTGCAGGGGACGCAGGCTGGGGCTTGTTGTAAACATCCTGCCCAGAAAGAATCCTGCTTTTCCAGCTCGTTCATTGTGAAACTGCCCCTGCCGTCATCGCCCCAAATAACAACTGTTCACCCCGTGACTGACCCCCACTGTCCAGCAGCACTTTGGCCAAACATTTCTAGGGTCACTCCCCCTTCCCTAAAGTTATTACAACTACATTTGTGTTTGTTATTAGAACAACATTTGTGGTTTTTTATTTCAACTACATTTTCTAATAGCTTTTAATGCATCTTTTTTAACCTCTTCTCCAACAATTCAAAGGAAATCCTCATAAACTCCCCATCAGCAAGAGGGGGTTGGGTGGATTATCCAGGCACATTTTATTGCTTTATTTACTTTAAAAGCTGCAGTCACCAATGGCTGGAAAGCCACGAGCAGGATTTTCCTGGGATGCTCAGCTGCCTGCCTCAGTTACTCTCAGCTCCCTGTGCTTATTTCTGTGTCTGGACTGAAATAGCTCCCTATTTTTATTTCCTTAGAACTTCTAGACAATGGAAAGGGTTTGCTTTTAAATCCAGGGGTAGGAGATGTGAATATTTGAGGATTTAGAGTTCCTTTTTCATTCCAGTGTGAGTAGTGACTCTCATGAGCTTTACCAGTGACTTATCTCCAAAATAAACTGTTCCTGCACTGCTTCCCACTGGGCAGGGTTATCAACACTCATAAAATTGTCTTATAATTAGAAATTGTCCACATTTAGTGTTCATAAGCCTGGCAGGGTTTCCCTGCCAGAGGTTAAGGCCAGGCACTCACCTTCCTGCTCAAAAATTGTGATTTGGCCCTAAAGTAGAAGAAATCCAAATTTATCCTCATGGGCAGCTCAGGGAGATCTCGAGGTTCAGTGCAGTTTTGTCACTGAGGTGCCACCAGTCCCTGCTCACCCCCTGCTCTGGGGTTGGGCGTCCAGTTTTGGGGCTGGGCACTCAAATCCCTCAAACTTAGCACTTTGAGATGCCTTTTGATGGAAACAATTTGAATTCTAATACCTGGATCCGGGATATGGCTTCCTACAAATGGTTTGCAAAGCGTTTCATGGTGGAGCAAGCTGGGATAGTGAAAGGTGCTGGGTTTAAGGATGGGATTTAAGGACAGGGTTTAAGGATGGGGTTTAAGGTCCCTTCCAACTCAAACCATTCTGGAATTCCAAGATTCTGTGTTTAAATTCTGTAAACAAATCCCTGCCAGAGCCTCTCTCCAAGCTCTCCAAGGCCACAGGGCACAAAGCTTGTGCTGCAGCAGGAGTGGCTCGGGCTAAATACGAGGAAAAACATCCCAGCAATAAAGAAACAAGGTTTTCAGAAGAAGTTCCACTTCACAGAAGTTTACAGTGAATTTATTGCCTCTCCAGAGCAAATTCCAGCCCCAGCAGGAATGCACAGGCCTAGCAGAAAATGCTTCTGGAAATGACAGGGACAAAACCAATCTCGTCTTGGAAGAGGGGCCTGAAGTTGACCTGGAGTTCCCCTCTGGCTCAGCTTTTTCTGAATATCCCCATTTATCCATGGGAAACGAAAGCAGGGAGCAGGGAAAGGCCATGGCCAACGTCACAAAGCAAAACTGCAAAGTAGGACTGAGGTCTCTTCTCTGGGGGGGGCAAGAAAAAAGAGGGAAAATAAACAAAGCAGAGAAAGAAAAGTAAATAAAGGCTTCATTCCAAGCTTTCCCTGACTCTTCATCCAAGGCTTCCCTGCATTTTTCAGATGTATTTGAAAGGAGTATTTTCTTTCAGTTCAAGAAAGAAAGCTTTTATGAAAGCCAGCTTATCTTCTACCTCAGGCTCTCAAAATCTCCAGGTCTGGATCAGAATATCCACAAATCCCAGAATTAGAGGGAGTGCTAGTCCTGGCAGTGTTAGTGGTTGTCACTCAGTCAGGAACAATCTCAGCCCAAGGGTGCAATAATTTAATTCAAGATCTCTGTTCTCACACAGAGGTTCAGTCACTGTCCTCCTCCATCCCTAGGAGTTAAAATTCAGACAAACCCTGCTGGTTTGAACTGGTTTTCAGCCAGAAATCACTGGTGAGACTGGGCTCAGACAAGGCAGATACTCCCTCTGTACCCAAGCCTGGTGTCGGTGTGCAGTTTATAAAGAATTTATTGAGATAAAGCTCCCTCCCACTGAAACCCGGATTCTTTGGATGTGGTGAGGAAAGCAAGAGGATTTTGTTCCTTGGATGAAATTCCTGCTGAGGGGAACCCAAACCAACCCCCAGACACAGAGGGGGAAGTGAAAAGAGAGGCCCAGCCTGGTCCCCTCACCTGGATCTGGTTCCAAAACCAGCTCTTCCTCACCCCTGTGATGGGTTAAAGCAGAGGATTCCAGGCTGTGGGACTGGGAGAAAATTCCTTTGATACTTTCTTCTCTCATCTCCTTGTATGAACTGGAGTTTTGACACTAAATTGAAACCACGCACGCAAGGCCTGCTTGACTCGAGGTTTTCATGTTTTCACCAGAGAACAGCAAACCCAGTCTGATCTGTAAACAAAGACCGTCAACTCCTTGTCACAAAAAACAAAAAAATCATAATCACAAACTGGAAAATAATCAGGTTTTGATGCAAAGTCATAATTTTCCATGGGAAAACCTCCAAAATTCCATGGCAGTGTATGTCAGCTGGAGAAAGGAGATCCAGGCCAGCTCCAAACCAGCTCACGCCGGCACCAGTGAGGGCCAGCCTGGCTGTATCAACATTGACTCCTCTGGCCTTGTTTACACCAGAAATCAGCCTCCTATTAAAGCCACATTGGACAATGGCTCTGCTCCCTCTTTTCCTTTGTCTCTGGCCAATGTCTTCCCAAAAGCATGATGGATTTAGTGATCCAAGCAGCTCCTCGTGTCCCCTCCTGCCTCAGGAGCAGATACAGCCAGAGGAGCTGGGTGGGCTTCAGGATCCCTTCCAACCCAAACCATCCCAGAGTTTTCTGCTTGTATGGAGCTGGTGAAGAAAATTTATGGGTTTTACCCCACTGAAGAGCTGAATTCTGCACCCAGTCCCTTCCCTGCAGCTTCTCCAGAGCAGAGAATCAGCAGAAGGGCTGACCCAGGGGTTTTCCTTGGGGTACACACCGAGGTGCCAACATCCCTGTGGGGGGAATCCAAACCTGCCTCATTTTCAGCCCCTCAGGAGGGACCTTGGTGAGGAGAGGACCCAGACCTCCACCACCTCCCATCACTAAACAACAAAGTGATGTTTTCTCCGTGTAAGAAATTGGATTCTGGCTTTTAGGGATTTTTAGAGATTTTTTTAGGCATTTTTGTAAGGGTTTTTTAAAGATATTTTAGGATTTTTTTTAAAGGGATTGTTGTAGGGATTTTTTAGGATTTTTAAACAGATTTTTGTAGGGATTTTTTTAGGGGTTTTTGGTAGGGATTTTTTAAGGGTTTTTTTGGGATTCCAGTGAGCATTTCCCTCTGCCTTAGCCAGCCCTGTGCCCATAAATGCTGGGATTAGGCACAGAGAGCAGAGGATGGAAGATTTTCCTCTTGACCTTTGCAAGCTGCAGAAAGGCTCCTGTTGGTGCTGCTGGAGGCTGCAGGCATCATTGTTCCAGAGAGAAATCCCTCTGGCCCATCCTGGTGGATACTGGTGGTGTTTGCTTAAGGAAACGGGGTCATCACCGGGGTTATTTTTATTGGGTGCCATCGTTTTTAGCATCCCCACGTCAATGTGTGTCACTAACAATGACTTGTAAAAGGATACAGGGGTTGCTAAGGAAACCTCTGCAACACCAGAGCCAAACAAAAAACAGAGCAGAGGCCGCCCAGGGCCTGGGCCTGCAAAGCCTCACCCGCTCAGACAGCAAAACTTCATATTTTTCAGTCTGGGAGATGCTCGACCTGCTGCCTTTTGGGGCTGCCTGAAAACAGAGGCCAGACAAAATTAGGGGAATAAAAAGCATTGCTATTTACTGAAGGGCCTTCAGGTACATTTAGGGCAGAAAAAGCCCCCAGGGGCTACACCCAAAATGGACTCACGGGTTTTCACACTTTTATTACTTTGGTTCATTTGCATATTGGGGTTAATCTCCCAATTACAGCTGCAGGTCATGAAGTCATTGACCCCAAGTTTGCTGCCCCCAGCTCCCTTTTGTTCCCATCCCTGGGCCCTGAGGCAGTGAGGTGTCCTTGGTTCCCAGGCCTGGAGAGGAATTGTTGTGTCTGCCCAAAATGGGAGAGCAGCAGCTCACACTGGGTATGGAGTTCAGAGTTATGGACTAAAGAACTGCAGGATTACAGACAGATGGAAATAGAAAAGCTGAAATCCTCAGGTATCACTGGGGAAAAGTTTGTGTGGCAGAGACTCCTCCAAGTTTTGTGTGTTCCCCGAATGAAAGCGGCAGCAGGAGCACAGAGCTATTTCTGGGCTCTGCTGATCATTAATTGTCTAAAGCAGCCCTGGAATCTCTGTTGGGATATTTCATTTCACTGGGAGAACAGAAAACAACAACGGCCTTCAATCCTGCTAATCTGCAGAAAATGCAGCGCAGATCAGCCACCTGCAGGCACTGATGTCCCCTGGGCTGCCCAGGTGCCCCAGGGGGTTCCAGAGGCTGGGACATCTCCAGGGAGGCTGCTGGGGGTTTCTGTCCTGGTCTCTGGACTGGGCGGGTAAATCAAGGGACCTCATTTCCAAAGAATGCCAGCTCAGCCTTGCAGGAGTTCTTCAGAGAGGCTTTGGCATCCCAGAATAGGGAATTCTGGAATGGTTTGGGTTGGAAAGGACCCAAAAGCCACCCAGTGCCACCCCTGCCATGGCAGGGACACCTCCCACCATCCCAGGGTGCTCCAGCCTGGCCTTGGGCACTGTCAGGGATCCAGGGGCAGCCACAGCTGCTCTGGGAATTCCATCCCAGCCCCTCCCCACCCTCATTCCTTCCCAATATCCCACCCAAATCTCCCCTTTCCCAGTGGAAGCCATTCCCCGTGTCCTGTCCCTCCATGCCTTGTCCCCAGTCCCTCTCCAGCTCTCCTGGGGCCCCTTCAGGCTCTGAGCTCTCCCTGGAGACTTCTCCTCTCCAGCTGAGCACCCCCAGCTCTCCCATCTCAGCTGCAGAGGGGCTCCATCTCTCCATGGCCTCCTCTGGATTTATTCCACCAGGTCCCTTTCCCTGTGAAAGAGAAACCACGACATTAACTCAGCAGATCCTTCCCTCCATGAAAAAATCCCATTTTTCCAGGGGCCAGGAACTCTGATCCCCCCAGTGACCGCACAGGGTCAGCCAGGAGAGCTGATCCCACGAGGACCCAAGAACACAAACTCCACTCAAACCTCGTCCTGGTGAGATCCCTGCAGCTCTCCAGGACATCCCTCACCTCCAGGAGCTCCCCCAGCAGCAAACACAGGGTTTGTAACCAAACACAGGAATTTAGAATTGGAATATTATGGAAATTAGCTCAGACAGGAGGGGGGAGCCCTGCAAAGTCAGGATTTTGTTAAAATCAGCAGGGCCTTGGAGCTGCTGGAATTTAACACCGAAAGAAGCATTTCAAAGTCAAATCCCCACAAAGTCAGTGATGATGAAGGAACAGCTCCACTCCACTCCAGGGAGTTCCAGCACTTCGTTGGAGCTGAGATTTTCAAGCAGTTCAGTTAAAGGGCTGCAAATTGCTGAGTAAATATTGATTCTTCCACTCCAACCCAAGTGAGATGGAGCCAGGAAGGAGAAAACTCAGCCTATCTGGGCTAAAGCACCAAAAGAACAGTGCCCACAATAAATTTGTGTGGGTTGAAGCGAAGAGCTGTGAGATTTGTAGATTAAAGGTCTCCCTTGTGAACATTTGCAGGAACCCAGGACAATGGGACCAGGATCACAGGGTGTTACCATGACACAAACGAGACACAGCACGGAGGACAACAAGGGTTACCATGGAAACAGCTGATAAATGGGCACATGCACAAAAAAATTGGCTTAATTTGCTTGTTTAAGTGGGAGGGGAACTGTTTTGATCCTGCTTAATTGCAGCTGATCTCCTTTAATTGCATTTTCTTCCATCAAGTCCAGTGTCACTGCCAGAGCAGCAGCTTCAGTGATCTTTGTCAGGGGGAAACTGAGGCAAGGATGGATGGCTGGGAGAATTCCCAGCTTTTTGAGTTCTCCCTGCTCAGATTTAACCCTTCCAGAGGAGTGAGTGGTGCAGGAAAATTCCAAACAACAAATGCACTCGGGGAGAAAGGGGAACCTTTCCCTTTGGAGGGGGAACAAATCAGGTTGTGGAGAGGGGAGGTTTGTCTTCTCCTAAATGTCCTTCTCAAGGTGCTAATGCTGATTTTGAGGCTGCAGGGAAACGAGCTCTTCTTTGAAAAGCAGCAGCCAAGTGTGGAGAATCAGAAACCTGATTGGAATAAGAGCGACCAGATTGTGGGGCCTTGAAATAGAACAGCAACTAATGCAATTAAAACGGGCTCGTTAAGGGCACTAACATGAACAGAGGAAATTCTCCTTGGTTTTTATACCCAAGCGCTGAAGGTGAAAGGAGCAGGGCCCAGAAAAGCTGCACTTTTGGGTTGGGTGCAAGGTTCGGCATTCCCTGGAAAGTTTGGGTATTTTGGGAGGTTTGGCACGGGAGAGGCTCTGGAATGAGCAGCAGGAATGCTGAAATCACTGAGCAGATCCACGGGGCAGCTGCACAAAGCTCCCTCTGCCAGCAGGATGCACCTGGGGAGAGTCCCTCAGCACCCCAGGGTAGGGAAATGGCCAAAGGGAGCAGGGAAATTCCCAAAGGGAGCAGGGAAAGGCCAAAAGGAGTAAGGAAATGTCCAAATGGAGTAAGGAAATGTCCAAATGGAGTAAGGAAATGTCCAAATTGAGCAGGGAAATGTCAAAAAGAGTAGGGAAATGGCCAAAGGGAGGAGGGAAATGCCAAAAAGAGCAGGGAAAGGTTCAAAGGGAGCAGGGAAATGTTGAAATTAAGAAGGGAAAATGCCAAAATGGAGCAGGGAAATGTCAAAAGGAGCAGGGAAATGTCCAAAGGGAGGAGGGAAATGTTGAAATTAAGAAGGGAAATTCCCAAATGAAGCAGGGAAATGTCCAAAAGGAGCAGGAAAACATTCAAAAGGAGCAGGGAAATGTCCAAAAGGAGCAGGGGAATGCCCAAATGGAACAGGGAAATGCCCAAATGGAGCAGAAAAATGTTCAAATGGAGCAGGGAAAGGGCTCTGTCCTGTGGTGGCTGCTCTGGAAAAGAGTGAATTCAGCTCCCCAGAACCCACCTGCAGGGAATTTCCTCCCCAGATTCCCTCTGTGGATGCCTCCTACCAAATGATCCCCTCAGTCCTTCTCCCTTTCAGCACACATTGTTTGGTTTCAGCAGCTGCAGTGGGGATGACATTTTTTTGGACTCTGGGATGGCATTAACAGCGTGGCTGCCCTAACATTTTTCCAAGCTTTGAAAAATGAACCAAATGAAAGAATTCCCATTACAAATTCTGCTTTCTGCACTGGGGAGGATTAAAAGCAGCTCGTCAACACATGCCCTGGATGTCCTAATTAACTCCTTCCCTCGTTTGAAGGGTTCCTTCCAGCTCCCTGAACGGGGGTGGATTTCACCTCACAGAGCTGGAATTCTGCCATGGATATCACTCCAGGCAGGAGCACACCTCAGGCCACCAGAGGATTTACAAACTCCAGGATTTCAGCTGCACAAAGGGAGAAGCAAATGGTGAGAAAAGGAGCAGGAAACGGGAGCTGGGAGCTGGAAAATTCTCCTGGTTGGGAATGTTTCTGTCTGGAGGTGTCCCACCTCTGCAGGTGGGACAAACACATCACACTCACTTGTACCCACAGCCAGGCTCCAAATATTCCCATTCCAGGGAATTCCCACTCCAAATATTCCCATTCCAGGGAATTCCCACTCCAAATATTCCCATTCCAGGGGATTCCCACTCCAAATATTCCCATTCCAGGGAATTCCCACTCCAAATATTCCCATTCCAGGGGATTCCCACTCCAAATATTCCCATTCCAGGGAATTCCCACTCCAAATATTCCCATTCCCTGGCTCCCGAGGGGCTCCAGCTCTCTGTGGCCTCCTCTGGATTTATTCCAACAGGTCCATTTCCCTGTGAGAGAGAAACCAGAATATGAACTCAGCAGATCCTTTCCTCCATTCCCACTGCAAACATTCCCATTCCCAGTGGAGGGATTGGGTTTTACACAGTGTGTTCCACATCCAGGAGCAGCCACAAGGGATTGGGAAGCCACAGGGGATTTAACTCCAAATTAAAGGCTTGGATTCCTCTTGCACAGTGCCAACAGCCCTTGTCCCACCAGAGCCCTCCTGTCCATCCTCACAGCTGCCCAAGGAAGATTTTAGAAAGTTTTTTGGACCTTGTAGAGCTGCTGGAACATTCTGTTTTCCCAGGATTGCAGTTTTAACTCCCCAAAGCAGTGGGATAAGTGGTTTCATTCTCAGGACATCATTCTCACACTTAAAGCAGTGCACTCACTGTGGAACTCTGAAATATTTGGTGCCTGTGCTCTTCTTCTTTCCTTCTGGAAAGGAAATCTTTAAAAAAACCAAACACTCCATTTCCAGTCACGGTGGAAGTGGTTTCCTACTAAGATAAATAAATAGATGTGAGAATAGAAAACACTGACCCATCCCAGGGGTTTGAGTGTGGCAGCACGCAGCTCCAGCTTCAGTCTGCTCCAGGGAGGAGCAACCTCCTGGTTAAAGAAAAGACAAGTTCATCCACAGCTCCCTGAAAATAACACTGGAGCATCATGGAATTGTTCAGGTTGGGAAAGGCCTTCGAGTCCAAGCATCCCCAGCACTGCCATGGCCACCATGGAATGTCCCCAAGTGCCACATCCACCTGTCAAATCCCTCCAGGGATGGGCACTCCAACCCTCCCTGGCAGTTCCTGAGCCCCCTTTCCATGCAGAAATTCCTGCTGTGCCCACCCTGAGCCTGCCCTGGCCCAGCCTGAGGCCGTTCCCTCTGCTCCTGTCCCTGTTCCCTGGAGCACAGCCCGACCCCCCGGCTGTCCCCTCCTGGCAGGAGCTGTGCAGAGCCACAAGGGCCCCCCTGAGCTCCTTTTCTCCAGGCTGAGCCCCTTCCCAGCTCCCTCAGCCTCTCCTGGGGCTCCAGCCCCTCCCCAGCTCCTTCTCCCGACTTTCCTGCTGAATCCTTTTCCTGTTGCTCCTGTTTTATGATGTAACTTTGTTGTCTGGAAGCAAGAGATGAATCCCAAGGATCTTCCTTCTCCTCCCAGCTGTGATGTGCTGTTTTCTTATGGAAAGCCAAGAGCCAAAACCAATTCTAGATACTCTGGTAGAGTTCAGTCTTAGGGTTTTTCCCTGAGAAACCAAAATATTCTGAATCCAGGGATGGGAATGTAGCTGGAACCATTTCCAAAGGGAGGCCCAGTCATGTTAAATGAGTGGATAACCAGGAAGTTTTTATAATTGCCTCAATTATGGATGAACCACATGCAGTTTGCATTTGAAAGGAGATTAGAGGCATGCTCTGGGTTCAGACATCATCACACACTGGTGGCATTACTGGGTATGACAGAAATCTTCAGTCCTGAGGGCTTTACAGAAGTTCCCAGGATTCTGGGGGACAATGAATGAATTCCTGCTGCTTCCAAGGGCTCCTTGCACAGCCCAGCATTGAGGACTGGCTGAAGAGAAAGATGACTCCAGACTTGCCAGAGTCCTGGGAAGGAGCAGGATTCAGAGGGAAGAATGAGAAACTCAGACTGGAAATAGAAAACTTGTTCAACAGAGGAATTACAGCAATTCCTGCCCGTCCCTGTGAGCAGGAGCTCCTGCTTGAACGAGAGGTGGAAAGGCAGGGACTCAAGGTGGGAGGTGCTGTCTGTGCTCCTTCACACCTGAGAAGGTGACAAGGTGACAGAACAGGTTGGAACAGAGACCAGGCAGAAAATATCAGTGGCATTGACAAAAAAATCCCAATTTTAAATCTTCATTCCAGCACCTGAGTTTTATTTCATTATAAAACACATCTATATAATTTTAAAACACCCATATCATTGGGGATGTGCTGACCCCCTGCCCTGGTGGGATCATTGCAGGGGCTCAGGAGGGGAAATGGGACCCTCAGGTGGGAAATGGGACTGTCAGAGTGGGAAATGGGATCCTCAGGGTGGGAAATGGGATTCCCAGAGTGGGAAATGGGACCCTCAGGTGGGAAATGGGATCCCCAGGGTGGGAAATGAGACCCTCAGGTGGGAAATGGGATCCTCAGGTGGGAAATGGGACCCTCAGGTGGGAAATGGGATTCCCAGAGTGGGAAATGGGATTCCCAGAGTGGGAAATGGGATCCCCAGGCTCAGCCTTTCCTCAGGTGCCTTGGATGAGCCCACTCCCTTCCAGTGACCTTTCCTGCAGCGGCTCTGGGATATTCAGAAGCTCTGGATCATCCCTGCAGCCAGGAGCTGGGACCCAGCCAACTCCAAGCAACTTTTTCATTGAGGTTTTGTTGTTTTTTTGCCGTTTTCCTTTTTTTTTTTTCCTGCGCCGAGTGCGATGCCAAGAGATTAGAAACGACAATCAGCCCCGGGAGGCAGAGGCAGGCAGGAGAGGAGTGCCTGGAAAAACAGAGGAGCCCCTGGCTGCCCTGCAGAGCGGGGGCCAAGGGCTGCTGAGCCTCCCGAGGGTGGGGATGTGTCAGTGCCGGGCTTCTCTGCACAGAGCACGGTCCCACGGACCCCACCTCTGCTGGCAGTGGGAAGAGAGAGCTCCAGCAGCCTCTGACGTGGGAAGTGACGGGAATGGGACAGGGCTGAGGGCAGCCCCCGCTGCCTTGAAGTGATTTACCAGCTGGGGAGCAGCAGAGGCCACAGCCACTGGAGCTGTTCAGAGGCTCTGGGAGCCGCAGCGGCTTCCAAGGGATTCCCAGTTCCAGGGATGCTCGCTGGTGTCTGTGGGAACCCCAGCTCCCAGCAGCTCCTCGGGGAATGGCCTTGGTGAGGGCCCAGACGGCACCCAGGGAAGGGAGGTGAAGGTTTTAAAGATGCTGGTTTGGTGCCATTGTTTGTATACAAGATGCTTTTTGGTGATGCTGACTTTGCCACGTTCACTTTTATTTCATCTTCTGGGGGGGGACAATACAGGGGAAATCTCATTTTAAACCTTCTGGAGCTCATGGGGACACGGGGTGGGGCTGAAGAGCCTTTACTGTGAGGGGGGTGAGGGGCTGGGATGGAATTCCCAGAGCAGCTGTGGCTGCCCCTGGATCCCTGGCAGTGCCCAAGGCCAGCTTGGAGCTCCCTGGGACAGTGGGAGGTGTCCCTGCCCATGGCAGGGCTGGCACTGGGTGGGATTTAACATCTCCTTCCACCCAAAACATTGCAGGATTCTGGGATTCCAACCATGGCCTTTTCCACAGAAACCAGTAAATCCCAAACTGCACAAACCTCATTCCCGTGGATTTGTACAGGTGGAGCTTCCAACAAAAAGCCTGAGGAAATTCTGCCCTGAGGAAAAATGCTGGGTGCTCCGTGGGGCAAGAACTTTTGGAGGAACCTTTTAATGAGCTCAGGAGAAACACTCCAGCACCAAAACCCCAGAAAACAGCACTTTTTACTGAAATCCTCTCTTCTCAGCAAAATATCTTTGCATTTCTTGCATTTCTCCCTTCTAAATCCCAGTCCTGTCCATTCCTCCTGCTGGGGGCAGCCCCAGAGCTCTGAGCTGTGCTGAGCTCAGGAATCTCTGTCCTTGTCTAAACTTTGCTCTGCAGGCCTTGTTTGTGATGTCTGCAGAATCAATGGGGCATTGTTCAATAAATAATAAAAGCCAGACACCACCAGGTTCCTTTTTATCCCTTTTAGGGGACACCATATCAGAATTCCTGCTGCCTACCAGGAATCTTCCTCCTCTGTGAGGCAGAATTTAAACTCAGCAAATGAATTCCCACCCTTTACAGAGCTTGAGGAAATTTGTGAGTCACATGAAACACAAATGTAAATCTATAAACACAAATGTAAATAATTTTTCTTGTAAAATGGGATTTTGGTGTGATTTAAACATTTTTCTGACCGTGCTGGAGGAAGCTGTAATTAATCCCTGTCAGGGTGATATACAGAAGTTCTCTCCATATATATTTTGATATATTTTGTTTCATAATATAAAAAAATTAAGCAACTTTTTTTGGCCGCTTCACCTGTGCTGGAGATTTGAGGTGTTTCCTCCTCCTCCTCCTCCTCACAATTTATCCCAGTTCCAGAGCAAGGGGTGGCTGTGTGCCATTGAAAATGTTCAGATTTTTCTGCTGCTTGTGCAAAATCCAAAGGAAATTTGCTGCTCCATCATCCCTGGGTTTCCTTCTGGTTGCTGACACTGGGTTCTGTCATCCCTGAAAACACCAGGATCAAACCAGCATTACACAGGAGGAAAAATTTAATTTTTCCTTAATTTTAATTTAATTTCCTAAATGAGAATTTAATGTTTAAGGGAAAAAAATTCCTGAAAATGTTCAAAAATGAGGAGTTGTGGCACTCTGGGACACGGCTGAGTGGGCAGGGTGTGATTTGGCCAAAGGCTGGACTTGATCTCGGAGATCTCTTCCAACCTCAATGATTTTGTGATTCTCCAAAAGGAATTAAACCTCAGATCTTCCCAAAATCCTCTTCCTGAGCAGCACAGCTGGGGATAAACCCATTGCCTCTTGTCATTCCAGGAAATTCCCCCTTTTTAATGAAATCATTCTCTTTTTGAATCAAAGTCCAAATTTTCAGCCTTTGCCCTGGGGTTTTGTGGTTTTTCCACATCCTGGGTGGGGTCCCCCCTGCCCACCCCATCAGCTTCAGCCGCATTAATTAACAGCTTTGATGAGATTTAATGGGAAAAGGCTTTGAGAAAACACAGGATCACCCCTTGGAACAGGAGATAAGTGAGATTAGGGGATGAAAGGTCCATAAATCATCTTTATCTGCACTCCTGGATGGGTTAAAGGACCCAGGTGACACAGATAAGGACAAATCTCCACCTTGGCAATGGTCAAACACTCAGGAAGAGCAGCTGAGCCACCCCAAATCCACCTGAGGGTGGGCAGCAGGTGAGAAATGAGGCCAGGGAGCAAATTTGGCTGGATTGGATAAAATTCCAGGTGTTCACAGCCTCAGTCTGAGTGACGTGAGGATGGATGTGGCTAAAACCTGGAATATCTGTAAATCCTGACAGAAATCCCACCTGGAGCTTGGGATTGGTGTTTTCATTACACAAACCTCCTTTGAGGCTGTGTGGGATTCTTGAGGTTAAAGTGGGAGACAGAATGAAATATGTGGTTAAAAAAAAAAAAAAAACAAAAAAAAAAAACCAGCTAATAATGGGATGTTCAGGGGTCAAATCCACATTTCCAGTCTTGGTTGGATGGTTCTCACATGACTGGGAATTTATGGCAGGTTTCAGCTGGGAAAACTCCAGCCAAGGCTGGAAGTGTCTGCTCTGTTTTCCCCCAGCTCCCCCAGAATCCAGCTGGGATTTTAACCCCTGTGCTCTGGAGAATCCCAGCTCTCCAGAATATCTCTGCATCTGTGGAGGGCAAGGAGGAAAAGGAGTTTTAACCCAAAATATTTGGGAAAGAGCAGAAAAGAGGCTCTGTGGCTGAACTCCTCAACCCAGGTTGGGTGGACTGGGGGAGAAAATCTTGCTCCAAGGAATTGGGAGCAGCCTGTGCTGGGAGCTGCCCAGGAGCTCTGCCCCATTCCCAGCCCTGCTCCCAACCCTGCTCCGAGGCTGGGAGGTGCTGAGAGCCTCTGGAGCATCCCCAGGAATCCAGGACAGGAAAAAATCCAAACTGGGGCTTCCCAGTCCTGTCAGCCACAGATCCCTGTCACAATTCTGACTGGGGCTGAAAATCCTGACTGGGGCTGAAACAATTCCTGAATGGGGCTGAAATAATTCTAAACTTGGGCTGAAACAATTCCAAACTGGGGCTGAAATTCCTAACTGGGGCTGAAACAATTCCAGACTAGGAATGGGCAGAGTTCCTGGGGCAGCTCCCAGCACAGGCTGCTCCCAGTTCCTGACTGGAGCTGAAAAAATTCCTGACTGGGGCTGAAATCACTCCAAACTGGGGCTGAAACAATTCCTGACCGGGGCTGAAATAATTCTGAGCTTGGGCTGAAACAATCCCAAACTGGGGCTGAAGCAATTCCTGACTGGAACTTCCCAGTCCTGCCAGGGACAGTTCCCCACAGCCCCCGGGCTCTGAGCTCAGCCTTCCAGCAGGACCTGCAGGAATTGTGCAGCTCCCAGAATTTCAGTTTTGTCTCCCTAAATGAGCAGAAAATCAGGCCCTAATGATGGAAATTTTTCTGAGCAACCTGATAGTGCAACGGAATAATGATGGCAATAAATCAGAGCCCTGGGCCAAAAGTGTGAACAGTTCCATGCAGTCCCTGATCTTCACCCTGGATGGCTCCCATACTTTTTAGAAGGGAATTTACCTAGAAAATATATTTTTTTTATTATTTTGGGTGGGTTGTTTTTTGTTGTTTTTTTTTTTTTTTTTTTTTTTTTTTGGTAAGGGCCAGATGAAAGATTTGCAAAGAAATGTGGGAAAATTCTGGGGCTGTTGCATCCCCCAGGCTTCAGGTAAGATGCTCCAATAAAGACACATTTCAGGAGAGGAGGGAACAGCTGAGGTGGGACACATGAATCATGGCATGGAATTATAACATGGAATTAATCTTAGCATGGAATTAAAGCATGGAATCATAGCATGGAATTATAGCATGGAGTCATAGCATGGAATTAATCATACCATGGAATTATAGCATGGAATTATAGCATAGAATTATAGCATGGAATTAATCATATCATGGAATCATACCATGAATTATAGCATGGAATCATACCATGGAATTAATTATACCATGGAATTATAGCATGGAATTAATCACACCATGGAATTATAGAATGGAATTATAGCATGGAATCATACTACGGAATGAAATGTGGGAAATTTCTGGGGCTGTTGCATCCCCCAGGCTTCAGGTAAGATGCTCCAATAAAGACACATTTCAGGAGAGGAGGGAACAGCTGAGGTGGGACACATAAATCATAGCATGGAATCATGGCATGGAATTATAACATGGAATTAATCTTAGCATGGAATTATAGCATGGAATTAAAGCATGGAATCATAGCATGGAATTATAGCATGGAGTCATAGCATGGAATTAATCATATCATGGAATCATACCATGAATTATAGCATGGAATCATACCATGGAATTAATTATACCATGGAATTATAGCATGGAATTAATCACACCATGGAATTATAGAATGGAATTATAGCATGGAATCATACCACGGAATTATAGCATGGAATCATACCATTGGATTATAGCATGGAATCATACCATGGAATTATAGCATGGAATCATACCACGGAATTATAGCATGGAATCATACCATTGGATTATAGCATGGAATCATACCATGGAATTATAGCATGGAATCATACCATTAGATTATAGCATGGAATCATACCATTGGATTATAGCATGGAATCATACCATGGAATCATATAATGGAATCATACCATGGACTCCTGGAATGGTTTGGGTGGGAAAGCACCTTGAATCCCATCCAGTGCTGTGCTGATAACATTTCCTATCTCAAATTTACACACAAATACATACCTATGGGAGCCTTCTATCAAACTTAGAGAATTCTCTACAAATTCACGTCCCACACAGTGTTCCTGTGCTGGAAGGCACCAGCATTTCCCAGAGAATTTCTTTTCAAGCCTCTGCCACCACCATCGCTGTGAGCCTAATTCTGCATCCAGAAAAACAAAAAGGCAATCCTCATGTTTGAATGGCAGCTAATTCAAGTCATTTCTTTTCTGTATTTCAAGTATATTTAACTTTGCAAATTGAGTTTCAGTTTCACAGACAAATAACCCTGGTCTGATAGAAACAATTGATGATCAGAGAATGCAGATTCCCTAAGGAAAGTAACGGGCAAATGTTAAGGATGACAATGGCAAATATTTTTACTTTCCTTTACAGACACAGTATAGAGTGTGCACTCGAGTTTAGTAAAGCAGCGCTTCCACAAGTATTGTTTGCACACTCCTGCCATGGCAGGGACACCTCCCTCTACCCCAGCTTCCTCCAGCCTGGCCTTGGGCACTTCCAGGGACCCACTGCAGCCACCTCAGGGAGCCAGAACCACCTCAGGGAGCCAGAACAACCTCAGGGAACCAGAACAATCTCAGGGAACCAGAACCACCTCAGGGAACCAGAACAATCTCAGGGAGCCAGAACAACCTCAGGGAACCAGAACAACCTCAGGGAGCCAGAACCACCTCAGGGAACCAGAACGCAAATTATTCCCCATTAGAGGAGAAACAGCTGCTTCAGAGGAAAGGCAAAAACCTTTTTGTGCTGCTGACTCTCACCCAGGACTGTTTAATTGATCCATCTTCATTAAGATTCCGAGATCCTCAGGGTCACTGAGCCTCCTTCTCCCTGAGGAAAGGGATGAAGGGAAGGAAGGGAAGGAAGGGAAGAGGGGAGGGAGGGAGGGAGGGAGGATTGCTGGATGTTTTCTCAGGTGCAGGGGAGGGTGACGCCGTTCTCGGCCAAGGACATCAAAGCAGGGAGACCCTCCCCAGGCTGCCGGGCTGGGTGGGGCCGGGAGTGACTCAGAGTGACGGGAGCGCTCTTTGTGTCAGCCGGAATGGGAAGGAGCCTTTGTTCGGGAACCTTTGCAGCTCCCCGGGTGAGTTCATCCCGGTGAGCTCAGCGGGCAAAACGCATCGGGGACAGGTGAAGAAAATGGAAAACCCTTTAAAACTCTGCGTTTGGGGACATCTGTGTGGGGTTGGGGTGTGCTGGGTGCGGTTCTCTCCCAGCACGGGGATGCTGAGGCCAGTCAAATCCTAATCCAGGACCTTTCCTGTGTGGACTCGAGTCCTTCCATCCCAAACCTTCGTTCACACAAGGGCAGCACCTTCAGAAGTGTCCTGTTGGGGTGCCTGCAGTCCCTTCAGGAGTGCCTTTTTAAGGTGCTCACAGTCCCTCCAGAGGTGCCTTTTTAGAGTTCCTGCAGTCCCTTCAGGAGTGCCTTTTTGGGTGCCCACAGTCCCTTTAGAAGTCCCTTTTTAGGGTGCTTGCAATCCCTTCAGAGGTGCATTTTTAGGGTGCCCACAGTCCCTTCAGGAGTGCCTTTTTGGGGTGCCTGCAGTCCCTCCAGAGGTGCATTTTTAGAGTGCCTGCAGTCTCTCCAGAGGTGCCTTTTTGGGGTGCCCACAGTCCCTCCAGAGGTGCATTTTTAGGGTGCCTGCAGTGCCACCTCCTGCTGGAGCCAGTGATTAATTAGGAACAAGCAATAACAGCAGCACCACATTTAACCCCAAATGGGTGCCTGGGAGGAGA
Source organism: Pyrgilauda ruficollis (assembly GCF_017590135.1). Lineage (NCBI taxonomy): Eukaryota > Metazoa > Chordata > Aves > Passeriformes > Passeridae > Pyrgilauda > Pyrgilauda ruficollis. Next base: position 709,210 of record NW_024510877.1, read on the forward strand.
ATCCCCCTCCCACACACGGCAGGGCCCGAGGGTTTGGGATGTGCAGGAGGTTGGGGGGCACAGCAGGGGAATGAAACCTGGGAACACAGAGCACCCTCTGCCTGTCCCTGTGTCCCTCTGCCTTGGGGACAGCCACTGCCAGCACTCAGGGAGGGATTGGGAATCCTGAAGTGAGGGTTTGGAGCACTCAGGGAGGCAGATAAAGGATCCTGAAGTGAGGGTTTGGATCACCCTAGGAGGGAGATTGGGAATCCTGAAGTGAGGGTTTGGAGCACTCTGGGAGGGAGATGAGGAGTTCTGAAGTGAGGGTTTGGATCAATCTGGCAGAGATTGGGAATCCTGGAGTGAGGGTTTGGAGCAGTCTGGGAGGCAGATAAAGGATCCTGGAGTGAGGGTTTGGAGCACTCAGGGAGGCAGATAAAGGATCCTGGAGTGAGGGTTTGGAGCACTCAGGGAGGCAGATAAAGGGTCCTGGAGTGAGGGTTTGGAGCCTCTGGGGCTCTGGGCTGAGCAGGAGAACAGTTTGTGCTGGAGCGTGGGAAGTCGGGCTGGGCCTGGCTGTCCCTGACCCGCTGGGCCGGGCTGATTGCCTTTTGTGCGTCCCATTGTCCAGGGAAAGGTGAAGCTCCTGGGGGCACCATGGCTGTTTACACACAGGGGCCCGATTTCCAGAGTGCTCCGTTAATTATCCAGCACAATTAATCCCAGGGATTAACTATCCAACACAAATAATCCCAGGGGTGGAACCAGGCCCGGCTCGGGGCTGAGCTCCTCAGCACCTGCCCTGCTGGTGACTTCACTTTGAAGAAACACAGGATGATTCAACCCTTTTTTTTTAAATATAAAACCTAAATATCCAATAATCCCAAGCACTTCCAGCCCTTTCCTTCACCCCAGCTGCTGCATCCTCCTGCAAATGCAAATACTCCAGCCCAACACCAAAACCTCAGTGCTGGGGGTCTGCTGTTGCACCAACCCAAGTGGCAGCAGCGAGTCCTTGGCTGGCTGCCACCTCTTTTGTCTTTATTCCTTCTTTGTGTACTGCCAGTGGCATGGCCAGGAGTCCTGCTTTGATGAGAAACAAGAATGAAGAAGTTGCAGGAGGAAATCACCAGTGCTAGAGCCAGAAAAGTGGAGCTGCAGTGGTTACACACAGCTCTAACCAAAGCTGGGCTGAGCTGGGCTGAGCTGGGATTGTGCTGGGGCTCAGCTAGACTGAGCTGGGCATATTGGGATTGTGCTGGGGCTCAGCTGGATGGGAAACCCAAAGCTTTCATGGCCTCCAATCCATAAAAATAACCAGAAAGACAGAACTGGGTTTCATTGTGCCCAAAGTAGGTGCAGATCCAGGGGTTTGGGTGAATTTCCACTCGTTCTTTGCTCCTTTCTTAAACAAAGTGGATCATTCACAGCGATTTGGGGTTTGGGAACCTGTGGGGGTTCCCTCAGTTTGGGTCCTGGTAGCATTCCAGGGGTCCTGGAAGGGGAATCACAGTAGGTCCTGCTGGGACTGCACCTGCTCAGGAGGGATGTCAGGCCCTGGGTTGGAATAGGAGGGCCCAGCAGGAGAAAATCCTCCTGGATTTCCAGTGGTGTTGGATAAGGGATGAATCAGCTGCTGAACAATGGGAGGGTTTCAACAGTGCAGCTCTCCCTCCCAGCCATCAAAACTGCAATAATTCCATTATTTTTCCCTCCTCTTTCCTGCATCCTCTCATCGTTAGCAGGCAGGATTCCCCTCTTGGGAGCAGGAACAAACCCTGGCAGAACAAGAAGGAATTCCCATCAAAAATCCCAACACTTCCAGCTCTGGCAACACCGTGGGATGAAGGAAATCAGTTTTACTTTGAAAAATCCATTTTTTCAAGAGATTGAAAACCATACTCCTATCTCCCAAGCTCCCTAGCATTGGAGATGAAGGGCAGAGATTGTCTTTAGTTCATTTTCTGCCTGTACAATCTCATTTTTTGCTTCCTCAGGACATTTCTGAGGACAGATTCATTTCATGATTTGGATGAAGGAAAACTCTCAGTGGAAGGACCAAAATGTTTCCAAACTGCTGCTCTAAACACGGGCCCAGGTGGAAGAAGTGGGGTGAAAAAAGGGGGAAAAGGGGGAAAAGAAAAATAATCTCTCCCCTGACAGGTGGAAACTTGTGGGAAATTGATTTGTAGAGAATTCTTAAATCTAAGAAATGCTTATAATGTATTGTAATGAGGAAATATTTGGCTTCTGATTGTGATGGTGTGAATTTTAACATCTGTATTGTCTCACCCTTCTCATGAGACTCAAAATGGAATAAAAGTTTTTAAAATGCCTCTCAGTTGCCCCATCTCTGGGTCAGAGAAGGGCAAAATCCAATAAATAATGTGAGAAATGAATTTGTAGAGAATTTTCAAAGCTTGAGAGAAGGCTCACATAGTTTGCATCTGTATGTAGACTTTAAGATAAGAAATGTTGATTTAGAAATGCCATGGAATGGACAGACATTGTTGAGAGAGAAATGGAGCTAGAAACAAGTTTTAAAGGATGGTTTTATAAATAAGACTAGATACTTTGGAGAAATGAAACTATGAAAGATGTATTCTAGTAAGATTCATGAGGGGCAATTTTAAATTGACTTTAAGGCATTTATAACATGGTGTAACTAAAGCTGATGGACCAAGAAATGCTTATAATGTATTGTAATTAGGAAATAGTTAACTTCTGATTGAAATAGCATGAATTAGTACATCTGTATTGTCTCACTCTTCTCATGAGACTGAAAATAGAATAAAAGCTTTTAAAACACCTCTCAGCTGCCCCATCTGCGGGTCAGAAAAGGGCAAAATCCAGCAGAAACTCAGGGAAATTATCTGAGCATGCAAACTCCCCAAGAGTGCTTGATCCTAAGCACGAGTGGTTCCTAAAAGTCTGGCATTTAGGGGATTACTCGTGTTTAAAATGAAAGCCACGTGTCTGGATCTGCAGAGCTGCACCTTCCAAGTTCGGGGTGTGAACTGGGCGCTTTGGACTTTATCTGGTGATAAACACCAAAAGAATCTTCCCAGCAATGCCAGGCCTTGGAGAGCACCCACACCTCCAGGTCCCTGGGTTATCCCGGGTTACCTGCTAAAAATGAGGGGAAATCAGCATTAAACTGCTGCTCCCACCCTCACCTCCCTGCACCCCTGGGCTCTCTCAAGTCTCATTTTTTGGGGATTTGCTTCAGCCAGGGGGCAGAACTAAAATTTCACCACATTTTATTCATCTCCCCTGAGAAGGTTTTCCTTCCAACCCTCCCATTCTGCCAGTCCTCTTGGGTTTGTGGGGTGTCAGTGACAGCTTTGGGTCAGGTTTGAGGCTGGGATAACAATTCCAGGTGGAATTGAGAACAGCTTTCCTCTCCCAGCTCAGATGTGCTGGGAAGGAGGAGGATGTTGGCACCTGGTAGAAAATAACGTTCACCCCAACCCCCAGTTATTAAAAACAACTCTCAGTTTGAAGCAGGAGAATTTCATGTTCTTTTTTAAACCCTTGCCTGGCTTAAAACTGCTTTTTTTTAATCTTTATTCATGTCTAAGCTCTCCTTCAAAATCCTCCTACGTGTCTTCAACAATATCTCTCAATAAAGAGTCTAATTATGATTTTTTTTTTCCTCTCAAAGCTTTTATTTAAAAAAAAATTTAAAAAAGGAAAGTGGAGAAGTTCCAAGCCCAGAGCAGCTCCGGAGGTGTGAGCAGCTTCATCCTCTCCCAGCAGCTGATCCTGATCCCAGCTGCTCCTTGCAGGAAGCAGGAGAGGAACTGGGCACTCAAATAAATCCGGGAGTGGCCTCACCTGCCCTGAACTCTCGTTTTTCAGTACAGGCTGGTGCAGTTTCGCTTTTTTTGGAGGAACTTTTTGCTCTGAGGTGCAGCCCCATGTGCCAGGGGTGTTGGAGTAAATCAAGGCCCTGTGGTTCTCCCGTTCCTGGGTGTGATTTCCCAGCTGGATTTCCCTGTCACCAGCATGGCCTCCAGGATGAAGGAAAATGTCCCCTCCTGACTTGTTTGGGGGGAGAGGGGAGCCTGCTCTGCCTGCAGCCTCTGATCCTGAATCCAGGAGCTCTGGGCTTGTCTGGCACAGTTTTATTATAAATATCAACCTTGGAGTGAGCAGAGACCCGGCTGCTCCTGGAGCTGCTCCGGGGCAGGAACCCTCTGGAACTGGGATGGGAGAGCTGGGAATGCTCACCTGGATCCAGCAAGAGCTGGGAATGCTCACCTGGAGCAGGGAAGGCTCAGAGCTCAGAGAGCTCAGAGCCCCTGCCAGGGCCCAAAGGGGCTCCAGGAGAGCTGGAGAGGGGCTGGGGACAAGGGATGGAGGGACAGGACACAGGGAATGGCTCCCACTGAAAAAGGGGAGATTTAGATGGGATATTGGGAAGGAATGAGGGTGGGAGGGCCTGGGATGGAATTCCCAGAGGAGCTGGGGCTGCCCCTGGATCCCTGGCAGTGCCCAAGGCCAGGTTGGAGCAGCCTGGGACAGTGGGAGGTGTCCCTGACATGGCAGGGGTAAATGGGATGAGTTTTAAGGTCCTTTCCAACCCAAACCATTCCATGTTTTATGTCTGATAAACCAATCCCTGCACCATTTGGAGCTGCCTTTGTGGCACTGGTTGACTTTAAGGTCCCTTCCCACCAAACCATTCCAGGATTCCCTGCCTCACTCCAACATCATTGCAGGCCTCTCTCACTTCTCCTCCTCCAAGCCCACCGTGCCCGCCCCAAGAAAAAGAGGATTTGCAGGGCCTGGGCTGGGGAGGGAATGTCAGAGGATGAGGAGCAGTCCTGTGTGGAAACCCAGAGCACTGTGAATATTTCCCTGTCTGCTCTGGGGTGTCCTGACCCCCAAGGGAGCATTGACTTTGACCCTCATTCATGGAGAAAGTTTCCCAGACTTCAAGAGAGGGACACTTCTTCATGCTTCTTCCTTCTTCATCATGGGTTTGGGTGGCATTTTGTTTTTGGCAGAAAAGTCCACATTGCGGGCTTCCAGGGATGAGTTATTGGGTTAAAAGGGAAAATAATCTAGGTGTCAGTTCTTTATTGGATAGTTTGGTCTTAAAAGACCCTTGTAACAAGAGATTGTTAGCCATTTTGTGCCTTTTAATGAAAAGCTGCTGAACTCGTGGTTCTGGGACTGTTTTACTGATGAGAAATAACAAACACCTGACTCCAAACATGCGCTAGAGTCTCCAGGGTCTTCAATCCAGACCAGAGAAACCGACAGTCCCGAGGGTCAGGGTGGATCTTTGTCCTTCTGCAGAGGATCGGGAGCTGCAGCACAGCCAGGGCTGAGTCCAGCACAAGGAGCACAGCTGGGAACAGGAATTCTCCTCTGCCTCCTCTGACCTTCAGCTGGGGCTGAAGGAACCAGCACAGCTCAGGTGTTTTCTCTTTTACCTGTTAGGGTTCTTTTATTTTCCTTCTCCTCCTTCTTTCCTTTCCAACCAACCAGCCCCGTTACACAGTGACATCATTAAAACACAAATTTCACCTTTTTCTCCAATCCTATTGGCAGCTGGGAAAGCTCCCCCAGTGATCCTTTGAAGGGTTTGGAGCTGGGACTGAGCTCTGCAGCCCTGCCCTGCTCCGTGAGCGGTGCTCACAGACCCAGGGACATCAAACCCCCCAAACAAAACCATTTAACCCCCAAATTTCATCTTTTTGCCCAATCCTATTTTCCAGGGGGTGCTGGGAAGGCTCCCCCAGTGACCCTGGGCAGGGTTTGGGGCCGGGGCTGAGCTCTGCAGCTCTGCCCTGCTCCCACAAGAGGCGGTCACAGACCCATGGACAATCTCAAACCCCAAAATTCACCATTTTCACCAGTCCTATTTTCCAGGGGGTGCTGGGAAAGTTTCCCCAGTGATCCTGAGCAGGGTTTGGGGCCAGGGCTGAGCTCTGCAGCCCTGCCCTGCTCCCACAAGAGCCAGTCACAGACCCATGGACATCCTCAAACCCCAAAATTCACCATTTTCACCAATCCTCTTTGCCAGGGGGTGCTGGGAAGGCTCCCCCAGTGACCCTGGGCAGGGTTTGGGGCTGGGGCTGGGCTCTGCTCCCACCGAGGGCAGCTGAGCCCGGCCCTGGCCGTGCCTAACGAGCAGAGCCCGGCCCTGTGTGTGCCGAGGGTTTTATGTAACGAGGGGAAAAGGAGAGCCCAATGTGCCAGGAGGGAAAATTGCTCATTCCGTAATGACTGCCACAGAGCGGGATAATTAGGGTTTCTTTTCTCTTTAATTAGGAAATGGCAAACATAGATGAATCAATTACAAATGCCTCTTTATCCCGCGGTGCACTGCAATTAACATTACTTAAATGTGTTCACAAAGTAGGAGGCCTGGATTTGGAAGGGCACTTCTGGCTGTTTTTTTTTTTCTTTTCCCGGCTCCCAACATGTCTGAACTCCTCCCATCTCCCCTTTCTCCTGCTCCTGCGGGGATTTAACCATTCTGGGCTTTAAACCGTTCTAAACCGTTACCAAAAGTGCCTTTTCCAAAAGAAAAAGTGCTTTTGGAGAGCTGAGGAGTGGAAGACACAGGATCGGGATTTCACTGGGCTCGCACCCCCAACAGCAGGGGGAAAATCCGGGAAATACAATAACTTGATTCATCCCTGCTTCCTGAGGCCGCTGCCAAAAGCGTGATGAAGCCCTGAAGGGTTCGATTTGGGACACGGGGGAACAAAACCAAACAAAACCAAACCTCTCCTGGGCTGGGGTGATTCCCAGAAAACACCCAGCGCCGCTCCCGCTCGGGGTCGGGGGGGAGCTGCTGCTTCGGGGCACGGGAAACCGTGCAGGGAGGAGAGCAGGCTCCAGGAGCGGCTGCTGCATCCCGGGGATGCTCCGAGGGCAGGCAGTGCATCCCGGGGATGTTCCGAGGGCAGGCAGTGCATCCCAGGGATGCTCCAAAGGCTCCAGGCAGTGCATCCCGGCCCTCGCTGCATCCCAGGGGTGCTCCAGGGGCCGGGCTCACCTGTGCCGGGCGGGAGCGGGGCTGGAGCCGTGCCGGTCTCCTCCAGGCATTGCTGCCATCTATTGGGAGGAATGGGCTCGCTCCCGTCCCGATCCCTGCCCGGAGCCGGGCTTTGGGAAGGGGAGGGCTCTTCCAGCCCCGCTGGAGGTGCTGCTGCGCCCCGCGGAGTGAGCGGCTTGGGGGGATCTTCAACCCGGGCTGGGCGCACGGAGCTTCCAGAAAATCCTGGAACGGTTTGGGTTGGAAGGGACTTTAAAGCTCGTCCCACCCCACCGCAGCCATGGCAGGGACACCTCCCACCATCCCAGGTGGCTCCAAGCCCCGTCCAACCTGGCCTTGGGCACAGCCAGGGATGGGGCAGCCACAGCTGCTTGTGTCTTTTCAGGTATTTTTAGGAATTCTGTGGTGGCCCCCCTTGCCGTCCCGGACTCCCAGGTGCTGGTGGCAGGGTCTGGATTGAGGCCCTGATTGATAAACTCAGTTTTGTGGTGTAAGAGGTCAGGGTTAGGTGCAATATTGGGAAGGAATGCCTCCTTGTGAGGCTGCTGAGGGGCTGGGATGGAATTCCCAGAGGAGCTGTGGCTGCTCCATCCCTGGAAGTGTCCAAGGCCAGCTTAGAGAACCCTGGGATAGTGGGAGGTGTCCCTGCCATGGCAGGGGTGGGACTGGATGAGTTTTAAAGTCCCTTCCAACACAAACCATTCCAGGGTTCTGTTTTTCCAATGACACCGGAGCTGAGCACACCCGGGGTGAGTGACCTGCTGAACTGGGCCCTCAGGAAGGAGCCCCACGGACTCTCTGGACAGATTTTATTTTTTTAACCAGCCAAGATGTGCAGAGCTGGAGCTGGAGCTGATCAGGGTGCTCATATCAAGTGTGTGCTTTCAATTTGGGATGTTCCTGGCCCTGCTCCCGGGAAAGGCTTTGAACTGGAGCAGTGGCCTGTGGCTCCCCATGGCTCTGCTGACACAGGACAGGATTTTGGCTGCTTTGGGACAAAAGTGCTGCTGGGAGGGGTTGGTCCTACCACAGGATCCTGGAATAGGTTGGGATGGAAGGGATTTTAAACCCCATCCAGTGCCACCCATGCCATGGGCAGGGATACTTTCCACTATCCCAGGGTGCTCCAAGGTCTGTCCAACATTTCCAGGGATCCAGGTCATGCCTCAGGTTTGAGTTTTTCTATTTTTCAGGTTCTGAGCTGCTTTAGTGTGTGGGTCTGAGCTTCATATTAGGGATAGTGAGCTCTCTGCACATAGCAGGGAGACAAAACAATTCCTGCTCCAGCTGGGCACCAAGGACAAATGATCCAAATCTCAGCCCAAGAGCACAAACACCGTGGGCTGGAGAGAGAAAAACAAGGATGGGAGTGCAGGGGCTGAGCTGGAATTGGACAGTGAACTCCAAGATGCAAATGGAGCAGAGCTGATAAAAGTGAGAGACCCTGTGAGCGGTCGTGCATTTTGGGACCATTTTGGTTCATTTTTGGTGCGGCCCTGGCTGGGCTCTTGTGCTGCCCAAGGTGGATCAATGGAGGCCTTTTAATAAATCCGTGCTTTATTCTTTAGCTCTGCCCAGCCTCTGCTCTAGGCCAGCCTTCCCAAGGCATCACACGGGCAGGCACAGCTCTTCTGGGAAAGCTGCTCCAAGAGAAAATGAGGCTGCAAAGACCCCCAGGTTGTTATCACATCACCCTTGGTGTTGATAAGGCTGAGGCAGCTGGAGCTCCACAGCTACCACTGATGGTTTTGGGGCTCTGAAAACAGAGGCCAAACAAAATTATGGGAATAAAAAGCATTGCTATTTACTGAAGGGCCTTCAGGTACATTTAGGGCAGACAGAGCCCCCCAGGGGCTACACCCAAAATGGATGGTGGGTCATGGATTTTCACATTTTTATAACTTTGGTCCATTTGCATATTGGGGGTTAATGTTCCAATTACAGCTTCAGGTCATGAAGTCATTGACCCCAAGTTTGCTGGGCCCTCGCTGCATCCCAGGGATGCTCCAAAGGCTCCAGGCAGTGCATCCCGGCCCCCTCTGCATCCCAGGGATGTTCCAAGGACCGCGGGCAGCGCATCCCGGCCCTCGCTGCATCCCAGGGGTGCTCCAGGGGCCGGGCTCACCTGTGCCGGGCGGGAGCGGGGCTGGAGCCGTGCCGGTCTCCTCCAGGCATTGCTGCCATCTATTGGGAGGAATGGGCTCGCTCCCGTCCCGATCCCTGCCCGGAGCCGGGCTTTGGGAAGGGGAGGGCTCTTCCAGCCCCGCTGGAGGTGCTGCTGCGCCCCGCGGAGTGAGCGGCTTGGGGGGATCTTCAACCCGGGCTGGGCGCACGGAGCTTCCAGAAAATCCTGGAACGGTTTGGGTTGGAAGGGACTTTAAAGCTCGTCCCACCCCACCGCAGCCATGGCAGGGACACCTCCCACCATCCCAGGTGGCTCCAAGCCCCGTCCAACCTGGCCTTGGGCACAGCCAGGGATGGGGAGAGCAGGAATTGGGGTCCCAAAGGGCTGTTCCTGCTCTGGAAGGGCTGGGATGCAGCAATTCAATGGAAAGGACCAGGAATGAGTCTCTGGGGTTGTGGGGACCCCTCTGGAAAGGATTTAGATCCACTTGCTCGTTTCAGGCTGCCTGTCCTGGATCCTCATTCTGTTCCCATTGGATCTGTCCAACAGTTTTCAACAAGGACAGACGCTTCCGCTTGGAAAAAGTTTGGTGGATGTCATGAATGGAATAAACTGAGGGATGGAGGGTGACAATCCCCTGTGTTCACCCCAATTTTCCACTTGGTTGAGATTAACTTGTCTAGGGTTTATCCTCTTCAGAACTAAAAAGGGAAAACTGAAGCAAAACTGAAGGGAAAACTGAACTGAAACTGAAACTTTTCCCCCCTGAAAGTCAGGGAAAATCCCATTTTGCTGTATGTTCAGCAGGAACTTGTGCTGCCCATGTCCCATAGCTGAGGTGTGTGTCAGCAGCTGCTTCATGTACATTTCTGTAATCTCTTAATTAGAAGGGGGTTGTGCTTGGGAGATTAATTTTGAGGTTCTGAATACCTCGATTTCTTGGAAATCTCAAAGCAGCACCTCCTGCTCAGGCCTTTTTTGGTTAAAAAAAAATGAGCTCTTGGAGGTAAAATCCACTGAAGATGCATTTTCGTGTCTTTTCAGGTATTTTTAGGAATTCTGTGGTGGCCCCCCTTGCCGTCCCGGACTCCCAGGTGCTGGTGGCAGGGGCTGGATTGAGGCCCTGATTGATAAACTCAGTTTTGTGGTGTCCACTGAAGATGCATTTTCAGGTTAATCTGTGAGAAGAGCTGGATTTATCCAGCAGAACCTGGGAACTGAGTGGCGTTTGGGGAGTTGGGAATTTTCTTGCAGGCACCTAAAAATCTGAGTTTCTTAAAGAGGAAACTTTACCTGAAAGAAACAGCTTGCAGAGAGACAAACATAAATAGCCCTGCACGTAGCTCAAGTTCCAGCTTTGTGTGCTTTGTTCACCAGGAATTTGTCAGACAAATGTCTGGGCTCTAACACATCCCTAAGAGGCTTTGAGGCAGCTCCATCAGAAAGTGCAGGAAAAATTGGATTTGGGGCTTTTCTCACCCAGAAATTCCCAGCCTGGTGCAGAACTTCTTGTACCCACCATAACTGTGCTGGGAAAATTCTTATTTGATTTATTTCATTATAAACTTGTGTTTAATGACTCGGGAAAGGGAGGGTGTGAGGTGTTTTCTGAGGGATAACCAAGGGAATTCCTGATGATCCACTGGCCGTGTGGGGGTGATCCCATAAAAAACAGAGGGTGGGCAGCCAGGGGATGCAATTCTACAGATTTTGCAGTATTCCATGGTGCTGGGCACACCTGTGCCATGGTTTCAGGTGTTTTGAGGTGTGAACTGCTGGGTTCCACCTTCCCAAAATCCCAACCCAGGAGCCTTTTCCTGGGCAGGTAAATTGGGAAGGGATCGGGGCTGCCTGTAGCTGAGGCTGCCTTTGGAGACAGAGGTGTGTGACAGAGACAGGGGAGAGGGAACAGGGGACAGGGGACACAGGACAGGACAGGGGACATGGGACACGGGACACGGGACACAGGACATGGGACAGGGGACACAGGACATGGGACATGGGACAAGGGACAAGGGACAAGAAACACGTGACAAGAAAAAAGGGACACGGGGCAAGGGACAAGGAATGGGGGACACCAGATACTGGACAGGGGACATGGGACACGGGCCAAGTGCTGCTCTGCTGTCTTGGGTTGAAAGCTTTAGCTGGGGTGTGTTCAATCCCCATCTGTCAGAGCTGGGGCAGTTATCCTCGGTTCATTGGGCAGTTTGTTCTTTATCTCTCCCACAGCCAGTCCTCCCCCCAGGAGATCTCTGCTGTTCATGTTCCATTAATTATTAATTATCTTCTGTTCATGGCCACTGAGTGTCCCTGCATGGCTGATTTGTATTTTTCATTTTCCTAATAAAGAACTGTTATTCCTTCTCCCATATCTTTGCCTGAGAGCCCCTTAATTTCAAATTTATAATAATTCAGAGGGACAAGGTTTCCATTTTCCATTTCATGGGAGGCTCCTGCCTTCCTTAGCAGACACCTGTCCTTTCAAACCAGGACATCTGCTCACAGCTCTAATGAGGGAGCTGACCCTAAAAGGCTCCTGGGGGAACTGGGAAGGCAGGAATGGGACAAATCCTTTGGATCAGCCACTGGAATGTGTTTGTCCATGATCCATGGAACCCCGAGCTGTGTCCTCCAGCCCATTCCCAGTTATCCCAGGCTCTCAGGCTGCTGATTCCCTCCTGGTGCTCCTGAAAATCCCTGTGTGAATCCCATCCCTAAAAATCCCTGGGCTCCATCACAGCTGATTTCAGGCCTGAATTTTATTATTTTCATTTCATTCCTGGAGCATCTGGAAAACTAAAGGGCTCCAGGAGGTGTTTGGCAACTTGGATAGAAAAGGGCTGATTTAACCCCCATTTTACTCAAATCCCTTTGGGCACAGACCGGACGGGACCAACACTCCAGGCAGGGAGGATTCCCTGGGGGATCAGAGCTGCCCCAGGATATTCCTGGGGGGATCAGAGCTGCCTCAGGCTATTCCTGGGGTTTGGAGCTGCCCCAGGCTGTTCCCGCTGTCCCTCGGGATATTTAGATGGGATTCTGTCCCTGGATCACGGCCTTTCCCTGCTTCCCAGCTCAGCATTCCTCGCATCCTTGCCCAAATTTGCACTTTAATTCCCGGGAAGCCGCTGACTTCGGCACTGGCTGGAGGGGATGATTGTGCAGATTTTGCTGCCTGGTGGCTCTGTACCCTAAAATAACCAAAAGTCGGGGCTATTTTTGGAAGCAGAGCATTCTCCAAAGCTTCCTGCCTTGATTTCCCTGCCTCCCCCCACTGATTGTTCACTGCTCACTGCTATTCCATGAGTGATCCCAAATTCCTACTGCCCCACAGTGAAAAATCCACCATTTCTGTGAATTGGACTCTTTAATTACATTTTTGTACCCACAATTCTTCCAGCCAGCAATTAAGTGCTGTTAATTAGCCAGCCTTCATCCTGCAGCTCCAGGAGATATTTGCTACCCCCAATCCAGACCTTGGCAAGCATTTCCGAGTGGAAATTTTTCTTTGGAAAAGATGTGAACAATTTTCAGTCATTATTCCAGGCCCTTTTCTCTCTCTGGTGAGCAGGAGGTTCCCAGCTCTGAAATCCCTGGAAATAACACCTGGAAATATCCATCCATGAGGAGTTCTCCATAGGAAGAGCTGGGAAATCAGGAATTTCCTGGTATAGGATTGCCAGAAGCTTTCCAGAGTCAATTCTCTGGGTCAGTAGCTGCTCCAGTGGCCACTGGGGAGAAATTCCCTGGATTTGAGGTGGATTTGGTTGTTTGGATTCAACAGCCAAATTGTCCTGTGGTCCCTTTGATAATTCCCTGTTGAAATGAGATCTCCAAGCCTTGCCAGGGGTTTCTGCAGTGAAGGGCTGGGTTTCAATGGGGGGAGAGTAGGAATTTCCAAATCAGTTCACCAGAAGGTGAGGTGGGATGGCAAGGGTGAGGACAAAGTGATGATAAATTCCATCAGCCCATCCCTTCTGGCACAGGTGGGTTCCCAGCTTCCTCAGGCATTGTCCAACCTGTTGTAAACATCACCAGAAACACAAATTATTTGTCCAGGCAGCTCTGGAATATTTAGACTGAAGGCAGCAATCAAGGAGCTCTGGAGGCTCCACGGGGTGGCCAAGGACCCCGAGACAGCCCCGGTCCCTGTGGGAAGGCAGCTGGCAGGAAACGGCTCCTTCCTGGGGCAGGAATGGGAATTTCCTTGAGCACAAAGGCTGGATTCCCACAGATCTGTCTGCTGGGCAACTGGGAATCCCGGGGGAAGCTGTTCCCACAACTGGGATATTGGCTGTCCTCCTTCCCACTTCTTCCTCCATGGAGTCTCTGCTATCCAGGGCAGGTGCTGTAGGACTTAAACTGAGTGATTTGGGGGTTGGCTTCTACCAATCTGACACCCCAAAGGTGTTCCCAAGTGTTCCATGGAGATAAAACTCTGAGCTAAACCAGTGGAGTTTCCCAGAGGGGAAAAAAAGAAACAAAACAAAACAAAACAAAACCTTTAATGTTCATGAGTTAGTGATGGACATAGAAAGAGTTTGGGAATGGGGCTGGGGCTGGGAATGGGAATGGAGCTGGAAATGGGACTGGGACTGGGATTGGGGCTTGGAATGGGAATGGGGTTGGAGCAGGGAATGGGGCAGGGAACGGGGATGGGGCTGGGAATGGGTTTAGAGCAGGGAATGGGATTAAAGGGAAGGATTCAAACCCCTCCTGTCCTAAACCACAAATCCCAGCCAAACCTCCAAAAGCAGAGGCTCGAGCTGGGCCAAATTCCCAGTTTGAGTGAGGCCTGGCAGAGGCTGATTCCTGAGGTCACCAGAGCAGTGACAATTGAACAATCACTGTCTGGCTGTTCTCCTTTCCATCTGATGGGAGAGAAATCTGGAATTTGGGAGCACAGGGGGATGGTTTTCCACGGATGCAGCACAGGCAGTCACTGTCACTGTCACTGTCATTGTCCATGGATTGTCCCTTTGGAGAGGACTCTGTTTCCCTGGGCCAGAGGGAGCTTCTGAAAAGTGAATTAATGGAGATTCTGGATCCTGGTATTCCCTGGAAGTGTCCCAGGCCAGGCTGGACAGGGCTTGGAGCACCCTGGGATGGTGGAAGGTCCCTGCCCATGGCACAGGGTGGCACTGGATGAGTTTTAAGATCCCTTCCTGTTGGAACCCTGGCTGCTGAGAATTTCAGACTGGCTGTGCTGACAGACACTGACCCCCAAGAGAACTCTGCATTGACCTGAGGCCGTGGGCTTCCAAAATTGAGTGACCGCACTGGGACTGTGGGTGTGGAGTTTGGACAGTAGTGTGTGACATCACACTCTTTTAGTAGTGAATTATTAGTGAAATTCACTACTTTTTTAGTAGTGAACTAGTAGTGTAGTTTGGATAGAAGTGTGTGATGTCACCTGGTGGAAAACGTAGAGTTTAAGGTTTTAGAATATAGTAATATATATGGGGCAAGATGGAGGTTTTGGGGTGGAGGCTGCTCCTTCTTCTTCACCTTCTTCTCCTCCTCCTTCTTCACCTTCTTCACCTTCTTCTTCTCTTCCTTCTCTTTCTTCTCCTTCTTCTTCACCTTCTTCTCCATCTTCTCCGTGTTTTTGGGTGGTTTTGTGTGATTGTATAAAAAAGTCCCCATTGCGGGCACGGGTGGTTGGTTATTGCGTTAAAAGTAAAAATAATTGAGGTGTCATTTCTTAATTGGACAGTTTATCCCTAAAAGGCCTTGCAGAGAGAGATGGGGCTCCATTTTTAGTTTGCTAGAGAGAAGTGCTGCAGAGCTCAGGGTTTGTGAGACTGTGACAGAGATAAGAACTGATAAACATCTGAGTCCAAACAAGAAATTCTGTCCTGGGATTGAATCCTGGCCCTGGCAAAAAGAAGTTGAGACTCGCCACCTGCCCACCCTAACCATCCATGGATCCTGTGACTGCTTCTCTTATCCCACCTCTTCTCCCTTTCCCATTCCAGGCTCCTGAAACTTCACCCATTTTCCTCAACACCACTGGAGTGTTTGAAACTCTGCTCTGGAAAATCTTCCCTGCTGCTGCTTTTGGGGAATGGCACGGAAAAGGAAAAACCTGCCTTAAAAGATGTGAACCCTGGAGCTGTCAGAAAAGAGCTGGAGGTGAAAATTCAATTGGGAAGCACAGAAAATGTCCAAAATCCCCTTGAGAATCACAGAAAATGTCCTTTGAGGGAGAGGACAGCTCAGATTCTTTGTCGCTCCCAGCGTCCTTTATCCTTTTCCCTTTGGTTTGGTCCCCTGCCAGGATTTCAGGTTCTTTCCTTCACTCCCATCCCCAGACCTCTCCTGTGGCTGCTTTGGGAGCACCTTTTCCTGCTTCTTTTCCTAATCAATGAATGGGAACAGCTCTTCTGACTAAGCTAAAAATCAGCTTTTCCCTGATCTGGTCCCTGCACAAGGGAATTGTGAGAGTCAGCCGTGGCATTGCTCATCTGTCACAGTTACACACTAAGGAACTGCAGGATTACAAACAGATGGGAAATAGAAAAGTTAAAATCCTAAAGCTGGGATTTCACCTCAGCTGGAATGGGAGGAGCTCCGTGCTCAGCCCCAGCTCCGGGCCCTGCAGGGGCTGTGTGACAAAGTGACAAACAGGGCACTGGGGTGACACGGGCAGGGACAGCAGCACCTGCACCAGCCCGGGCAGGGAGGAGGTGGATGCTGCTGCCTCTGCCTCCAGGGAGAGCAACAAATGGCAAATCCTGATGTTTTCCAGGGAAATTGGAATTGTGGTGGCTGAGTTCATCTGGGGGAAGGTAAGGGGATGTTGTATTATCTCACCCTTCACAAAACTAAAGTTTTTTAAACACCTCTCAGTTACCCCATCTCTAAGTCAGAAAAAAACATAATCGGACATTTTTTTTTCAGAGAGCAGCTCTGTGAAACCTGGGGTAGTGGAAGGTGTCCCTGCCATGACAGAGGGCCTGGAGCAGCTGTCAGATGTTCCTGCACACCTTTTCTTCCTCTATTTTAAGTTCAGTTTGGATCAAAAAGAAGGAGCAGGGAGAAAAAGGGGGGATAAAAAGGACATAAATCAACTTGGAACCTGTGGAATTTCAGCCAGACAACACGGCGGGGCCCTGTGCTCGGGGTGCAGCACCCGGAGCAGCAGATGGGAGCAGAGCAGGGTTGGGAACGAGCAGTTCCTGGCTGTTCCTGGCCAGAGGAAGACAAAAATGAAGAGGCCAGACAAAATGAAGGTAATGAATTCATCAATTAATGCGTAATTCATTAATTAAACCATTTCTATTTACTGAAGGGCCTTCAGGTACATTTAGGGCAGACAAAGCCTCCAGGGGCTACACCCGGCTTTTCCCACCCAAACTATTCCAGGGTTTTATAATTCTGTAATTTTTCAGAGCCCTAAAAGGAGGAGAATGGCTGAATTGCTGATGTGGAAACTCAGGGAAATACAAAAAACTTCCCTGATTCTCCTTCAAAAATACCCAGTCTGTGTTTCTGCAGGTGGCACGTGGGGATATTTCAGGGTGGGAGCTGGGACAAGAAGCTCCTAGATTATCCCAAAATCCAGGAGATCAAATGAATTCCAGGGATCTTCAGTCTGTGCAGTTCTGGGATTTCATCCCCCTCTGGCACAGGCCACAATCCCCAGGGCAGTTTTCCCATTTCCTCTGATATATTTTAATTATGCCCTACTCACTCAGCCCCTCTTACCTTACTGTTATTTAGGCCTTGGCAATTAATATTCTCTGAGAATTATCTTTCCATCTTCTGCAAAATCACAGGGAAAGAAGGATTCTCATCTTAAACATCTTTTTGTCAGTACAGCAACCAGAATATTTAATATACCAACCTTAGGATCTGTGAGTTGTTACTTCAATAAAATTAAAAACCACAAATTGAGCCCCTTGGCAAACAAACCCCAGCAAGGCTGGAAAAGTTTGAAGGGACTTTCTCAGGAGTGGAGTGAGGAGGCTGCTGTGTCATTCCCTCTTTTTTTTTTTTTTAAATTTCTTTCCTTCTTTTTTTAAAATTTCTTTCTGTCTGTATTAAAATTTCTTTTTAAAGAGCTGCTCTGCCAATTGAAATCCTGAATCCTGCCTGATCCCTGCCTGGGAAGGCTCTTCCCTGACTGTGAGAGGAGCCAGCTCCTCCCGAGGATCCTTCCACAGCTCCCAGAGCTGGAAACACAGCGAAGGTGTTTAATGCTTCCCTGCAGCAGGTGGAGGAGCCAGCCACATTCCCATTCCCATTCCCAGCTCCATTCCCATTTCCATTCCCATTCCCTGCCTCGTAACCATTCCCACTCCCATTTCCATTCCCATTCCCTGGCCCATTCCTACTTCCATTCCCATTCCCAGCCCCATTCCCATTCCCAGCCCCATGTCCTGCCTCATTCCCATTCCCAGCCCCATCCCCTTTCCCATTCCAACCCCCATTCCCATTTCCTGCCCCATTCCCATTCTCTGCTCCATCCCCATTCCCTGACCCATCCCCATCCCCCATTCCCAGCCCCATTCCGTACCCCCTTCCCAGCCTCATTCCCATTCCCAGCTCCATTCCCATTCCCATTCCCATTCCCAACCCGCCCAAAATGGGAGAGCAGCGGCTCAGCTGGGTATGGAGTTTAGAGCTGAGAGAAATGATCCTCACTTTCTGTCCTAGATTACAATATAAAGATGTATTCTATTCCCATCCGCACGAGCTGCTGAAACCAGGAGTGGCATCCCTTTTCTCCTTATCTCCTGTTAATGGGCCCATCAATGGGCCCATGACTCAGGGATAATTCCCTCTGGGAGCCATTTCTGTTTAATGGGCAATCAAGGACCAATAGCAGCTCAGAATGATATCAGCCCATTGTGAGATGCTCCACCCAGGGGGGAGGAGCTAAGCATCCCCACCTGGATATAATCTGGGGTTTGGGACACAACAAGCAGTCTTTCCAGTGGATTCCCAGAGGAACGGCTGCCCTTATCCACTGCTTTTCCAGAGGATAAGAGCTACCAGATCGTACCTACAGGATCACCACTTCAACAAGACCATTTAACCCGGACTGCTACCACCACCCTAACTAGCAGGGTGTCAGCTTGTATTCTGACTCTGACAGTGGTTTTTCTTTTGTATTATTGTATATATTTTAGGGGGTTTTTCTCCTCTTTTCCTAATAAATTGTATTTGTTCCCATTCCCAGCCCCATTCCCAGCCCCATTCCCATTCCCATTCCCAGCCCTATCCCCAGCCCCATCCAGCAGCACGTGGGGCAGGGAATTCCTGCTCCCGAGGCTGTGGCGGTGGATCCTGCAGAGAAATGCCGGGCAGCTGGAGGGAAGGGCTGGGTTTATTTTAACCCTTGGCGATGACACCAATTTCACAGCTGCTGGCGCTGCTCCGCTCCCGTGCGAATCCACTGCGGGTGAAGGGGAGGCACAATCTCCATATTCATGGAGGGCTTTGTTCTGGAGGGTTCCTTTTCTCCTGACAGCGATCCTCTCTCTGCTCCAGGCAAGCCTTTGCAAGAAGCTCCGCAGATAATTTGCCGGAGTCGTCAGGCTCGGGAGCAGGGAGGGGAATACCGGGACTTCAGGGGCTTCTCCGGGCTGAAAACTCCTCTGGGGGAGTCCCCTGTGCATGGGGGAGTCCCTGAAAAGGGACTCATTCCCAGCCCCATCCCCATTCCAAGCCCCCTTTCCTGCCCTATCCCCTGCCCATTCCCAGCCCCATTCCCTGTCCCATTTCCCAGCCCCATCCCCATTCCCATTCCCTGCCCCATTCCCATTCCCATCCCCATTCTAATCCCATTCCATTTCCCAAACCCGGACTGCTACCACCACCCTAACTAGCAGGGTGTCAGCTTGTATTCTGACTCTGACAGTGGTTTTTCTTTTGTATTATTGTATATATTTTAGGGGGTTTTTCTCCTCTTTTCCTAATAAATTGTATTTCTGACCGTGCGAATCCACTGCGGGTGAAGGGGAGGCACAATCTCCATATTCATGGAGGGCTTTGTTCTGGAGGGTTCCTTTTCTCCTGACAGCGATCCTCTCTCTGCTCCAGGCAAGCCTTTGCAAGAAGCTCCGCAGATAATTTGCCGGAGTCATCAGGCTCGGGAGCAGGGAGGGGAATACCGGGACTTCAGGGGCTTCTCCGGGCTGAAAACTCCTCTGGGGGAGTCCCCTGTGCATGGGGGAGTCCCTGAAAAGGGACTCATTCCCAGCCCCATCCCCATTCCAAGCCCCCTTTCCTGCCCTATCCCCTGCCCATTCCCAGCCCCATTCCCTGTCCCATTTCCCAGCCCCATCCCCATTCCCATTCCCTGCCCCATTCCCATTCCCATCCTCATCCCCTTCCCCTGCCCCATTCCCTGCCCCATCCCCATTCCCATACCCATCCCCTTCCCCTGCCCCATTCCCTGCCCCATCCCTATTCCCATTCCCTGCCCCATTCCAAGCCCAGGAGCTCACCCAGACCCCCTCAAATTTGGGGTTGGGATCTCCCTGCTGGAGATTTTGGAGCTGCTGGGACTCCCATCCCACCACTCTGAGATTTTGGGGGGCTTCCTTCCTCTTTTAATCATTTTTCCTGCTTTTCCTCCGGGTGAGCAGCTCTGTCCCTGCATGAAAATCCTGCAGTTCTGTCCCCAACATCCTCCGCTGGGCGTGGGGTGACCCCCAAATCCTCTTCCCCATTGGAAAAGCCACTTCCCCCCCTCCACAGGGGGAGTCCCTGAAAAGGGACTCATTCCCAGCCCCATCCCCATTCCAAGCCCCCTTTCCTGCCCTATCCCCTGCCCATTCCCAGCCCCATTCCCTGTCCCATTTCCCAGCCCCATCCCCATTCCCATTCCCTGCCCCATTCCCATTCCCATCCTCATCCCCTTCCCCTGCCCCATTCCCTGCCCCATCCCCATTCCCATACCCATCCCCTTCCCCTGCCCCATTCCCTGCCCCATCCCTATTCCCATTCCCTGCCCCATTCCAAGCCCAGGAGCTCACCCAGACCCCCTCAAATTTGGGGTTGGGATCTCCCTGCTGGAGATTTTGGAGCTGCTGGGACTCCCATCCCACCACTCTGAGATTTTGGGGGGCTTCCTTCCTCTTTTAATCATTTTTCCTGCTTTTCCTCCGGGTGAGCAGCTCTGTCCCTGCATGAAAATCCTGCAGTTCTGTCCCCAAAATCCTCAGCTGGGCGTGGGGTGACCCCCAAATCCTCTTCCCCCTTGGAAAAGCCACTTCCCCACCTCCACAGGGCACATCCTGGTCCTGTTCCTCCCCTTGGACACTGCCTTGGGGATGGGAATGGAGCTAGGAATGGGAATGGGAATGGGAATGGGAATGGGAATAGGGCTGGGAATGGAGCTGGGAATGGGGCAGGGGATGGGGATGAGAATGGGGCTGGGAACAGGGCAGGGCATGAGGATGGGAATGGGCCAGGACATGGGGTAGGGAATGAGGGAATGGGACTTGGAATGAGGGAATAGGGCTGGAAATGGGGCAGGGAATGGGGATGGGGATGGAGCTGGGAATGGGAATGGGACAGGGAATGGGGAAAGGAATGAGATTGGGAATGGGAATGGGAATGGGAAAGGGAAAGGGGCTGGGAATGGGAATGGGGTGGGGAGTGGGGCTGAGAATGGGAATGGGAATGGGGCTGGGAATGGGATTGGGAATGGGAATGGGGCTGGGAGTGGGGCACAGAATTGGAATGGGAATGGGGCTGGGAATGGGGCTGGACCCTCCACCTGCTGCAGGGAAGAATGCAAACCCCTCTGTCTCCATTTTTCAGGGACAAAGCCAGGCCTAGGCTGGATCCCCACGTGTGCTCGGTGCGGAGCAAAGCTTCCAGCAGTGCCTTTAAAGGACTTTTCCCCTTTTCAGAGCATTTTCAGTGCCTGGCGTAGCAGGAGCTGAGTGCTGGAAGTTCTTGATGCGTCTCATCCACGAGGCACATTTGGTTTGAATCAAAATCCCATCGCACCAGGCAGTGGGATTTCCAGCCCGGGATTACGAGTAATTCCAGGTTGTTATTAGCAATCACTTTTCATCAGACACTGCAGCTACAAGATGCAGAACAAACCCAGCAGAAAGAGACTGAAATATGGGATTGCTGTTATTTAAAAAAATCAAATGCAAATCAATCAAGATAATATGAGAAATCCTTTACTTTGCCTTCATTTATGTTGCCAATTCAAGCTCAGTGGAAGACAAAAGTTCACAGAATCATTAAAGTTGGAAAAGCCCTCCAGGATCATCGAGTCCAAGCTGTGACTGACCCAGCCCAGAGCTCTGAGTGCAGTTGGACACCTCCAGGGACTCCAAACCTCCCTGGGCACCTCTTTCCTATATTAAACAACCCTTTCCAGGAGGAAATTCCTGCTGATGTCCAGCCTGACCCTCCTCTGGCAGATCCTGAGGCCGTTTGCCCTCATCCTGTCAATAACTGCCCCCTTATATCGGGCATTAAACAATCGTAGCTTCTCTGTGACACAGCCAAACCCACCCTGACTTCCTGCACACAAAGCTGAGATATTAAATCCCTGTAATAATCAGATTTGCAGCAGTTTTTTGCCAGGTTTATGGAGCCTGTAGCCAGATCCAAGTGGCTCTGTCGGGGCAGACTCCCAGGTAACTCCAAAATTGCATCCTGCCTTTTGGAACAAGTTCTGACACCCCTGCCCCAGCGCAGCCGGGGTTGTTCACCTGGGCTAAGCAAATTAAAAGGTTCTGCTCGGCCTCTCCCTTACTTTGCTGTTCTCCTGCCGGGGTAATTGCAGCTGCTGCCGGCTCCCAGCCCCGGGATGGGGAATCGCATCCCGGCAGCGTGCGGGGACGCGCCGGAGCCATGGCGGGGAGGGAGGAGGGGATGGAATTCTGTGGTCGGGCTTAATGTGCACCTGCTGGGGAGCTGGTCCGGCGGGCTGCGAGGGCGGCTGGCCGGGGGCCAAGGCCTCCACACAGCCAGGTTTGATCCCTGAAAATCCTGGAGTGCTTCCCGTGGGGTTGGGAACACCTTAAAATCACAATGAGCAGGAATCGGCTCGCCCTGCTGGACACGGGTCCTGCTTCACGCCAGCCCGGAGAAGTTGTGGATTCCCCATGCCTTGGAAGCCTGGAGGGGACTCGGAGCAACCCGGGCGGGTGGAAAGGGGTGGAATGGGATGATCTTCCCGACCAAACCACCCTGTGATAGCCCGGATCCTCACGGTGTCCCCAGCCGCCCCTCTGGGGTCCGGGAAGGGCGGGGGGACCCCGAGGTGGCGGCGGGGCGGGGGCGACCGGGGAGCTGGGGGAGTGCTGGTTCCCTGGAAAGGATTGGGGAATGCTGGTTCGGAGGGAAGGGAAGGGAAGGGAAGGGAAGGGAATACTGGTTGTTGGGATCAGAGAATGCTGGTTTCATGGGAAGGGAAGGATCAGGGCACGCTGGTTTGTTGGGAAGGGAAGGACCAGGGAATGCTGGTTTGTTGGGAAGGGAAGGACCAGGGAATGCTGGTTTGTTGGGAAGGGAAGGATCAGGGAATGCTGGATTGTTGGGGAGGATCAGGGCACGCTGGTTCGGTGGGAAGGGAAGGATCAGGGCACGCTGGCTGCTGGAGGAGCCGCGCGGGGCGGACCCGGGCAGGACGTGCCGGGCGGGCGCGCAGCGCCGCTCGCTCCCGGGGCGGTGCAGTTGCTCACGTCCCTCCGGAGCGCGGGGAGCGGAGGGGTCCCGGCTGGGAAAAGGGGGATAAAGGTGGGAAGGGATCCAGTTACACAATGGGAGGGAAGGGGGGCCGCCCTCGCAGCAGTTCCCAGCCGGGAGCAGCTGAGCAGAAACCGGGGGGAGGGGGGGGGTCACTGACTTTATGTCCCCCTTTCTCTTTTTCCTCGTTTCTTTTCTCACCCCCCTCGATTTTTTTTTTTTTTTTTTTTTTTTTTTTTTTTTTGAAGGAGGTTGGATAAAAATCTTAACACCTTGGGAATAGAGGAACAGTGGCACAAAAGGCCGGGCTGTGCAATTTAATAGGGTCTGCTGAATGGGAATGGAAAGAAGGGGGTGATTCTCCCAGGGCTAACAGTGCCTTTCTTTTTTCTCTTTCCACTCATCAGCCAGGAAAAGAAACCCTCCAGCATTTCACCTCGAAGGGAAGCCACGGGGAAAATCTTCCAGCAGGTTGTGCCAAGCTCTGAGGAACAAATAGGGAAACTTTTTATTTTGGTTTTTGGTTTTTTTTAATGGGCTCCCTAGGCTGCAAAGCAGCTGTCACCTGGGATAGGGAGGAAGGAAGGTTTTTAGGGAAAACCTTATCCCATAATGGGTGTTCTTGTATCCCTAAACCTTCTAAGAACAATTTTGAAGGGCATGGCCCTTGAATGAGCCAACCACTGATTTTGGGGCAGTGGTTCCATGGCTGGCTGTTCCTTTTTTCCTTCAAAACCTGGTACAGGATGGAAGCCAAGCTCCTCTGCCACCAAACTCCTCGGAAATCCCACAGCGAGGGCAGAGTGGAAGTTTCCAGGGAATTTTGAGCCCTTTTTGCCTTCAATATGCAAAAGAAAAAATGCAAATGTGCTCTGTGGTAGCACAGGACTCCGAGGTCTTGGGCAGAAATTTGCTCTTATGAATCCCCTGCCAAATTTGGCAGCGGCTCAGCTCGGGTCCCTCACTCCTGAAATCATCCCCCCACTCTTTTAAAGGAAAATAATCAAAGTTCTGCCTCCACAGTGTCTTTTTGGAGCCTCCATAGTGTTCCCCTGGTGTTTTAATATTTGTGTCCTGATCCAACACCACTCACGGGGTCACCATGCCCATGACACCAAACTGAGCCTCACTCGCCTCCTGCTCCTGCTGCTGGTAATTAAAACAGGCAGGAGGTACAACTATCAAACATGGCCCTAAAGGAGCAAATCCCTGGGAAATAGTAGGGGAAAGAACAGAAGAATGCTGGAATAATCTCAAGGTTCCCTTGGTTTAATTCCTCCCTGCACTTGGGCTCCCCTGGGTGCAGACGCGCTCCTGTGGAGGGCCAGGACAACCTGCAGGGTCTGCAGCCTCAAAAAGCCAAAAAAGCCAAAAAAGCCAAGTGGGAATGTTCACCTTGGGGGTGAAGGGTGGAGGGATGGCGCTGGGAGTTTGCAATCCAATCGTGTGGAAAATGCTGAGGAGAGGAGAGGAGAGGAGAGGAGAGGAGAGGAGAGGAGCCGTGAGTCAGCCCCCATTGAAGTGGCTGCCAGAGTTACTTTTGATTTAATCAGGATCAAACCCTCTGGGATCATTCTCGCTTCCAAACTGGACCGGGGCTCTGAAGTGGAGAAACCACAACGCTTTGCGGGGCTGCTGCTTCTTTTTCTTGATTTTTTTTTTCTTTATTTAATGAATTTGGCTCGGTGTCCCAAACCGGAGCCGAAACCCGAAACCCTCCTGTTTCAGGGCTTTTGGCGCGTGCTCGGAACATCTGGCACAGCTGTTCCTGTGACCCCCGGGCAGCAGCACAGCCTCGCTGCTGTTCCCGTTCCAAAGGGAGCCGACACCACCGGGAATGGGGCAGCGCTGCCCGAGCTGGGCTGGCAGCGCCTTCCTGAAGAGCTGGCAGACAGGGATGGGCAGGATCCAGAGGGATCCCATTTTCCCAGGGACAAAAAGGCAGGGATGGGGTAAAGCAGCAGGCAACAGCTTCTGGAGCCCCATGGAAAGAGCCTCCTCCCGCTTCTCTTTAAATTCTTCCTTATTTTCAATTCAGCTGCCATAAACCCGAATAACTGCCCCAAAATGGAGACATTTGCACCTCCATTGAATGTGATTTGTGGGATTGGTTTGTCAAATGGGAATTCTGTACCTGGATGGATCCATGGGTCTATCCAAGCTGGATTTCCTTGCCTGGCACTACACAGCTGAGAGTCCTTCCCCTCCCAGAAAAGGTCCTGGGGCTGGCAGAGTGAGCCCCAAACGTGCTCATGATTCAAATAATCTCAGCTCAGATCAGCCAGAGCCGATCTCTAAACCCTTGCGTTTATTCTAAGCTGCAGGAACTTGTAACTTTTTATCTGGAAATCTTTCTGCACTCACCTTTCCCAATTTCCTTTCAGCTCTAAGGCTTAAGAGCCCTGCTGCACTTTCATCCCTGCAACACGCAGAGCTTTAAATTGTCTCTGGGATCGGGGATGATCAATCCTGCAGCGTGTTAAGCCTCATTACGTGCCCATTAGAACCGAGATTGAATCAGGCATTAGGGTGCCTCCTCCCGTTATGAAATCTGAAAAACAGGATTGAGTTTGGAGCGGGGGGGAGGCGACGAAAACCGCGAAACACCCAAAAATTGGGGTTTGGGGCGCAAGAAAAGGTGTGACGAGGTGATTTTCTGGGGGAATGGCGCAGGTGAGGGGAGCTAAGGAGCGGCAGGCAGGTTTGGGGCAGGGAGGGATTTGCATGTGCCTACGTGAGCGCAGGGACGAGTCCGGGGCTCGCACGTGCTGGGGCGGGAGGGAGCGCAGGGAAAGGTGAGAGCCGGGGCAGGAGAGAGGGATCCCTGCCAGCCCCATCCCCACCCCCATCCCCGACCCCTCAAAGCCGCCCCTTCCCCCTCCCGAGCCGCCCCAAGCCCGGGATCACTCTCGGACGGATGGGAGCAGCTTTCCCTACAGGGCAGGTGATTTTCTTTTGGGGTGGGGGGCGCTTTAGGACGGCGCTGTTATTTCCTCGAGCTCCACGATCCATAGGAAGCCTTCCCCCCCCCACCCCCCCCCATCCCCTCCCTTTCCCACCGCTCCTCCAAGGATGAACTTTTCGCTCATTGTTCTTTGGCAGGTACTTTTAATGGGCTGGAAAATATTCTTCCTGTGAAGTTGCAGTTTTGTGGGGCTTGAATGAGTCCAGTCCTCCCCTGGCTCTGCCCAGCGCCACCGATTGGCTCCGCAGCCCGGGGGGGACCGATAAGGGCGGCTATAAAACCCTCGCAGCTCCCGGTCCCCCAGCGAGCAGCAGCCAGAGGGGCCACCCGGATCCTCCGCACATCCCTGCGCTCATCCCCGGGCTCGCCAGGATCCTCCCTCCCTCCTTCCTTCCTTCCCTCCCTCCTGCGAGCGCGTATCCAGCTCCACGTCTTTGCTCAAAAAAAAAAAAAAAAAAGAAACCCTACCCAACCCCACACTTAGCGGAAACTTGTCAAAGAATGCTCCTAAAGTCTGGTTTTCTCCTGCTGCTGCTGATCAGTGCATCCGCATCCTACGAAGCTGAGCAGAATGACTCTGTGAGCCCCAGGAAAGCGCGGGTGGCAGCCCAGAACTCAGGTAACGCCAGCGAGGAGGGCTCGGAGCCGCAGCCCCGGTGCCTTAAACTGTCTCAGATTTCTCTGCTGCTGATTTGTCTTCTTATTTTTCTTTTTTTTTTTTTTTTTTTTTTTTTCCCCTTATAAACTTACCGGCTGGCAGCACAAATGTTCCTTGCAGGGCTGGCAGGAGCTGCTGGTGCAGAGCTGGAGCAGGAATCTCCTGTAGGAGCCGGGGCAGGGAAGCGCTGCTAGGATGCGATCCAGGCTCTCCCCTCCTCCCGCAGCTCCCCAAGGAGTTCCGTGCACTTTTATCATTTTTATTTTCCTGCTTGCATGTTTCCCTCTCCCTTCCCCGATGCAGCGCTGCTCTGGTGTTAAACCCTTGCTTTTTAGGAAGTTGATCAAATCCGCGGCGCTGGGACTGCCCCATTGTTCTGGGAACATCTGTCTGTTCAAAGAGGGGGAGCCGGAGCCGCCACTTGGAAGAATGCAGTAACCTAGAAACTGTCCCCTGCTCGCTGCGATTGTCACCAACTGATCGCTATCGGGCAGCTGCCACTGTAAAAATACATTGGTGACATTTTTCCAAACTTGCTTCCACAATGGAGGAAAAAAAAAATTGCTTTGGCGAGCGAGCCCTGGATGTGCGGACTTTGCTGCTTAGATAACTTGGAGACATTGTCTGGAACAATGGGAATTAAAAATCCGCCTTCTACTGTACTGCAAAGATATTAACGCTCCACTTCGGAGCTCATTAACAGCTGCCTTATTTTAGATCCGCAAGGCTCTGCGGCGTTGGAGCGGGGTGTTTGCTCGATTTGCTTTTGTATTTGGTTGCTATAGAAACGTGGGGTCTCCCTCTCGCACCGTGCCTAAAACAATCCGAGCTCCGCGCACCCGGAGTCTGCTGCGAGCGAAGTTCTAATTGGAACCTGTGGAAAGCTAATTATGGGGCTGGCTCGTGCTGCGGGAGGTTATGAACCGGGGAGGGGATGAATTACCGAATATTCCTCCCTTCAGGCACGTCAGCAAGAGCGCGGAACGATCAGGGGTTAATTGGGGGAATTTTTTTTTTAATATTATTTCTTCTTCTTTTTTTTTTTTTTTTCGGGAAAAATCCCGGTGATAAAGATTCTCTTTAGGATTCAACTTAGATTTAATAAGGTGCGTTCTCTCCCAGTAAAGGCTCACTTTTCCCACACCTCAGGGCTGGATGGGGGACCCCGGCTTCGCATTTCTTCCCCAAGAATGTCTGGTAACACGAGCTGCAAAGGCAATGAACGTGCCTTGCCCAGGCGCGGGAGGGGACAGATGTTCGGCTCGCCCGGAAAGGTTAATCCCGGCTAATTTCAGGGCAATCATGTGGCAATTCTGCTGATTCACTGTTAAAATGCACTGGATCTGCTCTGAGAAAGCCGGGATGACATGGATACCCTCGTGCTCAGCCGCACCGCTGCCTCCGGGGTTTAATTATCCCCGCAGCTGCATTACCTGAACTTTCTCTGCCCAAATTTCCCTTCCCCTCCCGAATCTTCTGCAAAAATGACCTTTTTTGGCTACACCTGAGAGCTCCCAGAGTAGGTTTAGCACCAAGCTGCTGGATCGAGTCCTTTTGGGTGCTGAGAATTGACTCTCAAGCTAAAATCTTCTTTCTAGGTAATTCAGGCATTTTAGAAAAGCACAAATACCTCCCAATAAGCAATTTCCTGCCAACTTGTTGGCATTTGCTAACAATTCCATCTCATTTTCCGGTGGTTTTGTGACCCAAGGCTGCTCCCTAAGGAAGAGTCCTCAGCACAGCACCCAGAGCTTTCTACGGGCCCATCCTTATCCCTGCTCCTTCTTTAGAGGGAGTTGGGATAAAGATGTAAATGCCTGAAGAGAGAACTGGGTTGGGATGGACATTTGGGTCCCCATCTCAGCAAGGACTGTGAGGTGCTGCCTCTTTTAATCCGTGTGTGATCCTCAAGGGGTTTGGTAGCTGGAATTTCTGTTCCTTGGGGTCCTGGTCGTGTCTTCAGAGAATCCTGGAATTGTAGAATCATGAAATTGTAGAATTCTGGAATTGCAGAATCGTGGAATTACAGAATCATGGAATTATAGAGTTATGGCATTATAGAGTTATGGAATCCTGGAATGGTTTGGGTTGGAAAGGGACCTTAAATCTCATCCTGTCCCCTGCCATGGGCAGGGACACCTTCCACTATCCCAGGGTGCTCCAGCCTGGCCTGGGACACTTCCAGGGATGAGGAATCCACAGTTCCTCAGGGCACCCTGTACCAGGGCCTCACTGCCCTCCAAGTAAGGATTTTCTCCCTAATATCTGACCTAAATCTCTCATCTTTTAGCTTAAAACCAATCCCAGCTGTTCTAGCAGTGTGCATATGAAAAGTTGCACTCCCACTTTTTATAATATGCTTTTCTGCACCAGGAGGGGCTCTGAGGTCTCCCTGGAGCCTTCTCTTCTCCAGCAGCAGCTCTCCCAGGCAGATTTTGGGGCATCAGAGAGGGGCTGAGCCTCGCCGTGGTGCTGGGGCAGGATTTGGCTGTGAGCCGGGCTCTCTCTCCGTGTGCTGACGTTGCCGTGTCTCTGTCCCACAGCCGAGGTGGTTCGGTGCCTGAACAGTGCCCTGCAGGTGGGCTGCGGCGCCTTCGCCTGCCTGGAGAACTCCACGTGCGACACGGACGGGATGTACGACATCTGCAAGTCCTTCCTCTACAGCGCTGCTAAATTCGACACTCAGGTACGGCCCGGCCACAAAGGGCACGGGAATCAAACCCAGCTGGGAATCAAACGTGGCCCAGAATGAATCAAACCCGGCCGAGAATCAAACCCAGCCAAGAAAAAAACCCGGCTGAAAATAAAACCCGGCCGAGAATAACTGGGAGCCGCCTTTTCATGCCCCTGACAAGTCCTGCGGGTTCTAAAGCACGTGCTGAGCGCTCTGCTCAATGCCTGACTTAATTTAAGCTGTGCTTTGGGCAGGATTAACCCTCCCCTCCCTGCAGCCCTTCCTGCTGCTCCTCTCAGCCCCCATTTTTGGCTCCGAGCGCGTCCTCCAGGGCTCTTTTTCCACCCGCTCCCTGCTCCGTGTGAGGACTTGGCACGGAGGGTTCCGTGGGGTGGAGAGCAAGGTTTCCTCTCCAGGAGGAAACAGAAATGTTCTTCTAACAAAATAAATCTCCTGACTGTGTGACCTGGCACAGGGCTGGGCTTTGACTTGGAAGTGTTTGGGTCTGGGAGTGCACGGCCAGATTGGGGCTGCGGGGAGAATAAATGGGATCATATTGGAGGGCTGTGCTCTGCCAAAATCCCTTTCCCTCTGTGCTTTCCTCCCAAAATTCACACAGCCCCTTGCTCCCGGTGCTCTGGCCCCCTAGGACAGATTTAAAAGCTCGTAAAGGCTCTTGAGGTCTGAACCAGAATTGTTAAACTGCTGGCATTAAATTGATGTTAAATCAATCTGTGGGGCAGAGCTGCTCCATCTCTGCTCCTGGCACTTCCAGGTTGAAGATTCCCACTGCCTAAATCCTTTGGGAATGGGAGTTCAGAGCATCCCAACTGCTGAGACTGACAGCTCTGCAGTAACTGGGAGCATTCAAGTCCCATTCCCTGCCCTGTCTGTAATTGCAGGAGGGTAATTAGCACAGCCAGGCCGGGTGGATATCCATAACACTACTCTGTCACATTCTTATTTTCTGAAAAATCCCTTCACCCAGGATTTTTCTCCCGGGAAGCTGAGAAGCCTCAGAGAAAAAGGAAAACAATTCTTATCTCATTTGCTTCTCCTGTGTTTTGCTGCTTTGGAATGTGGTTGGAGATGATTGTTTATCCAACAGGTGATTGTTTCATTGGTTTTTGCTGTGAATTGTTTTCACTCTTTGGCTAATCAGTGCTGAGCTGTGTCGTGACTCTGGAGAGAGTCATGAGTTTCATTATGATCTTTTTAGCATTCTGTAAGTATCCTTTCTGTATTCTTTAGTATAGTTTAGTTTAGTATTCTTTAATATTATATGGATCATAAAATAATAAATTAGCCTTCTGAGAACATGGAGTCAGATTCATCATTCCTTCCAATGTCGGGGCATCCCACAAACACAATACCACTCCTTCCTTTGGATTCCCTGGAGTTCAGCTGAAGGTGCCTTTCCTCCCATTTGCAGGGAAAAGCCTTCGTGAAGGAGAGCCTGAAGTGCATCGCCAACGGGGTGACGTCCAAGGTGTTCCTGGCCATCCGCAGGTGCTCCACGTTCCAGAGGATGATCTCCGAGGTGCAGGAGGAGTGCTACAGCAAGCTGGACATGTGCGGCATCGCCCGCCGCAACCCCGAGGCCATCACCGAGGTGGTGCAGCTCCCAAACCACTTCTCCAACCGGTACGGGGCCTCCTGGGACACGGGAGGGGAACGGCAGAGGCGGGGAGGGGAGGGACAAGGTGGGGAAGGAGAGGGATGAGGTGGTGAATGCCTGCAAGTCCTGGAACATCTTAGCCCAGGAAAGCTCGCTGCCTCCTCAGACCCTGCCCAGCTTCAGCAGCATTCTCCCTGCTCTTTTTGGGAAGTACACTTATTTCCCTTCCTGGGAAAATTAATTTATTTTCCTTTTTGGGAAAATACATTTGTTTTTCATTTTGGGAAATGCACATATTTCCCTTTCTGAACAAATACATTTATTTCCCTTTTTGGGGAATACATTTATTTCCCTTTTTGGGAAAACACACTTGTTTTTCATTTTGGGAAATACACATATTCCCCTTTTTGGGAAAATACATTTATTTCCCTTTTTGGGAAATACATTTATTTCTCCTTTTGGGAAATACATTTAAAAGCATTTCCAGAGGAGAATCATAAAATTATCCAGACGTCCTTTGCTCCAAAACGTGGAGTTTGTTTAAATGTTAAAATTTTTTTGTTGTTTGAGTGCACTGTAATGGTCAAGGATCCCAAACAGGTTGATTAATTCAGCATGTCTGGCACATTGAGCATTTCAGAGCTGCTCAGAATGGTTTGGGTGGGAAGAGACCTTACACCCTGTCTCATCCCAGCCCTGCCAAGGACAGGGACACTTTCCCCTGAAGAGACCTTACACCCTGTCTCATCCCAGCCCTGCCAAGGACAGGGACACTTTCCTCTGTCCCAGATTGCTCCAAGTCCTGTCCAGCCTGGCCTTCTCCATCCTCATCCCAGCCCTGCCAAGGACAGGGACACTTTCCTCTGTCCCAGATTGCTCCAAGTCCTGTGCAGCCTGGCCTTCTCCATTCATTGCCACCATTCCCTTCTCCAGACTGCAGCCATCCCCTTCCTGGGGCTCATGGCACCTGGAAAATGAATCCTTGTCCTCCGGGCCACCACACTGCTGCAAACCCCAGGAAAAAGGAAGGGAGCCAGCACACCTGACCCTGTGCAACCCCACTGTGCCAACGCCGTGCTCCTCATCCCTGGGGACAGCCTGGGGCTCTCTGCTCTGCCTTGGGGCTGTCTCCTGTCCCTGCAGGGACGGGGTTGTCACGCTGCTGCCTGGCACCTTCCCCTGCCAGGCTGCCCTGTCCCCGTCCTCCAAGGACAGGGGACACGGGGAGGCTTCAGGGCTGCTGCAGTCTGCGCAGTCACGCTGCAGGGGCAGGGATTTCTTGCTCCCAATCCTGGAACAATCAGTGCTGAGTCTTGTGATTGGGATAAAAGGGACCTTTTGGAGAGGTTGGAGTAAATAACTCTGGGACTGGAGTGCAACCAGAGCACTGGGTCATGGGCCTGGCCACGGCCAAGGCTTCAGCTCCTCTGGGGTGGCCTTGGCTGGATCCAGGAGCATCCCAAACCTCCAGACCTGTCCCAGGACAGGTGTGCAGGTGATAGATACATTTCGTGTTGCACCAACCAGCATAAATTCATTCAGAGAATCCAAGAATATCCAGAGCTGGAAGGGACCCACAAGGATCATGGAGATCCATTTCCTATTACAGAAAACTCTCTTGTAGATGGAGATGTTTTCTTGTCTATCCAGAAAATGGCAAAATTGGGAAGGAAAAATTATACTGGGGTGGAGTAAAAATTGAACTTGCTTGTCTTTCCCCCAAGCAAATTTGGGGGGCAAATTGGAACCTTCGAAAGGGGTTTTCTGGAGGACTGGGAGAGGAGCAGGCAGCTCTGTGGAGGGCCAGGTTGAACTGGTGGATTGTGGAGCTCAGCAGCCCTGGGAGGGGACATGGGGACATCGGACAGTGCTGGCCACGCTCCTCTGAGCGGACCAAGCCCTGGAGCCTCTCCCGAGGCACAGGGAGCTCCTCCCCCCGCCCGAGGCAGAGGATATTGTGACACGTTGAGGAACAAAAGCAGCAGGATTTCCCAGCTGGAGGTTACGCTGAGGGCTCCCAGAGCATCCTGCTTTCCCAGCCCCTGGCCAGCAGGATCAGAATGTGCCCCTTGGCCCGGCCGCCGGGGGAAGTCCTCAAAGGTCATCGCATCTTCCTGCCATTTCATCTCGGGGCAGGAGCAGCAGGGGAGGAAAATCTCTGTCACAGCCCAGCTCTGGCGGCTCTGGGAAGGTGTCCCAGCGTGGAAGCCTCAGGGCTGGATGGGCTCTGTGTCTGGCCCTGATTTAAGCCGGGTGTGTGGCTGGCTCGGCTTTGCTCGTCTCCACTTCAGAGCTCGCTCCCAGCCCTGCTGAGCCGGGCTCAGAGCGAGCCAGAGCCTGGTCCTTTTGTGCAGCTCAGACTCTGACCTCACCTGACCTCCCCTGGCTGCTCCAAAGGCCGGGGCTGAGAGTTGGGAAAGGATTTTGAATGGGAACTCTCATTTCCCTCTTCCTTCCCCTCCTCCACCTGCAGGTTGTTCTCCTCTCTGCTCCTGTGGAAAAATGTCACCGTGACCTTAAAGTGCTTAAAATAAGCTCCCCGACGTCCTTTCAGGCAGAAATCCCAGCGAGTGTGGGACTGCTGCCCTTTTTCCCAACTTTGTCTCCCTGGGAAGATGTTCCCTGGCACAGGGACGTGCCAGGTGCTCTCCCAGCCCTGCTCCTGGGGCTGAGGAGGAGAATTCCTTGGAGGAATTCTCTGCAGGGCTGGGAATGCAGAGCAGCACCCCTTCCTGGCTGTCAGCATACAAAAAGTGATCCAAACTTCCCAGGCATCCACGGAAGGCTAATTCAATTTCTTGAGAAACCCATTGCTTTTTATACTTCATTACAGGTTGACCTGATTGGTCCTTTAATTAAAACACCATCAGCTAATTAACAAGACACCAATTTATAAACAATCTTATGAGAATAACAAGAAAACAGATATTAGAAAAACACCTGCAGGTTGTTTTTAATAATTGGCTATCATTGTTTATCTCCAGCTCCCCAGAGCTTCCCAGGCCGAACCTGGGAAAACTTACCTGGCTTCTCTCTCTCTCAGGGAGCTGCCACCACTCCTGGCTGCTCCTTGGACAAGGAATTTGTGCCCAGGGCTGCTGGGAGGGGAAGAAGCAGCTGGAGAGGAGGCAGAGCAAGCCTGGTTTGGGGTTCTGGGTGGATTGTGTGTCCTAAGGATGTGTCCCCAGGGAATCAGGGATCTGCCAGGCTTGGACTGGGCTGCTTCTCCTCCCTCTGGGCCTTGTAAGGGCTGTGCAGGGAAAGGGACAAGAGGGACAAGACAGAATGGTGCCACAGGGATGGATCAGTCATGGCTCTGCCAGGCCAGGCTGGGATCCCGGCAGGATCTGTTGTTGCCAACATCAATTATTTTCCTTCCCAAAGCTCCAGGAACTCGGGTGTTTAGCAGAGAGTAAATCACACCCTTTAACCTATTCCTAATCTCTCAGCTCCTCGTTTTTACCTTCCCAATCCACCAGGATCACTCCAAACCCACTGTGCTCACCCATCACCTCCCAGAGCTGGAGCAGCTGCTGGATTAGGGCAATTAAATCAGAATTTTGGCCATGGTGTTCCTTCCCTGTGCCAGGGGCACAGCACCTCCATACCCAGGGCGTTTGGGTGCAGTTACAACAAGGTTGGACTTGGCCTTGGGAGGCCTTTCCCAACCTTAAAAATTCTGCCACAACACCATCAGAAATCAATTCCAAACACGCTCCGGCTGAGTTAAAAATCCTGATTCCCAGAGTTTTGTCACCTGGCCGGGTGACGCCGTGGGCTAACGAGGTCCCTCTGCTGCAGGTATTACAACAAGCTGGTGAGGAGCCTGCTGGAGTGCGACGAGGACACGGTGAGCACCATCAAGGAGAGCCTGATGGAGAAGCTGGGGCCCAACATGGCCAGCCTGTTCCACCTGCTGCAGAGCGACCACTGCGCCCAGGGCCACCCCCGCGCCGAGCTCCTGCGCAGGAGGCTCTCGGAGCCCCAGAAGCTGAAGCTGCTCCTCAGGAACCTGCGAGGTGAGGGCTCCACGCCCGCCCACGCCAAGCGCGGCTCCGCCGAGCGCGCCTGACCGGGGCGGGGCGGGCCGAGCACGACCAAAGCTGAGGGCTCTGCTCTAGGAGTGCTGCACCCAAAGCCAGTGGACTGTAGGTGTTTTAACCCCCAGGAGCTGGGTTTAGTTCCTTAGGGCTCATTTAGTTAGTTCGTCTTTTCTGTTCCTCTCCAACAACACTTCTGCATGGGTCTGTGTTCGGTGTCGCGGCTTTCCCGCCAGCCAGACGCTCTGTCTCTTCTCTTCCCCACAAAAAATCTGTTATCCCAAAAAATCTTAGTCATAAGTAGATCCCTACAGTGGCCAGGCCTTCAGGCACCAAACTCCCAACGTTTGGAGGCTGAGTTTTGTCCCAAACTGTTGTGCTGACACCACCCAGGCCTGGAGATTCGGCACCGAGGGGAGGAGCCCGTCCTCTCCTGCAGGTGACGAAAGATGCACTAAAAACCCTTGCACATCCTAAAAACATCCGTGGAATTCATGTCATGAATCTGTGCTGGCCATGGACGAGCATGGATGTCACCTTCCTGGTCCTGTAGTGTCACCCTCGGTCCTAATCCTTCCAGCAGAGTGCTGTGAACACGTTTAAGTCGGGATTTACCAAACTCCCTGCATGGTTTAGTCAGCAGGACCTGGCACCACGGTGCAAAATGAGTTCAAACCACCCCACAAACCCCAAAAGCAGGAGAGGGACGTGTTCTGCCATGGAAAGAGGTTGTGGCTGGAGCTGGTCAGGAGGTCCCATAATCGTGTGTTGTATTTCAAAGCTCACATCTCTGTACTGTATTTAACTGCCTGAAGCTTTAAACCAAGCCTAACAGAAACAAAGCCTGTCTTAAGATTAGAGTATTAAAGGCCTTGCTCTAACTGTGGTATAAATAGTGCTAAAATCTGTCTGTACTGTACATAAACTCCACCAGAGTCTGCTTCAAAGGAGCAGAACATAATAACTTTATTGCCTAAACTGAGTTTTGTAAGTCAGCTCTTTCATTATTATTATTATTATTATTATTATTATTATTGTTATTATTACTTTCTTTTTCCTGGAAGCAGCACCTCTGTCATAGTCAGGAGTTCGCATTCCACTCTGTGGCCTTTTCAGAAAGGCAGAGGGGAAAGGTTTAGGGTGGGAATCGCAGGACCAGGAACAGCCTTTCAGAGCTAAAAAAGAGGAAAAATCCATAAAAACCCAAGTTCAGGCTGCTCAGTGCTGTCCCCACAGGGCTTCCAGGAAATGCACTTAGACCCAGGGCAGAGCTGCTGGGAATTCCGGAATTGTCAGATCCTTTGGGAATCTCACAGGGCAAAACTCCCGGCAGGATTTCTGGGGAAAGGCAGGGAAAATCCATAATTCTCTCAAGCTCCAGCAGGAAAGCTGAGGACGCAATGAATGCTCTGGGAGCTGCCTTTCCTCCATCCTCCTCCTCCTCCTCAGCGGGCTCTGGGAAGAGGAGCAGAGCTGGAGACCCCAAAGCTGCTCCCCACCACAGCCAGGCCCTGGTGAGCCCAAAAATGCCTTTTGTGGTGTGGGATCCACCAGGCCAATCCCAAATCCACGCCTTGGAGTCCCTGCAGAGTGGGAGACTCTGCCTCAGAGTGTTGGAGAGCTGTTAAAGGAGGGATCTCTTTTTCTTATGGAAACCTGAAGCAATATAATTTTGGTTTTTTTGTGTTGTTTGGGAAACCACAAAGCCTTTAAACCAGAACTTGCTGCTAAAATATCGAAACCAGATGCAGTGGCAGCGTTTCAGATGTCGCTGTCTTCATGAAATGTAGCCCAGAAGTGCTGGCAGAGAATTGGAAGCAGCAAAAAAATATTGCTGACATCGGTGGAGGGTCAGAATTTGTAATTTTTTTGGGATACTCCGAATGGAGCCATGCAGGGCAAGGGAGATGCAAAGCTGCTCCTTCCTGAATCAGGCAGGGATTGAGAGGCCGACACAAAGAAGTTCTGAGAGGTGAAAACCAACAGCTTCTGGAATATCCCGACCCTAAAATTGGGATTATATTTAGGAATTGATCCCAGGAGTGCATCCCTGACTTCCCACCCTGCAGCTGTTGGGAGCCAGGGAATTCCACTGGGGTTTGTGCATCCAGTCTGTGCATTTATTTGGGAATTGGTCACAAAAGGTCTTTCCCTGCCTCGGGGCAGTGGTCCAACCCCACCTGGGAGGCTCTGCTGGTGCTCCAGAGCTCCCACTGTGGGATCCCAAAGCTCCCAGGAGCTTTCCAAGGACACCTGTGCAGGGACATTCCTCATGGAAAGTGGCTTCTCCACCCACCCATTTCTCTGCAACCCCAAAAAGGCGCCTAAAGCAGATTTGGGGCCTCCCAAATCCCATCTTTTTTGGGGGTGCCATAATGAAATTTCCCTTTCCAGCAGTGATTCCAACTTTGTCTCTGAATATGGGTGGGAAGAGGAGCGGGGAGATGATTCCCCCTGGTGAGGTTTGCTGTGGTGCCCCAGGGAACTCCCCCTGTGCCATCTGTGTCCCAAAGAGCCAATTCCCCATTTTTGAGCTGCTTTGAGGTCACTTTTGTCCCTGTGCTGGAGCAGGGAGGAATTTGGGATCTCTCATCCCTTCCCTCGCCCGAGCTGGGCACTCCCAGCTCTCCCTGCTCAGCAGAGGGGATTTGGGGTTCTTCCCATCCTTTGGGGATGATGGAAATGTTTGGATTTGGGTGTGAGAGATCCCTGGGGGTGGGGAATGATCCCCACCATCAAGTCCAGCAATTTCACCCTGGATTTCATCTCTGCTTCATTTTTTTGGTCTCACAAAGGGATTTTCTTCTCTCGGGGCGGGGAGGGGCTTCTCTGGGAAGGTTTGCATGAGTCTCGTGGTTTGTTTGCACTTTAGACGTTTTTGTGCCATTATAAATTTGCATTATTTGTATTTATAATTTAAAGAGACCTAGAAAAGGGAAAAGGGAGAGAGTTTGGGGGTTTTGGGGGGGTTTTGGTTTTTTTGCTGAGTACTGGAATAAACAGTGAGCATATCTGGTATATGTCCTTATTTATTGTTTCCATGACATTTGTAAAGCTCCGTGTGTTCATATAAAGGTTATTTGAAACATATCATAGCGAGGAAGAGAGGCAAGTTATTTTCTTTGCTTATTTTTATAATTAAAGATGCATAACGTAATGAGGCCTACGTTGGATTTTCTTCTGCAATGAAATAAAAAAGTCAAATTTAAAGGGTTTTGGTGTCCGAGTCTTTATTGGGCTGCTGATGGCAGCAGGATAAAATTTTTTATTTTTATAAAATAAAATTTTATCATTTTTTTCTTGGATTGAGCATCAGAGCCCTGCTGTCTCCTCTGGCTGTTTATGGCCTGGCCTGATAATTGCATTTTATTCACCCTACTTATTAAGGCAGAAGCACTTTTTAATGAGCGCAGCTGCAACACCCTGCAGGGAAATAAAACACCTGGACTCTGGATTTCCATGTGCATCTTATCCAGTCAGGAAATCTCAGATTTCCACTGGAACATCAAAATACATTTAATAATCAGCAGAGAAAAAGTGGGATCTTAATTCCGACTCTGCTCCAAAAGCTGCTGCAAAGTTTAAAAAATCATTTTGACATCATATGAGAGTATAAGAATAAATAGTGGAATTAGAAGAGGATTAATAAAAGATTTCTTGCCCTAAAATCACGGAAAGGTTTGGATTGGAATGATCTTAAAGCTAAACTCATCCCACTCTCTGCACTATTAGTGTAGTGTAAAATAATTTAAATTCTCATTATAATAATCATTATCATTATCATTATAATAATCATTGCATCATTATTAATAAAATTAATTGTTTAAATTATTAAGATGACTAAAATAAGTATTACCATAAATTAGTTAATGATAATGAGTACTAATATATCATTACTATAATTATTGACATTATTGGCACCATTGGAAATTCCCTTGGACACTTCCACCTGGAGCTCCCAATCTTGACAATATTCCAGAATTCCAACAAATTTTTAAGACTTAGGAATAAAATGGACACATTTAGGTCAGTGCTGGTAATGGAGGGAGCTGAATTCCCAAAAAAGGGCAGAAGCAGAGGGGTCTGACTTTCAGCTCTGTGGTGGGAAAACTGGGAGGAAAATCATCCTGGAAAAGGAAATTCTGGCTCAGTGATGAAGAAAATTGTGCTAGAAAATGAAATATGTGCTTGATGATGAAGAAGAGTCCTGGAAAAGGACATTTTGGCTTGGTGACAAAGAAAAACATCTTGGAAAATGAAATTTATGCTTGATAACCAAGACAAAAGTCCTGGGAAAGGAAATTTCACCTTGATGATGAAGAAAAGAGTCCTGGAAAAGGAAATCTGGGCTCGGTGGTGACGGAGAGCTCGGGAAGCATTAAAATCCTGGTTGATTTTCCCCTGGAAAAAAACCCAGAAATTTGATTTGGCCAGGATCCAAAGGATTGACTGGATGTTCCTTTCTTGTCCGTGGGGGTTTTTGCAGTTTTGTGACGAAACAAAGGGAAAACCAGTTGAGATTTTCCCAGTCCTCACCCTTCCTGCCAGCTTTGGGAGGGAGGGAGAGAAGGAGGAGTGGGATCCTTGACACTTCCAAAGGGCTGGGAATGAAATTCGGGACCAGAGTTCCCTTCCTGCCTCCCAGGAACTGAGAAAAAGAAAAAGCAGGGGAAAAACACTCCCACAGAAATGAAGGACAACAAAAACTCCCACAGAAATAATGAAGGATGTTGTCTTTGCTGCCGTGATTCAGCCATTCCAAGCGGGAATACGGAAGGAGTTCAAAAAATAAAAGAAGTGGAGTTGCTAAAAATAGAAATCAAAGCTCAAATGGCCAGGATCCAGAGGTGATTCCCACTGGCAGAGCTCAGATGGGTGAGGAGCAGAGGAAAAGGCAGGAGAAATGCAGAGGGATGGAGATTTGCCCAGGGAATTCTCAGGTCCCCAAGATTTTGATGTATTTTTATCCATTTCAGTGGAAAGCAGTGACCAAAAATTAGTCTGAGGGACTGAGGGGATGATGGGGCTGGAAATCCCTGAAGACCACAGAGCCATGGAATGGGTTGGGATGGAAAGGACCAGATCTTCCAGATCCTTCAACCCATGGGATGATGGAGTTGGGAATCCCTGAAGACCACAGAGCCATGGAATGGATTGGGTTGGACAGGACCAGATCCTCCAACCCATGGGATGGTGGGGCTGGAAATCCCTGAAAGCCACGGAGACATTGAATAGGTTGGGTTGGGTTGGACCAGATCTTCCAACCGATGGGATGATTGTGGTTGGGAATCCCT
Source organism: Pyrgilauda ruficollis (assembly GCF_017590135.1). NCBI lineage: Eukaryota > Metazoa > Chordata > Aves > Passeriformes > Passeridae > Pyrgilauda > Pyrgilauda ruficollis. Next base: position 749,258 of record NW_024510877.1, read on the forward strand.
GAAAACCAGAGAGCCATGGAATGGGTTGGATTGGATGGGGCTAGATCCTCCAGCTCAACCGATGGGATGATTGTGGTTGGGAATCCCTGAAAACCAGAGAGCCATGGAATGGGTTGGGTTGGACAGGACCAGATCCTCCAGATCCTCCAACCCATGGGATGGTGGGGCTGGAAATCCCTGAAAACCAGGGAGCCATGGAATGGAGTGGGTTGGGTTTGGTTGGGTTGGACAGGACCAGATCCTCCAACCTATGGGATGATGGGGCTGGAAATCCCAGAAAACCACAGAGCCATGGAATGGGTTGCATTGGACGGGACCAGATCCTCCAGCTCCATCCCTGCTGTGTTGCTGGGTGGGTCAGAGGGAGGATTCCCTGCTTCCAGACTCCCAAAAAGTCACTTTTCCTAATAAATTTCCACCTTTTCCAAGGAGCCAGCCCTTCCTCAGTGCAAAAAGCTGGATTTCCAAAGGCTTTTCCTCCCCAAAAAAGCCAAAATCAGTGTTGGAAAGAACATCAGAGAGGTTTTCTGTGACTCCCCCCAGATTCAACCAGAGAGGTTGGAGAACCTCAGGCACAAAATACCTGGGAGAGACCCAGGAGTTTTATTCCAGGAGCTGTTGGAAAAACCAGTAAAACCAGTATGAGCTCATGGGGGGATGGCATTATTTCCACTGAGTTTTTTTCTATTTTCCCCCTTTGATTTTGATTTTTAAGCTGAGTGAAAGTCCAGGATAAGCTGGACTGTGTCTCCAAAGGGTGATCCCTGGTTCCTGTGCATCCCTGTTTCCCCCTCCAGCCTTGCTCCTGCTCCAGATGGAATCTTCATGTCGGAAAAAACAAAACTGGTCATGGTTATTTAAAGGGAAAAGGGTTAGGGTCATGGTTTAGGTTTAGGCTTAGGCTTAGGCTTAGGGTCATGGTTTAGGGTTAGGGTTAGGGTTAGGGTCAGGGTTAGGGTTAGGGTTAAGGTCAGGGTTAAGGTCATGGCTTAAGGTTACGGTTAGGGTTAGGTTTACAGTTAAGGTCATGTGTTACAGTTAGGCTTAAGCTTAGTCTTAGGGGCAGTTTAGGGTTAGGGTTAGGGTTAGGGTTAGGGTCATGGTTTAGGATTGGGGTTTAGGGTCAGGGTTAAGGTCAGTGTTAAGTTCATGGTTTAGTGTTAGGTTTAGGTTTAAAGTCATGCTTTATGGTTAGTGTTAGGGTTAAGTTCAGGGTTAGGGTTAGGGTTAGGGTTAGGGTTAGGGTTAGGGTTAGGGTTAGGTTTAGGGTTAGGGTTAGGTTTAGTGTCAATGTTTGGTTCATCCACCTCCACCTATGACAGGTCCTGTAGGCCCAGTCCTGGTTTGGAAATCTTGAGATGCTCCACCTCTCCCAGCCATCCCTGATCTTGGCAGAAATTTCTCTGCATTCCTAACCTTGGGATTAATTTCTGACCCTCATGAAGCAGTTTCCAACCCCAGAGAAGCACTGCTCCCACCCTTGTGGTTTTAAAGAGCATCTTCCTCTTGGCAGCCTTTGGACAATCTCAGCTTTTCCTTGGAGCTGTGGCTTTCACCAGGATTTTTAAATATTTTTTATTTAAATTCAAGTAATGGGCTTTTTGGTCTGACCTCCAGCAGTCTTTGAGGTCTCCCATCCCTGCTCAGGAAGTTGCTCCCAGCCCAGTGATGGATTTGAAGTGTGGGAGAGGCACAAAGAGCCCATAATTCCTGAGGCATTTCCCCTGGCCTGGGAATTCTGGGGTTTGATTTAAGCTGGGCCATGCCTGAGTTTTCAGCGTGGGATGACATCAGAGAGACAAAAATGAAGCAATTCTGGGTTTAGGAGTTTATTTAATCCAGATATTTTCAGTTACGTTTTCGGGCCAGAATCCAGGGGATCTTTCCTCAATCTAAATAAATCTCCCATTAAAAATAAAAAACCAACCCCAAAAGCAAAACAAAACCCAAACCAAACAGATGTTGCCAGAGTTCCAGAGCAGGATGCAAATCCCAGAACTTTTGCCATGGCTTTGAAATCCCAGAATTGTGGAATTCTGGAATGGTTGGGCTTGAGAGGGACCTGAGAGCCCATCCAGTGCCACCCTGCCACAGACAGGGACACCTCCCAATGTTCCAGTGGCTCCAAGCCCTGTCCAGCCTGGCCTGGGACACTTCCAGGGATGGGGAAAATTCCTGGGAATTCCATCCCAGGCCCACCCCACCCTCTGAGGGGGAGAACTGTGCCTTTCCCACCGTGACTTTGGGATACTCGGAGCCATTATCCCGCCGGGAATTTCCAGGAGAAGCGGGCGAGGCTGGAAGGGACCCACGCCTGTCACCGCGGGGTGAAGCACTCCAGGGGTTTTATCCCGGGTGGTTTTTTTTTTTTTTTTTTTGTTTGGTTGGTTGGGTTTTTGGGTGTTTTTTTTTTTTTGTTTGTTTTTTTTTAATTTGTTTTCTTTTGTTTTGGGGGTGTTTTTTGGGGTGTGTTTTTCCCCACGCCTCTTGTGCCACCTGCTGACGGACGGCTCCGTGTCCCCGCAGCCCCGGAGCATCCCCGGAGCATCCCCGCTCCTCCTCCAGCATCTCCCGCTCCTTCCTTCCCTCACCCCGCTCCCGCCACCAGCCCCGACCCGAATTATTCACGAGGCTTCACCGAAAAAAATCCCGTTTAAAAATAACTCAGAGCCCGCTCAGAGCACTTTGAACCCCGCTGGTTTTTATCTCCCGTGACACAGCAAAGCCCCAAAAATCAGCAATTCCCGCTCGCAGCCGCCACTGCCCCGCTGCTCTTTAGCGGGGGCTGGAGGAGCACAGCGGGGATTTTCCCACCTTTCCATTCCTGAGTTTTGGGGGTTTGGAGGAGAAGCAAAGCTGCAGATCCCGGCTGGCCAAGCAGAGGGCACTGCTGGCTCACGATTCCAGCCAGGGCTCTGCTCTTTGAGTCCATCCCGAAGTCCCGGCGCAGAAAATCTCTGCCGGGAGCAGAAATCGCAGGAGCAGCAGCTGAGAAACCCTGTGTCCCTTTCATCCCCCCGCCTCCAACAGGTCCTAAAAAATCCAGGAATAATAAGTTAAAAAGTGGGAATAATACCCAGTCGAACAGGGCCGTGATGGAGAGCACTGGGGAAGTGCTGAAAATGCACAAACTGGGGGGGGAAAAGAGATTAAATGGACACAGGAGATGAGAGCCTGGCCCAGTTTGGGTTCATCAGGATGTCCTGACACCCAGCAGGGCAGGGGAGTGGCTCCACCCCAGAGGCACAGAGCAGGTTCTTCACGAAAATGCACTAAAGTTTAATATTTTTATCCCATGGATTCTGAAATGTTGGAGATTTTCTTTCTTTTTCCCCCCTGATGTTTATTAGAAAGCTCTGGGGAGGGAATCTCCTCCCCTCATCCCCCTGCAGCTCCTTCTCACTCCCATCCTCTCCATTTTTTCTTTTACTTTGCTGATGGAAAAGGACAGAAAGCAGCTGGGAGGAAGCAGAGGATGTAGAAAACCCTTTCCAGTTGAATTTCAGCTGTGCCAGAGCATCCCCAAACCCCTCGGAGGTGCCCGTGCACAGCTCTGTGCTCGCATCCCCTGTGCACCCCCTCATTACTCCCTTTATTTATTAATTCCTAATATTCCCAGTGTCAATATTCCCATAATTCCCTCACTCCTGACCGCTTAAAACCCCAAATCCGGCAGCACCGAAGCACTGCGGGGGGTGTTGGCTCTCCTGAGAGGCGGATTCGAGTTTCCAGGGCTTCGGATGCTCCTCCGCCGCCGCAGCTCCTGATGCATCCCAGCGATATCTCCCGAAATCCGATACCGGGATGGTGCCGCTGCCATGGCAACGCTCCCGTCCCACCCCGAAGTGCCTTTCTGCCGGTTTCACCTAACCTGGTTAGAGGAGCAGTAATGGCCCTGGAGAGCCGTGACCGCATTAACCCCGCGCCGAGGGAGCGGGATGGGTGGGCGCTGGGAACGGATCCTCCCAGGCTTCTTCCCAGGAATTCCCGGCGCCATCCCTGCCCAAATGCTCCGGCCCAGAGCTTGGGGAAGCACTGGGGAAGGGTCTGGTCCCCCTGGGAAGGGTTTGGTCCCCCCAGGATGGCACTTGGGAAGAGCCTGAGACCCCTGGGAATGTTCTGATCCCACCTGAATGGCACTTGGGAAGAGCCTGAGACCCCTGGGAATGTTCTGATCCCACCTGAATGGCACTTGGGAAGAGCCTGAGACCCCTGGGAAGGGTCTGGTCCCCCTGAGAATGGTCTGATCCCTTCTGGATGGCACTTGGGAAGGGCCTGAGACCCCTGGGAATGGTCTGATCCACCTGAATGCACTTGGGAAGGGTCTGAGACCCCTGGGAATGGCATGAGCCCCTCGGGAATGTTCTGATCCCTCCTGGATGGCACTTGGGAAGGGTCTGAACCCCCTGATAATGGTCTGATCCCACCTGAATGGCACTTGGGAAGGGCCTAAGACCCCTGGGAAGGGCGTGAGCCCCTTGGGAAGGGTTCCTGTATGGCCTGAACCCCTTAAGATGGGTCTGATCCCTCCTGGATGGCTCTTGGGAATGATCTGATCTCTCCTGGATGGCACTTGGGAAGGCCCTGAGCCCCCTGGGAAGGGCATGAACCCCCTATGAAGGGTCTGATCCCTCCCGGGCGCCACTGGGAAAACCCCAAAAAGGCTCCGGGAAGGCTCAGCAGCAGGTTTTGGCCGGAGAGCACCTGTGAGGTGATTTAGGAGCCTCATTTAAGCCTCTGGAAGCTGCAGAGGCCACCTGCCATCCAGGGAGGGCTGGGTGTGACCTGTGGAGAGGGATGGGGACGGCCACAGTCTGGATGGCACTTGGGAAGGGTCTGAGACCCCTGGGAATGGCATGAGCCCCTTGGGAATGTTCTGATCCCTCCTGGATGGCACTTGGGAAGGGTCTGAACCCCCTGATAATGGTCTGATCCCACCTGAATGGCACTTGGGAAGGGCCTAAGACCCCTGGGAAGGGCGTGAGCCCCTTGGGAAGGGTTCCTGTATGGCCTGAACCCCTTAAGATGGGTCTGATCCCTCCTGGATGGCTCTTGGGAATGATCTGATCTCTCCTGGATGGCACTTGGGAAGGCCCTGAGCCCCCTGGGAAGGGCATGAACCCCCTATGAAGGGTCTGATCCCTCCCGGGCGCCACTGGGAAAACCCCTGCATGGCTCTTGGGAATGATCTGATCCCTCCTGGATGGCACTTGGGAAGGGCCTGAACCCCCTACGAAGGGTCTGATCCCTCCCGGACGCCACTGGGAAAACCTCAAAAAGGCTCCGGGAAGGCTCAGCAGCAGGTTTTGGCCGGAGAGCACCTGTGAGGTGATTTAGGAGCCTCATTTAAGCCTCTGGAAGCTGCAGAGGCCACCTGCCATCCAGGGAGGGCTGGGTGTGACCTGTGGAGAGGGATGGGGACGGCCACAGGGCCCCAAAGCCATCCCGGGACACCGATCCTGGGTGAAAATCCATTTTCCATCCCTCATCCCAGCCGGTGCCTCGTCTTTCCGCGGGTCCCGAGAGCCAAACCCCGCCCGTCCATTAATCCCGGAGTCATCAGGGGCGGATAAAGCCACTTCCCCCAATTCCTTCCTGCTCGTCTCGATCCCAGCCAAGCATTTCACCTTGGCGCCGGCCGCGAGCCGAGGTGTAAAATGACCCTGTTTGCTCGCAGCCCCAAACAAGGCGGCCAGACGGGGCCGTGGATCCCCCGGGCACCGGGAAAGGGCTGGGGGCGAGCGGGACGCGGGCCTGGGTTTGTGGAGAGGGTTTGGAGCAGGGAAACTGCGGGAAGAGCTGGCACGGGACCAGGATCCAGCCTGAAGAGCCGGGGCTGGGTCAAGGAGCTGCAGCCTCGTTCTTCTGTGGGACTGGGAATTTTGGGGGGTGGGCTGTGAGTGCAATAACATAAAAATGGCCCCAAAAAGGGGGGGGAAAGGGGGGGGGGAAGCAAAAAGAGGCGGGGAAAAAAGGGGAAAAATGCAAAAAAAGGGTAAGATAAGGCAAAAAATAAAAGCGGGGGGAAGGGGGGGGAAGCAAAAAGAAAAAAAAAAAAAAAGGGAAAAATGCAAAAAAAGGGTAAAACAAGGCAAAAAATAAAAGGACATCTCAGAGGAGAGTGTAAGAGAGAAATCACCGAGCAGGGCCTGGGCTTCCCCCACCAAAGGGATTCAGGAGATGCTGAGGGGATGCTGAGCCCTGAGCCTGAAAACCTGGGGAGGTGAGCTCGGTGATTCCCTTGATGTGTCCGGCCAAAATTCCCACTTTACACTGGAAAATGGGAATCATGGAAAGGCTGGGAAATCCCTCAGATGAGACCCCATGAACAGGAATGTCCTGGAGCCAAACCCAGGGACCCAGGGGCTGGGAACGAGCCCGGGGGTTCCCCAGGAATTCGGACCGACCCGAGTGGGGGGCTCCGAGCGCTTTTCTCCCCGAGCCACTGTATTTATTTTCCCTCCTGTTGCAGCCCCTCACTTCCTTGCCGGCTTGGGGCCGTTTATTTATCCAGCCTCCCCTCCCGGGCCGCCCTGGCTGGGGCGGAGGCCCCGGCCCGGCCCGGCCCCGGCCAGCCCGGCTCTGTCAGGGCTGTCAGCGAACACCCGTCCTGAGCCCGGCCAGGAATTTTAATTGAAATCGCCGCTCCCTGGGCTCAGATAAAGCACAGCATCACCCCACGGCCCGAGGGGCTCCCCAGGACCCCCCCGCTGTCCGGCGGGGTACCAGGAGCCGACCCCGCTGCCCAAATTCATGGGGGTACCCTGACCCCTCTCCATGCCCTGGGAAGGCTCTGCCGGTTCAGCCGAGGAAGCGCTGGGTCAAACTGGGACAAACTGGGAGGGAACTGGGGCCCGAAGCTGTCCCACGTCCCTGTCGCAGCGTCCCCTCCCCTCCCGCAGGAGCTTGGTGGTCTGCGCTCCTTATCAGCGCTTATCTGGCGGAGCCGCTCGCTAATGTGACCTTAATGGAGCTCAAATGGACTGGATTTGTTTTATTGCGGCTCAGCCCAAAGCCGGCACCCCCTGCCCCCCTCCCTCCTCTCCTTCCCGCTTCCCTTGTTTTGGAAACACGCAGGGAAGGGGCTGCTCCTTCCTCGCGGCTCAGGGGGCAGCGCATGGGGAGCCGGAGCCCCCCGGGCGGCAGGGAGAGCCCTCCCGGCACTGTCCCTCCTTCCTCTCCTTCCCCTCCTTCCCCTGCTCCCCCCGACCCCCGGGGACCCCCCGGGCCGGGGGCGCTTCGTGGAGGGTCGGAGCCGGGAGCGGGGCCGGCAGCGCCCGGAGATGCTCCCCACGCCCTTCTCGGTGAGGGACATCCTCAACCTGGAGGGGCCCGGGGGGCCCCGCACCGCCCCCGCGGCCCGAGCCGCCCGCAGCCCCGCCGGGCAGGACGAGCCGCGGCCGCGTAAGTGCCCGCGGGACCCCGCGGAGACGGGCGGAGGAAGCACCGGGGGGACCCTGCGGAGCCGCTCTCGTTCCCCGGCGCTGCGTCCTCGCACCCGCCGGTCCCGGTGGTTCCCCTTTTCCTCCCTTTTCCCTTTTCCCCACTCTTTTTTACCCCCTGGTTTGGTTTTGGGTTTTTTGGGGGGCATTTTTTCGGGCATCCCGCTGCGCCCCGGAGCCGCCGCGCATCCCCCGCGTATCCCCCGCGCATCCCCGCAGCTCCGGCTGCCCTCGGGGAACCGGACCGTCCTGGGGTGGATGGAGCTGGGGGTGGGTTTAGGATTTTGAGGGGTTTTTCCTGCCCGAAGTCACCCATCGCCACCGCTTTGGATGTCACCCCCGTGCGGCGCTCCGTGAGCCGGCCCCGCCGGGGACCCGCCCGGCCCCGGCAGCGCGGAGGATCCGAGCGGGGGTCGGAGCTGTCCCGCTTCTCCCCGCAGCTGAAATCCCAACAATTCCTCTGCTCCTGTTCCCCTCACGCCCAGCGGCTGCAGAGCGGGGAAAGCAGCGGGGGCAGAGCTGGGCAGACTGGGAGGGGGAGAGCGGAGCCCGGGGGGATTCTGTCCCCTTCACACCTTCCATCATCCAGAGCCTTCCAGAACCCCCTGGAATTCCCGAATTCCCAGCGCATCCCAGCCCGAGCTGGACCTGATCCCGGCTGCTCCTCTGCCGCACAAATTCCCAGCAAATCACAAATCTCCCCAAACCCGCAACTCCTCTCAGATTTAACGATTTTCCCTCCTCCACTCCCAGCTCCTTCGGGATTTTTTGTTTTGCCGAAATTCGGAGGAAGGTGGGATTCTCCTTTCCTGCAGCTGGAGGCAGATCCTGCCGGAGGTGTGGATTCCACAGCAGGATGGTGGGGAAAGGGAATTTGGGGTCTGGAATACTCGAACTGTGCCCGCTTTCCCCAAAACTTCAGAGGAAGGGGGAAAGGAGATTTTATCCAGAATTCGTGTAATAGCTTAATTAAAAATAAATTTTAAAAAATTAAAAAGGGGGCGGGGAAAAGAATTTTATTGAGTTCTCAATAAATATCACGGGAAAATTCTTATTAAATTTATCAAGTATCAGCCTTCACCTTAGGAACTGTCAGCCCTACTCCATCCTATTCCCAAGGGGTGCCACTCCCGGTTTGATCCCTCCCTCTCGCTGGAAACGGAGCTGGATTTGGGTCTGACTTTGCTTTCTTTTTCTCCCTGCCGCAGGAAAATCTCTGCTCGCTGCGAGCTTTGAGGCCGAGGAGCGGCGCGGGGAGCCCAGCCAGGCGCGCAGGCAGCGGCGGAAGCCGCGCGTTCTGTTCTCGCAGGCCCAGGTGCTGGAGCTGGAGCGGCGCTTCCAGCGGCAGAAATACCTGTCGGGGCCCGAGAGGGAGCAGCTGGCGCGGCTGCTGCAGCTCAGCCCCACGCAGGTGAAGATCTGGTTCCAGAACCGGCGCTACAAGAGCAAGAGGCAGCGGCAGGAGCGGAGCCCGGCGCCGGCCGTGCCCGCGCTGTCCCCGCGCACGGTGGCGGTGCCGGTGCTGGTGCGGGACGGCAAACCCTGCCCGGGGGGCTGCGGGCCCTTCCCGGCTCCCTGGGGAATTCCAGGTCCCTTTTCCTCCAGCTCCTGCTGCGGCGGCAGCGCTCTCGGGGCGGGGTACGGGGGCGGGTACCCCGGGGTGCAGCCCGGTGCCACCCCCGGCGGTGCCCAGCGCCTGCCCCCCGCTCTGCCCGCGGGAATCAGCGCCGGGAGCCGGAGGTGAGCCGGGAAGAAGCACCGGGAAAGCTCCCGCTGCTCCAGAGCCGAGCCCCGATCGCGACAGGAGCCAATCCAAAAGAATTCTGCCAGCCCGGACAGCGGAACAATCCCTGGAAAAAGAGAGGGGACGCTGCCTTCACAGCCCCACAGTGACTTTTGGCACGCAGCAATTATAAATTATTTATTATTAAACAATAATTTGGAGTCTGGCCCCTCCAGCTCCCAAGGGATTTGCTCCCCCAGGATGCCACCAGGACTTTTCCTTCCTCAAGAAAACTGGAAAACAGGGGCCGTGCACATCCCTCTGCTTTTTTTTTTAATGGACAATATTTAATGCTTTGTGTTCCTATAATTTCTAGATTTATTTCTGATTTGTTTTTCTTAATAATTCCCAGCACAGATATCGATTTCTGCCTTTATTATTAATATTATTTTTGCTGTTATTATTATTTGCAAGTAAAAACAAAATGGTGAAATTGTGTTTTCTCCCTTCTTGTCATTTCTCACTTTGTATTTTGAATTTTACCATCTGCAGTTTGCACCTGAGCATCCAAACCTAAGCCAAAGAAAAATAAAAATCAAATCAAATCCTAATAATCCGGGCAAAAATCACCTTGTAGACCAAGTCTGGGGATTCCACAGGGTGCTTTTCCCTGCAGTTCCATAGGGAATTTCATTTTCCCTGCAATTCCACAGGATCCTTTTTCCTGAAATTCCACAGGGAACTAATTTCCCTGCAGTTCCACAGGGAATTCCTTTTCCCTGCAGTTCCACAGGAAATTCCCTTTTCCCTTCAATTCCGCAGGAAATTCCCTTTCCCCTTCAATTCCACAGGGAATCCTTTTCCCCTGCAGTTCCACAGGGAAATCCTTTCCCTGCAATTTCACAAGGAATTCCCTTTCCCCTCAGTTCCACAGGGAATTCTTTTTCCCTGCAGTTCCACAGGGAATTCCCTTTTTTCTGCGCTGGGAATTGCTGCTGGCACTGGGAGAAGCCCTGGGATCGCAGTGCACGGGCTCACCTGAAATCCCCAACAACGCTGGGAGTTTTCCTTGGAGGTCCGGCCACAAACTGAGGCAAATCCCAGGAAACTCCCCAAAACAAAGGCAGAAATCAAGGAAGGAAACGGCTTCCCTCAGGAAAAAAACCTGGAAAAGGGAATCGTAAGAGCTGGAGGAGCTCTGGGCAAAGCCCTCAGGGACGGGGTGGGATTGTTGGGATCAGCCAGAGCCGGGTACTCGCTGATCCCTCCGAGCTCAGGATATTCCCAATTCCTTCGTAACTCTGCCCAAATTCCCTTTCTCTGCCTAAAAACATTGCAGCTCCTGAGCTTTTCCGAGCGTTCCGTGAGTTCGGGGGGCTAATTCCCAAACCAGAGGCTGCAGAAGGAAAAAGGGCTGGAAAAGCCGGGTTTGGGGCACGTTTGCACAACCGGCTGTAACCAAACACCTCCTATAAAATCAACAAAGTCCGCAGGGGATTTGAGGGAAATCTTTTGTTTCCCTTTTTAAGGGTAAAAAAAAACCCAGGCCCGGCTGAAGGGGCTGGGTTTGGGAATTAAAGAAGGGATCAGTGCTGATACTTCGGCAGGAAAAGGGGTTTGGAGACAGCAGAGCTGGAGGAGGTCACTGATAAATCATATTTAGTGACTTAGAGATTTATTTAAATACAAACTGCCCGCAATTCCCAGGGATCCTGCTCATGAGCATCACCAGAGCTCCCACGGGACCTTCCCCAGGAGATGGATTTGCCTTGAGATGGCACAAGGTGGATTTTTAATTCCGTGTTCCCCACATCTGGGGGGTCCCGAGGCTGTTCGCGTTGTTTTCCAAACAGAAACTCTGGAAGAACAACTACAAATCAATCGGATCCTCAGGAAAGAATCTGCTCTAGCGGGCGACTCAACTCGTGGTTTTTCTTGGATTTGGGAAGGTTTTGCTCCTTTTGGGTGACCAAGACTTTGTTGTAAAAGGTGTTCAGGCTTCTTAAATGAATTGAGAGATTAGTCTGAGGTTCAGGCTTAAACTTTCAGCCCTTTCCGTGCCAGGATTTGTCTCTGGAGCTGCTCTTCCTGGCTTTTAAATCATCCCAGGCTCTCGTTTGAGCAGCTTTGCAAAGCTGACAAAAATGTCTTTGACATTTCCCCGTTTTCTGACACGCTGGGAGTACATCAAAGCGGAGGCGTTTGAGGAAAACCCTCAAAATAAATCTAAACACCACCCAACCCTTTTATTTCTCCGCTTTTCCCCCTGAAAGCAGCGTTTTCCCGAAGCGCTCAGAGGTGGAAATCATTCCCATAAGGGAGGGAGAGCAGAGCTGGGACTGGGGCGATGGATGCAGAACATCCTCCAAGGATGCTCTCCCAAAAAAAAAAAACCAATCCGGACGCATTTAATCCCAAATTCACGTCCTCGTCTTCAGATCCGGGGGAGATTTGCGAGCAGAGAAAGCGGGGGAGGCGCAGAGGGGCGGCCGTGACCCCGCGGATCCGCAGGAGGGACGCCCCGAGCGGGAGGGAGAAGGCAGCGCCCGAGCCCGGCGGGAGCGGCACGGCCGAAGGGCGTAGACCGTGCCAGGCTCTCCAATCAGCCCCGCGAGGGCTGGCTCGGGCCGGATAAACGCGGGGCCGGGCCGGATAAATGCGGGGAGCGGCGAGCGGCGGGAGCAGCAGGGGATGAGCGGCGGGGCGCGGCCGGGACGGCGGCAGAGCTCGGCCCGCAGCCCCCCGGCCATGAGCGGCACCCCCGGGGCAGCCCCGCAGCCCCGGGCCGGCCCCTCCAGGCCCCGCACGTCCTTCCTCATCCAGGACATCCTCTGGGACGAGCCCGAGCGCGCCGGGAGCGGCGGGGATGCGGGGCTGGGAGCGGGCAGCGAGGAGAGCAGCGGGGCCAGCCCAGCCCCGGGACTCCCCCCCGGGGGTCCCCATCCCCCGGGAGCCGCGGGGACAGCCCAGGGACCGGACACAGGTAACGGGGGAGCGGGGGGGAGCGGGAACGGCTGTGCCTGGGGCGGGGATGGAGCGGGACAATCTGCGCTTCGGTCGGGGATGGATCGGGAATTGATCGGGGATGGATCAGGGATGGCAGTGCTTGGGACAGGGAATGGATCAGGAATGGCAGTGCTTGGGACAGGGAATGGATCAGGGAATGGATCAGGGATGGATCAGGGATGGATCAGGAATGGATCAGGGATGGCTGTGCTTGGGACAGGGAGGGAATGGATCAGGAATGTCTCAGTCTGGGATAAGGAATGCATCAGCAATGTATTGGGAACGGATCAGTAAAGTCTGTGTTTGCATCAGGGAAAGGATGAGGAATGTCTGAGCTTGGGTCAGGGAATGGACCAGGAATGGATCAGGGATGGATCACAGACTGATCAGGAATGGATCACAAATGGATCAGGGACTGATCAGGGATTGATCAGGAGTGGATCAGTGATGGACCAGGAGTGTCTGAGCTTGGGTCAGGGAATGGATCAGGAATCCAGACCCGGAGCCACTCTTGGATTAAACTCCAGGAGTGTCCGAGCTGGAGCAGGGGAGAGTAAGGAATTCAGAGGCTGAGTGAAAACCTTTCCTCTGTGCCCCAAAGGGCTCCAAGCTCGGAATCTGCCTAAAACGTTGCTTGAAAACCCAATTTGATTCATTTCTACAAAAAATTGGGGAAAAAAATTCTTGGGAAAAAAAATTCCCTTTAATGCAGATCCCAGAAAAGGCACCTTGGGAAGGGGCTGCCCAGAGAGGGAGAAGCAGCATCCAAAATCCCAGTGGGACTCAGGATTTTGGGACAAGATTTTTGGAGATGGGACTCAGCCTTTCCCTGCCCAAACATCCCAGGCCGAGCTCAAACAGCCCCAAATCCCTTTGGAATTCTCCAGCACTGGCTCTGACAGCCCTGCCAGGGGAATTTTGGCTTTCCAGCCCAATTCTATTAACAGAAATTCCTACATAAAAGCTCTGGGATTCCAGGGACAACCAGGATTCACAAAGTTGGGAATTTATTCCCTTGGTTTTTTCTTGTGTTCACACCTTAAGAAAATAAATGGAAAAATGACCGAAAGCCAAAAAAATTTGGCTGATTTCCATCCAGATAATGTTAAAAAAGGGATTAACTCCAGAAATAAATTTAACTGAGGGGTTTTAGCTGTTGTGGGTGAGACTTCCCAGGAGCTCAGCACCTTCCTGGCTCCTGACTTTGGTGATTCATTGGGAATTAGTTGGAGATCCAAGGCCAGGTCTGAAGTTTGAGATGTAAAGGGTTAAAACTGCCCTAAAATCTCTTGGCATTGCCTTGGAGAGATGGGATGGAAAAGGCAGGAATTTATTCCCGATGCTGTCCCACTGCAGCCCTGGGCTGCTCCCATTTCCCACTGCAGAGCCATTCCTGTGAGGAGTGGGGAGCTCGAGGATTTATTTCCTTTGGGAATTCTGGTTTTCCCACAGGCACAGGATATTCCAAAGCAGGATTTGATATGAATCCTGCAAAAAAAAAATTCCTTTGATGCCATTTTAGACATAACAACAGAACCTTGGGATTTAGGGAGACCTCCACCAGCGCTGGAAAATGTCCCTTTTTGGGGATTTCATCCTATCCTATCCTATCCTATCCTATCCTATCCTATCCTATCCTATCCTATGCTGTTTTATCCTGGGATGTTATTCCATCCTATCCTATTTTATTTGAGGATATTATTCCATTTTATCCTATTTTATTTGGGGATATTATTCCTATTTTATCCTATTTTATTTGGGGATATTTTTCCTATCCTATTCCTAATCCTATTCCTATTCCTATTCCTATTCCTATTTACTATCCCTATCCCTATTCCAGCACTAGAAATATCCCTTTTTGGGAATTTTATTCTATCCTGTTTGTTTGAGTAGGGATTTTTGTGTGAATGGGAATTTTTGTCCAAGTGGGAATTTTTATCCAAGAGGGAACATTTTCTGAGTGGGGATTATTGTCGAATTGGGAATTTTTGTCCAAGTGGGGATTTTTGTCTGAGTGGGGATTTTTATCCAAGTGGGAATTTTTGTCCGAGTGGGAATTTTTGTTTGAGTAGGGATTTTTGTCCAAGTGAGAATTTTTGTGCAGTGGGGTTTTTTGTCTGTGTGGGGATTTTTGTCCAAGTGGGAATTTTTATCCAAGAGGGAACATTTTCTGAGTGGGGATTATTGTCGAATTGGGAATTTTTGTCCAAGTGGGAATTTTTATCCAACAGGAAACATTTTCTGAGTGGGGATTATTGTCGAATTCGGAATTTTTGTCCAAGTGGGGATTTTCCCAAGCGGTTCTTTCCCACTTTTCCCTTCCCAGAGGCGCCGGTGGAGCCGTTCCTGCCCGACTGCGCCCCCGCCGTGCACCCCATGTGGGGATTATTGTCAAATTGGGAATTTTTGTCCAAGTGGGAATTTTTATCCAAGAGGGAACATTTTCTGAGTGGGGATTATTGTCGAATTGGGAATTTTTGTCCAAGTGGGGATTTTCCCAAGCGGTTCTTTCCCACTTTTCCCTTCCCAGAGGCGCCGGTGGAGCCGTTCCTGCCCGACTGCGCCCCCGCCGTGCACCCCATGGCCCCGCGGCCTCCCCGGCAGGGCAAACGCTCCCGAGCCGCCTTTTCCCACAGCCAGGTGATCGAACTGGAGCGCAAATTCAGCCACCAGAAATACCTGTCGGCCCCCGAGAGAGCTCACCTGGCCCGGCACCTGCAGCTCACCGAGACCCAGGTGAAGATCTGGTTCCAGAACAGGAGGTACAAGACCAAGAGGAAACAGGTGGTGGCCGGGATGAGCCGCTTGGACTCGCGCCAGGAAGCGCCAGAATTCCCGGGAATGTCGCTGCTGGCGCTCAGGGGCACCTGGCCCTACCTGCCCTGCCTGTACTACGTCAATTCCTGGAGCCCCTCCTGGTAGAAATGGCTTTTTTTTTTTTTTTAGGGGGTTTTTCCTTAAATCCAGAAGGGAGGCGTTTCCTAAAATCCAGCGGCAGCGTTTCGTAGTGACAGCGTGAAATTGTCTCATCACTAACACTGAAATAAGTGAAAAAGAGCCCAAAACTTTAATTGCAGTGCTCTGGGAATTCCCAGGGAATCCGTGGCTGCCCCATCCCTGGAAGTGCCCAAATCCAGGCTGGAGCTGAGGGCACCTGGCCTTGCCTGCCCTGACTCTACTGCGTCACTTCCTGGAACTCCTCCTGGTAGAAATGGCTTTTTTAGGTGGAAAAGGTCTGGTTTTTCCTTAAATCCAGAAGGGAGGAATGTTTTTTAGGTGGTTTTTCCTTAAATCCAGAAGGGAGGAATGTTTTTTAGGTGGTTTTTCCATAAATCCAGAAGGGAGGGATTGCAGTGGCAGCGTTTTGTAGTGGCAGCATGAAATTGTCTCATCACTAACACTGAAATAACTGAAAAGAGCCCAAAATTTTAATTGCAGTGCCCTGGGAATTCCCAGGGCAGCCCATCCCTGGAAGTGCCCAAATCCAGGCTGGAGCTGGGGGCACCCAGCTTTACCTGCCCTGGGGAGTTCCTGCAGCCCCTCTTGGTAGAAACTGCTTTTTTTTGGAGGAAAATATTGCTTTTTCCCAAAGTTTGGGGTGGTTTAACTCTGTGTTGCTCTTCCCAGAGCTGATTAGGGGTGGGATTTCAGTGGCAGCGCAAACCTCTCTGGCCACTAACAATGAAATAACCAAAAACAGCCCAAATTTTTAATAACAATTAATTTAGTGTTTGATTGCAATGCTCTGGGAATTGCCAGGGAATCCGTGGCTGCCCCATCCCTGGAAGAGCCCACCTGGCCTCACCTGCCCTGGGGAATTCCTGGAGCCACTCCTGGTTTTTTGGGAGGAAAATATCCAATTTTTCCTTAAGTTCAGAGCAGAGGGATTGGCAGTAGTGGCAGCTCAAAGCTCACTCCTCATTAACACTGAAATACCAAAGAAACAGTCCAAAATTTTAATAACAATTAATTTAGTGTTTTATTCCAATCCTCTGGGAATTCCCAGGGAATCCGTGGCTGCCCCATCCCTGGAAGTTCCCAAAGCTGGCCTGGATGTGGCTTAGAGCCCCTCCTGGTAGAAACTGCATTTTTAGGTGCAAAATTTAATTTTTTCCCTAAGTTTGGGGTGGTTTAACTCTGTGTTGCTCTTCCCAGAGCTGATTGGGGTGGGATTTCAGTGGCAGCACAAAATTCTCTGGCCACTAACTCTGAAATAACCAAAGAAAAACCAACCCAAAATTTAAATATCAGTTCATTCAGTTTTTAATTGCAATGCTCTGGGAATTCCCAGGGATTCTGTGGCTGCCCCATCCCTGGAAGTGCCCAAATCCAGGCTGGATGAGGCCAGAGCTGGGAGCTCTGGCTTTACCTGCCCTGCCTCTACTACGGGAATTCCTGGAGCTCCTCCTGGTAGAAACTGTATTTTTAGGTGGAAAATATATTTGTTTCCTGAAGTTTGGGGTGGTTTAACTCTGTGTTGCTCTTCCCAGAGCTGATTAGGGGTGGGATTTCAGTGGCAGCACAAACCTCTCTGGCCACTAATGCTGAAATAACCAAAGAAAAACCGAACCAAAATTTAAATATCAGTTCATTCAGTTTTTAATTGCAATGCTCTGGGAATTCCCAGGGATTCTGTGGCTGCCCCATCCCTGGAAGTGCCCAGATCCCGTCCCCAGCCGGAGGTGCCCTGGTGCCACCCCGGGAGGGACAATGGGGCAGTGACAGACGAGCTTTGCATATCCGGGTGTTGGCCCTGCCGGGCGTTCCCGGGCTGGCAGAGCAGCAAATCCCCACTGCAGCCGGAATTTGGGGCTTGCAGTCGTGTTTTCCCAACCTGGATCACCCCAGGATTCCCAGTTCCCAGCGCTGGGGCAGCACAACAGCAACAGGATGATCCCAACAAGTCATTTTTAGGGGAAAATGTCCCATTTGCACTTACAGAATAGCAAAATTTTCAATTTTTAAAAACTAATTACACCTGAAGTTTCCAATTCCATGGGGAAGGTGTGAGAATAAAGGAGATTTCCTTCATTATTTCCTTTTTTAGCTGGAATATTTCCTTAAATATTTCCTGAATCCTTCCTTAAATGAATTTTAATGGATTTTCTCAGCTGGAAATGCATTTTCTCAGCTGGAGTAACTCAGCAAAGCTCTGCTGGAGCAGATTTAATCTCCTGGGATTCAATTCCACTGAGGTTTCTTCCCTGGGAAGCTCCAGGAATGTTCCTGTGATTCCTGCTCTTCCCTTGAAAATGAAAATTCCCATGAAATTCCCTCCTGGAGCAGGGAAATGCAACCAACAAAGAACGAGAAGGAACTGCCTGGATTTTCCCCTTTTCCACAGGATTTTCCCCTTTTCCACAGGATTTTTTGGGATTTCTCTTCTGCCTGGTGAATCCTCTGAGCTCCCAGGCAGAGGAGGCAAAAATTCCAGGGGCAAAATTGCAGGGAAGGGAGGGCAGGGCGGGGAGGACAGCCAAGCTCAGGAGTTGGGAATTTTTCTCTCGCTATCAGAATTTCTGTGCCTTTGGAATTGTCTCTTTTAGGAAAGTAACTTTTTAGAAAAGTAACTTTTCCTATCTCCAGCTCCATTTTTCTCCGGGCACCCCCCGAGGATCCCGGATTCCAGAGGGAAGGACATCTCCTCTCGCTGTTGCAAAATGTTCCCATCCCTGCTCTTATCCGCTGGGAACAACAAAAATCCCTTTATTGACCTCCAAAAAAATCCCTTTATGACCCCCCCGAGGGCACCTCCTGCCCAAACCCCACAGGTTTCACTCCCAGAGCCTCGGGGCGCTGCTGGAATCCCCCGAGGTTAAGCTAAGACCAGCTCAGACACCGAGTTTAAGCTAAAACCGGCTCAGACAGGCACGGACACCGAGGTTAGGCTAAAACCAGCTTGGACATCGAGGTTAGGCTAAAACCAGCTCGGACACCGAGTTTAAGCTAAGAGCAGCTCAGACATCAAGTTTAAGCTAAAACCAGCTCTGACACCGAGTTTAAGCTAAAACCAGCTCAGACAGGCACGGACACTGAGTTGAAGCTAAAACCAGCTCGGACACCGAGTTTAAGCTAAAACCAGCTTGGACACTGAGTTTAAGCTAAAACCAGCTCAGACAGGCATGGACACTGAATTTATACTAAAACCAGCTCGGACACTGAGTTTAAGCTAAAACCAGCTTGGAGCATCCCACACTGCACGGGCTGGG
This sequence comes from Pyrgilauda ruficollis, assembly GCF_017590135.1. Taxonomy (NCBI): domain Eukaryota; kingdom Metazoa; phylum Chordata; class Aves; order Passeriformes; family Passeridae; genus Pyrgilauda; species Pyrgilauda ruficollis. The sequence continues at coordinate 767,638 of NW_024510877.1, forward strand.
ATGGGAATGTTCCACTGGGAAGGACTGGGCTGGGAAAAGGGGATTAAACTGGGAATGAGATCTGAGCTGGAAATGAGATCTAAACTGGAAATGGAAAATAAATCTAAACTGGGAAGGAGATTTGAGCTGGAAATGAGATCTAAACTGGAAATGAGACCTGAATTGGAAAATAAATCTAAACTGGAATATAAATCTAAACTGAAAATTAAATCTAAACTAGATATGAGATCTGAATTGAAAATTAGAACTAAACTGGAAATGAGATCTGAGCTGGAAATGAGATCTAAACTGAAAATGAGATCTAAACTGGAAATGAGATCCAAAATAAAAATTAGGTCTAAACTGAAAAAAATCTAAGCTGAAAATAAAATCTAAACTGAAATTGAGGTCTAAATTGCAAATGAGATCTAAACTGAAAATGAGACCTGAACTAAAAATGAGATCTAAGCTGAAAATAAAATCTAATCTGAAATTGAGATCTAAATTGCAAATGAGCTCTGAACTAAAACTGAGCTCTAAGCTGAATTTCTTGGGTGCTTCTTTGGGGAATGTCACTGTCACAGCTGATTTTTTTTTCCTGCTCGGGGTTTCCAAGCCCAAATCTCCTCGTGGTGCTCCCGATCCCAAAAGCTCTCCCCAAATCCCCAGTTCTGGTTTTGTCCCTGGTTTTGGTCCCGTTCCCTCTGCTCTGGGATCCTCTGGAATAAAATTGCAGGACCTGTGCCAAGAACGAGCGATTCCTGAGGGGTTTTGTCCTGCCTTTGGGGTTTTGGTCCTGCCTTTGGGGTTTTTTTCCCAGGTTTGGGGTTTTTATCCCAGCTTTGGTGGTTTTATCCTGGATTTGGGGTTTTGTCCTGGCTTTGGGGGTTTTATCCCAGGTTTAGGGTTTTCACCCTGGGGTTGGGAGTTTTACCCCGGGTTTGGGGGTTTTATCCTGGGTTTGGGGGTTTTATCCCAAGTTTGGGGGTTTTGCCCCAAGTTTGGGGTTTTGGTCCTGCCTTTGGGTTTTTTTTTCCCAGGTTTGGGGTTTTTATCCCGTGTTTGGGGGTTTTATCCTGGATTTAGAGGTTTTATCCTGGCTTTGGGGTTTTTATCTCAGGTTTGGGGTTTTTATCCCGGGTTTGGGGTTTTTATCCTGGGTTTGGGGTTTTTATCCCAGGTTTGGGGGTTTTACCCCAGGTTTGGGGTTCTTTCCATCCCTGCTCCTGCTGTGAGTGACCCCGAGTGTCCCAGCAGCACCAAAAACTGGGACACACCTCTGTGCAGTGATGATTGGGTGAGGAATCATCCCAAAATCCTCATCCATCCCTATTTTTGGTGCTCAGCACCCAATCCTGTCCCATCCCTCCTCCAGCCAGGCAAAAATCTCCCTGAGCATCCCCTGATCCCATTTCCAGCTGATTATTCCCCAAAAGTCAGAATTTCTAAGTGAAATTCTTTCCTTATCACCCCCAAACCCCACAATTTCAGCACCATCCAGGAGTTTGGAAGCCTTATCATCCTGCTTATTTCTGCTCCTGCTTTCCACAGTCCTGAAATCCCAGTCAGGGACAGGTTTGGGGGTTTTTTAGACCATAAATACAGGGATTGGTCCTGGGAATTCTCACTGTGGGTGCTCCCCCTCGGAGGGTGGGGAGGGACTCACCTCTGTCCCAGCTGTCCCCACACTCCCTCCCTCCCTCCTGCTGCTCTTCCCAGATGGAAAATTAGCCCCAGTCCCTGCCTTATTCCCAGTTTATGTTATATTCTGGTAAATGAAAAGAAAAAAATCACCAAAAAAAACCAAACAGGGATTAAATGGGGAAATGGAGCTGGGCATGGAGCCCAGCCCAGCTCTGCAGGCCCTGATCCCATCACTGGGGTGGGAAAGCTCCTCTCCAGGGGGATGGTTTGTCCCAGGACACCTCAGCCAGGCTGGATTTGGGATTTCCTGCTGGGTAATCCTGCTGAGCATCCCCCTGCTCCCTAATCCAGCTGCATCCCAAATTTTGCTGCCAAACAGCAAAGTGCAGGTGGGATCCTGCCAAAAAACTTCTGGATGAGCCTGGCTGGAGCAGGGATGAGGCAGCAGCCCCAGATCCATCCCAGCTCTGCTGGGAGAAACCCCTTGGCTGCCTCAGCCCTGCCCTCCCTCCTCCCCTCCCATCCCAAGGGGGTTTTATGGACATAAATCACACTTCCAGTCCCTTTTCCCTTTATTTTCCAAGCACAAAGCACCAGGACAAACAAAAAAGGGGCTGAGCTGTTTGATAAAGAAATCCTTGGGGAGTGTGAAGGCATCAATCATTCCCAGGGGATAAATATCCCCTTGATTAATGGGGACTGGGAAAATCCCACACCTGACTCCAGAGCCAGGGGGCTCCGTCAGCCCTGAGGAAGCAGAATTCCTGTTTGTGCCCAAGTGGGAAGGGAAAATATCCTTTAAATCCCCCATGATCCATCAGGATTATCCCAGGGCTGGTGCTGACACAACGCTGCCCTGCTCGGGGCCAAATCATTTCTTTAAAGGATAAAAAAACTCCCGAGAAAATACAAGAGGGAGGGAGGAGGCTGCCTGTGGATAATGGAACTGCTGAGCAACATTTGCATGCCCTGAACCACATTCCTGGCAGAAATCCAGGGACTGCAGCCAAGGAAAGCCTCGGCTGGAGGGTTTGCAGAGCGGTGGGAACGGGTTTGGGGACGGAGCTGGAGAGGGGTGGGGAGGGCAAGGACACCCCTGGGGCTGCAGCAGGGGATCCTGCAAGGGAGAGAGGGAAAGCTCCTGGGAATGGGAATGGATCCTTGGGGACCTGGGGATCCTGCAGAGGAGAGGGGAAAGCTCTTGGGAATGGATCCTTGGGGATGTGGGGATCCTGCAGGGGAGAGGGGAAAGCTCCTGGGAATGGGAATGGATCCTTTGGGATGTGGGGATCCTGCAGGGGAGAGAGGGAAAGCTCTCAGGAAAGAGGAGGAATCCTTTGGGATGTTTTCCCAGAAGAAGAGCAGGAAAGGTCTTGGGAGTGAGGATGGATCCTTTGGGATGTGGGGATCCTGCAGGGGAGAGGGGAAAGCTCCTGGGAATGGGAATGGATCCTTTGGGATATGGGGATCCTGCAGGGGAGACAGGAAAGCTCCTGGGAACTGATCCTTTGGGACCTGGGGATCCTGCAGGGGAGAGGGGAAAGCTCCTGGGAATGGGAATGGATCCTTGGGGACGTGGGGATCCTGCAGGGGAGAGGGGAAAGCTCTCAGGAATAGGAATGGATCCTCTGGGATGTGGGGATGTTTCTGAGGAGAGAGGGAAGCTGAGCCATGAGGACACCCCAGCCCTGGAAGTGTCCAAAGCCTGGAGGAGCCCCCAGGGATAGGGGAAAGTGTCCCATGGGAATGGGATGAGCTTTAGGGTCTCTCCAACCCAACCCATTCCACGATTCCACAAGGATTTCGAGCTCTTCAAATCCCTCAAGGACTTTCAGTGTTGAATATTCCCATCATGGGTGCTCCTGTTATCCATGGAAACTCCTCATGGATCCACCTGCTGCTTCCTCCACCCTTGGAAGCAGCAATGCCAAAGAGATTCAGGGGAGAAGGGGAATCCAAGTGGCACAAAATCCAGGCAGATTTCCACCAAAAAAAAAAAAAAAAAAAAAAAAAAAAAAAAAGAGAAAAAGGGAGAAAAGGGGCTTGGAGAGGTGGAAAATGCAGCTTTGGGGACTGGCATTCCCATGGGAAACTCCTGCAAAAGATCCAAAGTGAAGTCCTCCTCTTCTGACACAGCCTGAGCACCTCAATTCCCAAAAAACCAGCTAAAAGTAGGGAGAAATCCCAGGAAAAATCCCTGGAAGTGCTTCCAAAGCCAGCAGGAATTTGTGGTGGCCGCTCCCTGGAGGGAAAGTTGGGAGATAAAAAAAAGGATTTTTATGGGAGTTTGGAGCAAAGCTGGGTTTGTGTGGGAATGCTCTGAGCTTGGAGCCAAAAGGAGCAGAGGGAAGGATTTGGGGGCTGGATTTGGGATTTTTGTTATCCCTCATCCCAAAATGGGAAAGGGAGGGACAAAAGGGGTCCCCTCCCAGCAGGGACCCGGGAATCCTCTGGGAATGGAGACAGGGAGGGATGGAAATTAAGGAAAAGGGACAGAAATCAATGAAAAGGGGTGGAAAGCAAGGAAAAGAGACGGAAATCAAGGAAAAGGGACAGAAATCAAGGAAAAGGGATGGAAATGAAGGAAAAAGAACAGAAATCAAGGAAAAGGGATGGAAATCAAGGAAAAGGGACGGAAATCAAGGAAGGGTGGAAATGATGGAAAAGGGGTGGAAATAAAGGAAAAGTGGTGGGACCCAGGACCCGGCTCTGCCTCCCACCAAAAGTCCCCCTGAGGATCCAGGAATGTTTTCCAGCTGGATCCCAAACATTCCCTCTGTGCTGGGGACTTCACAATCCAAACATTGCGGTTGAAATTCCCATTTTTTGCCTTTGGAACCCACCCTGGGCTCCCCTTTGCCGGGCAGAGCCACATCCCTGGGATGATCCCGGGGGAGTTGGGCTCTGCCTCGGCCCCGGGAGCTGCCAGGGACAGCAAGGACACGGGGGAGCCTCCCGGGATTTTCCCACTGGATGCCGCTGTAGCGGTGGAGGATCCTCCCGCTTCTGTTCCCACCGAGGGCTTTTCCCAGCGCTCATTCCAGGATTTCCAAGAGGAACCAGCAACGCAGAATTCCCAGGAATTTGGCCCCACAGCCTGGATTTCCCGCTGGATTAGCCCTGCTAGGATAATCCTGCTGAGCATCCCTCTGCTCCCTAATCCAGCTGCATCCCAAATTTTGCTGCCAGACATCAAAGTGCAGGTGGGCACTTGGGTGTTGGGTGTCCCTAAAACCTCATCCAGGGGTTTTTGGGACAGACAGAATTCCGAAAAAGGGGATAAAACTTCAGAGCAAGGTCCAAACATCCCCTCCAGCCCTGGCTTCCCACACGGATATTGCAGAAAGATATTCCCAGATTTTCCAGCAGTTTGGTTTGCCAGGGAAGAGTTTGAATCTCCCAGAACTCCTGAGGCTGCAGCAGGACCTCAAAGGAGGAGAAAGGGAAAGGGATCCCGTCCTGGGAACGGGATCCTGTCCTGGGAATAGGATACAGTCCTGGGAATGGGATCCAGTTCTGGGAGTGGGATCCAACCCTGGGAATGGGATCCTGTCCTGGGAAGGGGATCCTGTCATGGGAATGGGATCCAGCCCTGGGAAGGGAATCCAGCCCTGGGAAGGGGATCCAGCCCTGGGAAGGGGATCCTGTCCTGGGAAAGGGATCCTGTCCAGGGAATGGGATCCTGTCCTGGGAAAGGGATCCTGTTAGGGGAATGGGATCTTGTCCTGGAAATAGGACCCTCTCTGCATAAAGGGATCCTTTACTGGGAAAGGGATCCAGTCCTAGGAACAGGATCCTGCCCTGCTAGTGGGATCCTGTCTAGAGAAAGGGATCCTCTCTGGAGAATGGGATCCTTTACTGGGAAAGGGATCCTGTCCAGGGAATTGGATCCTGTCCTGCAGAGCCCATGGTGCTGAAGGGGTAAAATCAGGGATCTTCCATTCCCAGATTCCAGGATTTCTCCTTCCACCCCTCAAGCCTGGAGTTCTTACAGGCATTATTTCATTTCCCCTCCTCTCCCCCTCTTGTTTCCCTCCAGACCCAGTCCTCTTCGTCGGGACCCCTTAAGACTCCCACTCACACCTTCCCTCAGGGAATCCCATGGCTCCAAGCAGCTGCTGAGGTCTCTGGGATGAACAAATCCCATTAAAAACCCTTCCAAGGATATTCACCCATGGATCTGTCCTGGTTCAAATGTCCCATTAGCCCCCAGGGCCCAGCCCCGAGGGGACAGAGGTGCCACCAAGTGCCACCAAGTGCCACAGCCGGGCTGGCACCTCCAGCAGGAGCAGAGCAGCATGGGTGCAGGAAGGGTAAGGGTCATTCCCTAGGGTTTCTCTGGGTTCGATTCCCAGGACAGGATCCCTTTCCTGGGTTGGATCCTATTCCCAGGAAGGGATCCCATTCCCAGGAAAGGATCCCCTTCCCATGGCTGCCTCCCATTCCCTAGGGTAGGATCTCATTCCCAGGACAGGATCCCAATCCCAGTAAAGGATCCCTTTCCTGGGTTGGATCGTATTCCCAGGACAGGATCCCATTCCTAGGTTGGATCCCATTTCCAGGACAGGATCCCATTCCCAGGGTTGGATCCCTTTCCCAGGACAGAATGCCATTCCCAGGGTTGGATCCCTTTCCCAGGACAGAATGCCATTCCCAGGACAGGATCACAATCCCAGGAAAGGATCCCATTCCCAAGGCTGGATCCCATTCCCAGGACACAATCTCCTTCCCAGGATAGGATCCCATTCCCAGGGTTGGATCCTATTCCCAGTAAAGGACCCCAATCCCTGTAAAGGATCCCACACCCAGGACAGGGTCCCATTTCCACGATATTATCCCACTCCCAGGACAGGATCCCACTCCCAGGATTGGATCCCACTCCCAGGACACGATCGCATTCCTAGGACAGGATCCCATTCCCAGGACAGGATCCCACTCCCAGGACAGGATCCCACTCCCAGGATTGGATCCCACTCCCAGGACACGATCCCACTCCCAGGACAGGATCCCATTCCCAGGACAGGATCCCATTCCCAGGACAGGATCCCATTCCCAGGGTTGGATCCCACTCCCAGTGAAGGATCCCACTCCCAGGACAGGATCCCACTCCCAGTAAAGGATCCCACTCCCAGGGAGGGAAGAACTTTTCAGGGCCATTTGCAGGGAGCCTTTTCCCCTCCCCAGGCTGCTCCGGTCCATCCTGGGACACTCCTGGGACGGAGCAGCCCCGAATTCCCGGGCGGATCCCAGGCCCGGGCGCTACCCTTGGGTTAATCCAGGATCTGGGCTGGGTTTGTGTCGGTTTTTGTTCACCCCATCCGATCTTAATCTCAGGTTCTGCTCAAATATTGCTGCTCTTTCAGGGCTAATGAGCACGAACACAAACATCTCACCTTTTCCACTCCCCTCTTCCCTCTCCCTGTTTGTCTTGGAGGGCTCCAGGAGGGAAAAGTTTTCCGGCCACTCCTTCCCCTCCCTGCCCGGCTGATTCTGCCACGCTCAGCCACAAAGGGAATAAAAACATTTCTGTTTGGCCACAGGATTTAATTCCTTTGAACGGCTCTGGGAGCAGGGAAAGTGTTTTCCGCAGGGCTCTGCAGGTGTAAAACGGCTCTGGAGAGGGGCCAGAAATTCTGAGCTAAAATTCCTGATTTTAGCCCAGCCTGTGACCCCAGATCCTTGATTTAGCCTGGTCTGTGACCCCAGATCCTTGATTTTATCCTGGTTTGTGACCCCAAATCTTTGATTTTAGCCAAGTCTGTGACCCCAGATCCTTGATTTTAGCCTGGTCTGTGACACCAAATCCTTGATCTAGCCTAGTCTGTGACCCCAAATCCTTGACTTTATCCCAGTTTGTGACCCCAAACCCTGGCTTTACCTCAGTCTTTGACCCCAAATCTTTGATTTTAGCCCAGTCTGTGATGAAAAATCCTGGATTTTACCCCAGTCTGTGACCCTAAATCCTTGATTTTAGCCCAGTCTGTAGTGCACAATCCTTGATTTTAGTCCTGTCTGTGACCCCAAATCTTTGATTTTAGTCCAGTCTGTGACCCCAGATCCTTGATTTTAGCCTGGTCTGTGATGCAAAATCCTGGATTTTACCCCAGTCTATGACCCTAAATCCTTGATTTTAGCCCAGTCTCTGACCCAATTCTGCCACTTCATCTGCCACAAATGCACAGAGTTATTCAAAGGAGAATGGGGAATTTTGCAGTTCTTAATCTGCTTTTTGGTTGGTTTCTTTTTTTGCCTTGGCCAAATAAAATAAATGGTTTTTTTAAAGTGTTTTCCTCACAGCTTACCAATGTGGGATCCAGGTGGGAAATGCTGCTACAGTTGTGTCACTGGAGCTCCAGGAAATAAAAATATCCTGATGGAATTCCAGCCCTAATATTGTCAATTTTGGGCTTTTTTGTCCCGGAATTCAGCAGCTCCAACCCCCTCAGAGCATCCCCACCTTTGCCTCACTCAGCTCCTGCTTTGCTTCCCACTTCAATAATCCCATTTTTGGCTGGGAAGAGGAAAACCAGGATTTCCTCCTGTTTTCTTTTCCACCTGCTCTGAGGTTTGCCAAACAAAAATAAAATTCTCATTGCCTGCAGGAAGCTGAACCTTCCAAAAACTCCTGGGAGCTGCAGCTCCCCAGCCCAGCCCAGCCCAATGGATCCATCCAATCCATCCATCACCTTTATTTAAATTTTTATTATTGTTTTATTTGCTTTCAGCGGTGCCCCAGCGAGGTTTGGAGCACGTTACAAGAGGAAAGTGCAGATTGATGCTCCCAGGGCTGCTCTGCCCAGGAGAGGAGTGGAGAAACCGTGGATAAATAGTGGATAAATGTTGGATAAATAGGGAATAATCCCTCTTTCAGCAGCTCCAAAGGGGCTGAGGAGGGTGAGGTGCCACAGAGAGCCAGGGAAAAATTCCAGAAAAATCTTGGAGGGAGAGGGGAAATATTGCACATTTTCTGGAGATTTTTTCAGGAGTTGGAGCAGGGGAAAAATGAGGCAAATGAAATCAGGAAATGGGTGGAAATTGAGATTTTGGTGGTTCAAAGAAATTCTTCTTCCAAATCCTGGGAGCTGCAGGCTCTGGGCAAGGATCTTCTGAGCCTGGGCTTGAGGAGAGGAATCTCCAATTCCTCTCCTCAGATTCCTGCTCCAGGATTTTGGCCCTAACCTTTTCTCAGAAAATGATGGGAAAACCCCAGTATTTCCACCATGCTGTGGCTTTGGATTAATCCCTGGAGGTTTTGCTCCTGGATTTTGTGGTGACCATGGCCAGTTCCCCGTGGAATTCCTGAGCTGCGATGGGAATGGTTGGAACCCCCCTGGATTTGGGGCCTCTCGGTGCTCATTTCACCCCAGACATCCCAATTTTGGGAATATCAGGGAACTGAGCACTCACGGTGGCTTTTTATGGGAATTTGGGGAATTCCTGGGAATCTGCTGCAGGAGCAGGAAAGGATTGGTGCTTTCCCAGGACAGGATCCCATTCCCAGGGCAGGATCCCTTTCCCAGGACTGGATCCTTTTCCCCGGACTGGATCTAATCCCCTGGACAGGATCCCTTTCCCTGGACTGAATCCCTTTCCCTGGACTGCATCCCTTTCCCAGGATTTGGTCCCTTTCCTTGGACTGGATAAATTTTCCAGGATTTTGTCCCATTCCCAGGACTGGATCCCTTTCCCAGTAAAGGATCCCATTCCCAGGACAGTGTCCCTTTCCCAGGAGTTGGTCCCTTTCCCTGGACAGGATCCTTTTCCCAGGATTTTGTCCCATTCCCAGGACTGGATTCCTTTCCCAGGACTGGATCTTATTCCCAGGATTTTGTCCCTTTCCCAGGACTGTGTCCCATTCCCAGGGGGCTCTTGCACAGACCAAAAATCCCAAATTTAGACGAAACCACCCCAAAAACCCCAAAGGAGCTGAGGGACCCCTGCTGCCCCTGTGCCAGCCCTAGGAACATCCACAGCACAGAACGAGCTGCTCAGGGCTCCAGAGATCCCTGGAAACACCAGGAATTTCCCATTCGGAGCTGAAACGCTCATTCCATGGTGGAAAATTAATAATTTCAATATTTTGGTGAAGATTCCCATTTTTTTTCCTTTCAGATCCTTCCTCCTTGGTCTCAGGGAGAGCTGAGATGCTCAAATTCCAGGGAATTCAACTCCCAGGGAATTTTTCCCCACTCAGCACCAGCACCGGGCAGAAACGACTCCAATAAATGGAATTTTCCCCATTTTTATTGCAGAAGAAGGAAAAATCTAAAACTGCTCCAGCATTTTCTGGGGTTTTTCCTTCAAATCCTGCAGAAAATTTAAGAGAAACCTCAGCAAAGAGCAGCTCTCTCCCCGCATGCTTATTCCAGGGGAGGGAAATTCCCAATTAATTGGGAATTTGGGAATTTTTGCCGCCGCAGGAGCCGCAGTTCGTGAGTTTGGGTTGGGATTTCCCGACCAGGAGAGATCAAAAACTCTCCAGCGGCTCCTAGAGGAGCGTGAGCCCCAGGAGGAGCTGCCAGGCCGCAAAACTCCTCCCAAAATGGATTTTCCTTCTCCCAAAAGGATTTTCCTCCTCCCAAAATGGATTTTACCCCTTCAATAATGGATTTTCCTCCTCGCAGAAGGATTTTCCTTCTCCCAGAATGGATTTTCCTCCCCCTGAAATAGATTTTCCTCCACCCAGAAGGATTTTCTCCCTCCCAGAATGATTTCCCTTCTCCCAAAAAGATTTCCTCCTCCCAGGATGGATTTTCCCCCTCCCAGGATTTTCATTCCTTCAAAATGGATTTTCCCCACCCAAAACAGATTTTCCTTCTTCCAGGATGAATTTTCCTCCCCCCAGAACGGATTTTCCTCCTCCCAAAAATAATTTTTCCCCTCCCAGAAGGATTTCCCTTCTCCCAGAAAGATTTTCCTTCTTCCACAATGTATTTTCCTCACCTAAGAAAGGATTTTCCTCCTCCCAGAAGGTTTCCCCCTCCCAGGATGATTTCCCTTCTCCCAGAAGGATTTCCCTACTCCCAGGAAGGATTTTCCTCCTCCTGAAATAGATTTTCCTCCTCCCAGAAGGAATTTCCTCCTCCCAAAATGGATTTTCTTTTTCTCAGAATGGATTTTCCTCAGCCAAGAAAGGATTTTCCTCCTCCAAAAATGGATTTTTTCCCTTTCCAGAAGGATTTCCCTTCTCCCAGAAAGATTTTCATTCTTCCACAATGTATTTTCCTCACCTAATAAAGGATTTTCCTCCTCCCAGGATTTCCCTTTTCCCAGGAAGGATTTTTCTCCTCCTGAAATAGATTTTCCTCCTCCCAGAAGGATTTTACCCCTCCCAAAATGGATTTTCCTTTTTCCAGAATGGATTTTCCTCCCCCCAGAACAGATTTTCCTCCTCCAAGAAAGAATTTTCTCCCTCCCAGGAGGATTTCCCTTCTCCCAGGAAGGATTTTCCTCCTCCTGAAATAGATTTTTCCCCTTCCCAGGATGAATTTTCCCCCTCCCAGTACAGATTTCCTCCCGAAGAGCTCAGGCATCGCTAGAAGGCAGCATTCCCTCAGGGATGAGCCAGCCCCGCCCTCATTCCCAAGGAAAAACCACCACCAACTCCAAAAGGACAAAAAAAATCAGGATATTTTTATTTCCTCGAGCTCCAGTGACACAACTGTAGCAGCATTTCATACCCAGATCCTGCATTGGTAAACAGTGAAGAAAACACTTTTTAAAAAAATTTTTAAAATTTTATTTTATTTTTGCCAAGGCAAAAAATCCAAAGGATAAAAAAAAAAAAAAAAAGGGATTGAGAACTGGGAAAGTTCCTCATCCTCCCTTAAAGAACTTTGTGCGTTTGTGGCAGAACTGGGTCAGAGACTGAGCTAAAATCAAGGATTTCAGCTCAGAATTGCAGCACAACTTCCAAAGGCAAACTTGGCAGGGATTTCGGAGATGGGGATTTGGGAAGGGATTTTCCCAGCAGATCCAGCAGCTGAAAATTGGAATATTCCTGCTGCGGGTGAGAGCTCAGCAATGATGAGAACTGGGCTGCTTTTGTTGGATATCCAGGGGCAGCCAAGTGGATTTTCCTCCTCCCAGAAGGGAATTCCTTTTCCCAGAAGGATTTTCCTTCCCAGAAGGGATTTTCCCTTTCCCAAAATGGATTTTCCTTTTCCCAGAAGGGATTTTCCCTTTCCCAAAATGGATTTTCCTTTTCCCAGAATGGATTTTCCTCCTCCCAGGATGGATTTTCCTTTTCCCAGAAGGGATTTTCCTCCTCCCAGAAGGAATTTTCAATTTCCCAGAAGGATTTGCCCACTCCCAGCCTGAGGAGGGGCGAATTCCCAACGGATCCTGGCTGATCATTTTTGCTCCCAGGATGCCCAAACCCCTTCCCCACATCCCATATCCAGCATTTTTGGGTCCCTACTCCCAGATTACTCCAAGGAGGAGTGGAGCTTCTCCCAAGGCAGAAATATCCAAGGAAATATCCAATATAAGAAGAGGAGGATGGAGCAGGAATTCCAGAGGCTGCACCAAAAGCTGCAATCAACCACATTATCCCACATTTCAGCATTAAATTCCCCAAATTCCATCTCCATGGGAATTTTCCAGGCTGATCTGGCTCTGGGAGTGACTCTCCAGTTTCTCAAAGAAAAATCTCAGCTCTGAGACCTCCAGTCCCACCAAATCCGGAGAATCCAGTGGGATTTTCCCACTTTAAGGCACAGGGAGCCTTTGGTGTAGGGATTTATTCAGGTTAAGACACAAAAAAAGGCAGCAAAAAGCTCATTTCACACCGGGGTTGTTCCCACAAGGCACACGTGGCACTCCCAAGAGGAGATCCTGCATTTTCCAGCTCCAAAAATTGTGGGAAAAAGATGAGATCTGCTGAGGGTCACCCTAAAAACCAGACCTGGCTGATGGGACAGCTCCAGGGCCACATTCCAGCCCGAGATCCCAAGGGACATCCCAGGCAGGGAGGACGTGGATCCTGGAACTGCATCCCAAAAATCCCACCTTGGCTGCTGATCTCCCAAGGGAGCAGCTGAACGATGGAATTTGGTTTTGGAAGGGCAATTCCCATTGGGACATGGACCCTGGAACTGGAATTTGCACACCCAGGATCCCAAAAATCCCTCAGGATCTCCCAAAGAAGCAGCTGAAGGATGGAATTTGGTTTGGAAGAGCCATTCCCAAATGGGAAATGGACCCTGATACTCAAATTTGCACATCCAAGATCCCAAAAATCCCTCCTGATCCCCCAAAGGAGCAGCTGAAGGATGGAATTTGCTTTGGGAAGAGCCATTCCAAATTGGGACATGGACCCTGGAACTTGAATTTGCACACCCAGGATCCCAAAAATCCCTCAGGATCTCCCAAAGAAGCAGCTGAAGGATGGAATTTGGTTTGGAAGAGCCATTCCCATTGGGACATGGACCCTGGAACTGGAATTTGCACACCCAGGATCCCAAAAATCCCTCCTTGGCTGCTGATCTTACAAGGGAGCAACTGAAGGATGGAATTTGGGTTGGGAGAGATGGAATTGATCCCTGGATTCAAATGGGAAATGGACCCTGGAATTTGAATTTGCACATCCAGGATCCCAAAATCCCTCCTGATCCCCCAGAGGAGCAGCTGAAGGATGGAATTTGCTTTGGGAAGAGCCATTCCCAAATGGGACATGGACCCTGGAACTGGAATTTGCACATCCAGGATCCCAAAATCCCTCCTGATCTCCCAGAGGAGCAGCTGAAGGATGGAATTTGGGCTGGGAAAGATGGATTTATCCCTGGATTCAAAAGGGAAATGTAGCCTGGAACTGGAATTGTGAAGGATGGAATTTGGGTTGGGAGAGATGGAATTGATCCCTGGATTCAAATGGGAAATGGAGCCTGGAACTTGAATTTGCACATCCAAGATCCCAAAATCCCTCCTGATCCCTCAAAGGAGCAGCTGAAGGATGGAATTTGCTTTGGGAAGAGCCATTCCCAAATGGGACATGGACCCTGGAACTGGAATTTGCACATCCAGGATCCCAAAATCCCTCCTGATCTCCCAGAGGAGCAGCTGAAGGATGGAATTTGGGCTGGGAAAGATGGATTTATCCCTGGATTCAAAAGGGAAATGTAGCCTGGAACTGGAATTGGCACATCCAGGATCCCAAAATCCCTCCTGAACTCCCAAAGGAGCAGCTGGAGGATGGAATTTGGTTTGTTAAAGCCATTCCCAGCTGGAGCAGGGAGGCTTCCACCCTTCCCACTCAGCATTCCAAGCAGGAAAACCAAACCCAGGGAATGAGGAGCTTCTCCAGGTGGGGTTTTCCCCCTCCAGGTGGGGTTTTTGCCCCTCCTGGACAGGGATGAGCAGCAGGGAGGGCTGGGAGGTGCCCTTGGATCTGCACTGGGAATTTCCCAAGGATTTTTGGGCTGGTTTGGAGCTGCCAGGGGCTCTGTAAACAGCAGCTCCAGGATCTCCCTTTCCTGGGAGCAGAGCAGCTCCAGGCACCCCCTGGGATCCCAGGAGAGGTCCTGGAATGGGATCAGGGCTCCAGAGAGGAAAAAGTGGGAATAAACTCTGCAAGGATGAAGGCTGGTCAGCCGTCCCACCCCACAAAAATGTACCTTTAGCAAGTTTAAAACGTAAAATAATAATATTGGTTAAAAATCTACATCCTCAAGAGTTGAAAAAAAATGGAATTGAGATTTCCCCCTCTCCCCCACAAAGGGATTTTGAGATGCCCCACGTGTTCCCAAAGTGATGTCTCCATTCCTTGTCCCCTCGAGGGACTTCCAAGTACCTTGACACCCAGAGGAGAAGCCAGGCCACCACCTGGGTAATTAAAGCCAATCTGGCCATAAAATCAGTGATTTTGGGTCTTCCTTACAGGAGGGAAGAACTGAGCCCTTTTAAAATAGCTTTGCACCCAGCTGTAAAAGCATTTTAAAACCACCCAAGTGCCTACATAGAAAAATAAAGGATAAACATTATCCAGCTATTTTATATTTATACAAAATTAACTTCTGTGCCAGGACATTTTTGTTTCTCTGCTGTAAAAATAAAAAAAAATAAAAACAAAAAAACAAAAATCAGCTTAGGTTGGATAACCTAAACCTTCAGCAAGGAGTAAACTCCATCTTCCATCTTATTTCCAGAAAAAGAGAAGCTTGCGATTTCACTGCTTCAAAATAAAGTTATTAAATAGATATATATTAATATCAAAGTCTGTATAAACTCTTTTTTTGTTGTTGTTTAAGGAAGGGAAAGGGGCACTCAGTGACCAGGAATCACAGGGGACAATGAGTGACCAGGAATCCCTGAGGACACTTGGTGACAGGGGGACACCGAGTGACCAGGAATCCCTGGGAACACTGAGTGACTGGGAATTCTGGGGGAGCACCATGGGAATCCCTGGGGACATTAAGTGACCAGGAATCCCTGAGGAGCACCACAGGAATCCCTGGGGACACTGAGGGACCAGGAATCCCCAGGGACACCCAGTGACTGGGAATCCTGGGGGAGCACCACGGGAATCCCTGGGGGCACTCAGTGACAAGGACATACTCAGTGACAGGGATCCCTGGGGACACTCAGTGACCAGGAATCTCTGGGACACTCAGTGACAGGGGGACACTCAGTGACCAGGAACCCCTGGGGACACTCAGTGACAGGGATCCCTGGGGACACTCAGTGACAGGGACACACTCAGTGACCAGGAATCCCTAGGGACACTCAGTGACAGGGATCCCTGGGGACACTCAGTGACAGGGATCCCTGGACCCCCTGGGGCACTCAGTGACCGAGCACCACAGGAATCTCGGGCAGGGAGATGTGGAGATGTGAATGCAGCAGAACTGCAGCTGGGCTGCCTGGGAGGAGGCCCAGGGGACTCCCGCTCCTGTTTCACGAGGATGATTTCTTCTCCAGCGCGTGCTTGGTGAGGAAGTACTTGAAGAACTCATACACGGACCAGGAGATGGCCGTGGAGGGCATCTGGTAAATGACACGAGCCTGGACGCCTTTGAAGAAGCCGGGCAGCCCTCCCAGCTGGTACACGGTGCTGAAGGCGTTGGCCATGCCCGACAGGTGCCCCCTGATCTTGACGGAGCTCAGGGCCGTGTTCTCCTGCGTGTTCAGCAGCGTCTTGCACACGTCCAGGGGCGTGGTGGCGGCGGCGGCCACGGCTCCGGCCACGGCGCCGGCCACGATGTGGGACTGGGGGTGGTACTGGCGGTGGGGGTTCAGGTGCTCCTGCATCAGCTCGTAGGTGATGAAGTGGATGGCCTGGAAGGGCACGTTCATGGTCAGCTGCGTGGTGTAGCTGCGGTAGAAGGCTCCAAAGCCCTCAGTCCTCTGCACCGTCCGCACGCAGCCCAGCACCGACGTGTACGGAGAGTTGAACATCTGCAGCCTCTGCTTCACCACTGCTCGGGGACAGCGTGGGGACAGGGACATGCTCAGCTGCGGGCTCAGGCCTGGCTGGCACAGCCCCGAGCTCCCCTTCCCCACCCGAACCGATCCCCCCGAGCTGCCCAGTGCCCCCAGAGCTCAGGACAGGGACATGCTCAACTGCGAGCTCAGGCCTGGCTGGCACAGCCCCAAACTCCCCTTCCCCACCCAAACCAAACACCCTGACCACCTCCAGAATTCAGGACAGGAGTGGGGACAGGGACATGCTCAGCTGCAGGGTTGGGCCTGGCAGCCCCCCGAGTGACCCAGGCACAGCCCTGAGCTCCCCTTCCCCACCCAAACTGAACCCCCTAAGAGCCCCCAGAGCTTGGAACAGGAATGGGGACAGGGACACTGCTCAGCTGCGGGGTCAAGTCTGGCTGGCACAGCCCCCAGAGTGACCCCAGGCCCAGCCCTGAGCTCCCCTTCCCCACCCAAACTGATCCCCCTGAGGTGCCCAGTGCCCCCAGAGCTCAGCACAGTGAGGGGACAGCTCAGAGCTCACTTCCTAATGAATCCCTCTCCTCAGGCTTAATTAATGACTCTTTAGTTCTAATGAACTCCTCAGGGTTAATTAATGACCCACTAGTTCTAATGAACCCCTCTCCTCAGGCTTAATTAATGACCCTTTAGTTCTAATGAACTCCTCAGGGTCAATTAATGACCCACCAGTTCTAATGAACCCCTCTCCTCAGGGTTAATTAATAACCCCTCAGCTCTCCCCATTAAGCCAGGCTGCTCAGGACCCTTGGTGGGGATGCACAAACACCCAGCAGTGATGAGGGCAGGAAGGTGAAGTCACACCTGAGCATCACCTGGGGGTGTCACACCCCCCTCCAGCCTCACTGGCTGCAGTGACTTCCACTGACTTACGAGGCCAATTCATTTAATTGATTTAATTAGGGCATGATTAAAAGGATTTGATACACTGGAGTTTTCTCCTTCAGAGATTCCCAACTCTGGGCCCACTCAGGAGCACAACCCAGTGACGCTGAGGAGCTGGCAGGTGGCAGCATTGTCACTTGAGCTGCATTTTCCTGTTAATCCTCATTTTCCTCAGGCCTTCTCCTGCCACTTCACCTCCCCAGGAATCTCACAGCCCCTCCGTGTGCTCATCCAACAACCTGAGCTCAGCTTGGTTAGTCCAAAGCTTCAGGAAAACCAGAGCTACTGCCCCAAGGAGCAGCACAGTGGTGACAGTAAAGGTGACACCAGTAAAGGGGACACCTCGCCTGGAAAGTCCCAATGCACCACAGAGATCCAGGGAAAATCCCTCCTGGCTGCTCTCCCTCTCCTCCCAAGGGACAGAGGAATGAGTCCCTGGGTTTGGTGGTTTTGGAGCTCTCCCAGCCAGAGGCAGCCCTGGATTTCTTCCTATTCTTGCCAAGGGACAGAGGGAGAAGAGCCAGGAGGGATTTAGGCCTGGATTCACTGGGCAGGAGCACCGAAGGCCCTGGGTGTCCTAGAGGGAGCAGCACTTCCCAGAATCCCAGGATTACCTTCAGCAGGATTCATCACGGCGTCGTGGAGCAGCGTGGCCACGCTCCCAGCGATGCCTGCAAGGAAGAGCAGCCCTGAGAAAACGAAACCCGGCTCAAAAGGCATCACTGCCACCCAGGGGGACCCATCCAGGGGGATACCATCCAGGGGGATCACATTTGTGGGAATCCATCCAGGGGGATCCATCCAGTGGGATCCCATCCGTGGGAACCCATCCATGTGAATCCATCCAGGGGAAATCCATCCAGGCATGGGGGGGGTGCTTCATCCATGGGGACCCTATCCATGGGAATCTATCCAGGGGGATCCCACCCATGGGGGGCTCCTATCCATGGGAATCCATCCATGGGGGGCTCCTATCCATGGGGAATCCATCTGGGAGGGCTTCATCCAAGGGGAACACACCCATGGGAATCCATCCATGGGGATCTCATCCAGGGGGGGCTCCTATCCATGGGGAATCCATCCATTGGGGAACACCATCCATGGTGGATCCCATGCATGGGGATCCATCCGTAGGGGGCTCCATCCATGGTGGATCCCATCCATGCTGAGGGAGCACCCAGGTCCCAGCATCCAGGGCCACAGCACAGATTCCCAGGGCAGGAACCCCATCCTGAAAGAACCCCAGATCCACTCCCAGCCCCCACCTTTGCTCTTCCCAACAATTCCCAAGGATCCATCGGCCCCAGACACCCGCGGCGCCTGAGCGAGCAGTGAGCAATGTTTACCCTCCCCTCAGCACATCCCTAATTAGGGATTTTCATCCCTTTACTCAGCCTGGTTTCCAAGCCTCAGTGCCCAGGTTGTGCCAAACCCAGCCAGCCCTGACCCATCCCGCGCTCGGCTCTGGGATGAGGCTCTGCAGCCACTCCTTCCCTTTGATGTTGGCTCCCACCTCCAATTCTCTCTTGCCCAGATGACTTTTGGTCATTTCTCATGAAGCCACAGCTCTGATTTTCCTGCTGGCACCACAGGCCTGTAGCTACTTGAAAGGCAAACCCAGGAATGTGTTCCCAGCAAAGAGCAGCGAGAAGAAGGGATTTTATTCCCTTCACTGAATTCAGTGACCCCATGGCAAATTCCCACCAGCACATCCCCGAAAAATCATGAGAATCTCCAGCATAAACCCTTTGGTAAAGCCCTGGCTGCTCAATTCCAGGCTTTCTGCTGCTATTGCTGGGTTTAGAAGTGAAATATTCCTGCTAAAATTTTAAGCACACAGAAAATGGAGGGCACTCTGAGCTCCCAGGGACACCTGAATTCAAACCTCCAGAGGCTGAGGTGATGCCTTCAACATAAGATCACACCTGATCTTTAAGGTGATACCTTCAAAGGTGGGACTTGATCCTGAAGATCTTTCCCAACTTTAAGGATTCCATGGCAATATAGGAACAGCACAGCTGCACCTGAACACCTTTTGCCCACTAAATTAATGAATTGTGCTGGAATAATTTGAGATTAAATAAGAGTTTAGATTGGGAGGGGCACCAGGCTGAGTGAGAAACAAGCAAGGGACAGGTTGATAACCACAAATGTTTTGGTGTTTTTTTTTAGGGCAAACCCCAAAAATACCATTGGCCAAGTGGCTGTTTCCTCCTGGCTGGAAAATATCACTGAGAGACTTTTTCATTTTCTCGTAGCAGGCAAAGTACAAGGCGTGGGCAGGGCCAGCCCCCAGCATGGTGACATCAATCCCACGCAAAGGCCTCCAGAACCCCTCGGTCAGCACCATCTTCTTGAGAGCTTCGTACACGCCCCTGTACTGGGCTTTGGGGTCTGGCTGCAGGCTCTGCATCCGTGTCTGCAACAAAGCACACCAGGGAGAGGCCTTGGTTACCCACCCCACGCAACAAAGCCAGGGCTCAGAGCCACCACAATTCTGAGATCACCAAGGGGTCACTTCAGCCCCTGGATGTCCCTTATTAATCCTAATTTTTTATTTATCCTGCTGGATGGAGCCCACGCTCCCACTGCGACACCCAGGCTGATCCTGGAGGGAAGTGCAACCTCTGCTCTGCTTTATCCATGGAAATCCCAAGGAATGAGGCTGCTCCAAAGGCTGGGTGAAGAAATCCAGGGAAGGTTGTAATTTTCTCCTGCTTTCAACACCCTGACTCTGCCCCAGCTTGTTCCTCCTGCAGCTGCCTGGCAGCCTGGGACAGTTCCTAGAAGGGTGAGCTGGGAAAACTGGGAACAGGCAGGAATTCTCCTGAAAACGAGAAAATGCAGAGCCAGTGTCCCCCAGAGGCTCTGGGACGTTCCTTGTCCCTGTTTTCCCCTCAGCTCCTGGTGGTTTTCTCCCCCGAGGACCTGGCAGGGAATTCCAGCTGCATTTCTGTCCCTCAGGATTTTTTTTCTGCCACAGATTTTAAGCCAGCTGAGCTCCTGGCACCCAAACCTGCTCCTGGCACCCAAACCTGCTCCAAAGCTCACTGCCACCACTTCATTACACAATTTTCCCCTCAGGAAAATTCCCTGGAGCTCCTTCCAGGGCTCTGCAGACAGCAGGGCTCAAAGGCCTGGAGGTGACAATGACAACACGTGAGGGGTCCCAGGACCCCAGTCAGCACTGGGTGAAAACCTCAAACCTCCACAGCCACCCCAGGAACTCCTGAGCAGCAAAGTGCCCACAGATCCTTCCTGTGCTCCCTGTGGACAAGGTTAAAAACTGAGACAGGCCATGGGGTCAGAGCCCTGGAGGTGGCCAAGGAAGGCCCGGACATGGCGCTCAGTGCCCCGGGCTGGGGACAAGGTGGGGATGGGCCACAGCAGGCCTGGATGGCCTTGGAAGGCTTTTCCAACCTCAGGAATTCCATGATTCTGCGATTCCAGCCCATGACACAGAAACCAGGCCCTCGGAGCAGCCTCGGCCCCAAAACACCAACACTGGGGAGGCCTCGCCCTGGCCTCGGGAATTCCTGCTTTTCCAAGGAGAGGCTGGAGAGCTGCAGAAGGATTCCCCCCAGCTCGTCAAGCCCTTCATTAATTAGCCAGGAGGCCATGCAGCAGCTCAGCTTTCCATAAAAACCTTTAAGGATTGAACCTTGGAGCCCACAAACCCCAAAACACTTCCACACCCCCTCTGTGAGCCCACGGAAGGGACCAGAGCTCGGTTCAGGACTTTCACTCGGAATAACAAAAGCAAGCTGGGTTTACTCAAGTCTAGAGCAACCAATTTACAGAATTTGTAGTAAATACACTTTAAAAACCCTAAAAATTTGGCTGGGATTTCAGACTCCAGCCTCAGCTGGTGCTCACGAAAGGCATCACCCTCCACCAGGGAATTTGGCAGCCTCGTGCAGAGCTCCCTGTTCCACAGCACCACATTCCCTGTGAATTACAAATGAACCCAAAAATTCAGGAAAATCCCCCAGGGAGGGCAGCAATGCACTCAATTAGCTCAGAATTTAAAAGCAGGTTTTATATCCAGCTGTCCATTCAACCCCTCGCGGTCTCTGCACCTTCCCGTCCTATGGAGGCTGCTCAGGATTTTGGAATGCCCTGGAGAAAAATCTCAGTCTCATCCCAGTTTATCCCTGGCAGCAGCAGGTGACATTTATGTGCAGGACCAACGTGGTTTTGGGAAGTAAAGCCAAGTAAGCCGTTATTGATGATCCAGTTTTCCCCACTTTCACCCCAGCAGCTTCCATGAAGGAACAGAATCTCCTGTAGCTGTCAGGGCCACACACACCCCAGAAAAATCAATTTACAGACACCCTGCTGCTCCAGCTTGGTCAGGAACAGGGCAGCTCTTCATGGCAAAGGGATGTAAGGTGGGTACAGCTCTCACACGAGAATGGAGAAATAGGATTTCTTTTTTTTATTTTGGTGGATCTGAGCTGCTCTGAAGGGGTTCACAGCCCAGAGGAGCCCACACCGGCTGCAGTTTGCATCAGCCACCCATCACTTGTGGGTAGAACAGGACTAACAGCCCAAGGAGCAGATAAAACCAGGACTAACTGCCCATAAAACCAGGACTGACTGCCCAAGGAATAACCAAAACCCAGGTTCAACAGGACTAACAGCCCAAGGAATAACCAAAACCTGGATTCAACAGGACAAACTGACAAAGAAATAGATAAAACCAGGATTCAGCAACCCAAGGAGTAGCCAAAAGCAGGATTCAAGAGGACAAACTACCCAAAGAACAACCAAAATCAATAAAAACAATCCAAGAAATAACAAAAATCAGTACTGAATAGAACTAAAAGCCCAAGTAATAACCAAAACCGGATTTAAAAGAACAAACAGCCCAAGGAATAACAAAAATCTGGATTTAGGAGGACAAGCAGCCTAAGGAATAACCAAAACCAGATTTAGAAGGACAAACAGCCAAAGAAATAACCAAAATCAGGATTTAGGAGGACAAACAGCCCAAGGAATACCAAAACCTGGATTTAACAGGACAAACTGCCCAAGGAATAACAAAAATCAGGATTTAGGAGGACAAACAGCCCAAGGAATAACAAAAATTAGGATTGAATAGAACTAGAAGCAAAAGCAATAACCAAAACTTGGATTCAACAGGCCAAACTGCCCAAGGAATAACCAAAATCTGGATTTAGAAGGACAAGCAGCCTAAGGAATAACAAAAACCAGATTTAGGAGGACAAACAGCCCAAGGAACAACAAAAATCAGGATTTTGGAGAACAAACAGCCCAAGCAATAACCAAATCCAGGATCTCCTGGGTGGCTGCTGCCGAGCCAGAGGCCCGGAGCTGGGAGCAGCTCTGAGGGAGGGAGCTGAAGTTTATCAGGGCTTGAGGAGATGATTTCCCCGACCTGGGCAGTGCCCCCAGCTCCTCTCACCTATCTGAAGCCACCAAGCAGCTCCTGGAGCCTCACCCCTGATAAGCAGCCAAGAAATTGTTCTCCACCTACTTCAATTAATCCCCATTGCATAAGGCAGCAGTTCAGGGCCAGCCACGAGCGCCCTGCTTGTCCTGGCTGCAGTTTGGGCAGGAAAAAAACACCACCACAAGTGCCAGGGTCAGGTTGAGGCAGTTCCCTGCTCCTGGGGAAGAGCTCTGTCCTGCTGGATGCACTTTGGGAAGAGCCCCAGCACTCCTCCAGTGTTGTTTTCTGTTTGGTTTTTACCCAGAATTGTTTTTCCCAGGTCTCTGTTTTGCACACCCTGGCAGAGGGTCACTGGTTTGACACCCTACAAACACCCCCAGACCTCGTTTGCCTTTTGTTTGGGGTTTATTTATTTATTTTCTCTGAGCACAACCTGCTTTTCCCAGGTTCAAGTGACAGAGGTGCACAAAGGGAACACAAAGTGCTTTTAGCAAGAAATCAGCAGCATTTCTGCAGGGATCCAGCAGATCCTGCCAGTTGGGCAAGACACGAGCCAGGCTCAAGCTCTGAACCCAAATTTTGGGGGAGTTCAGCTGGAACAGGACAAGGCACAAGCCAGGCTCAAGCTCTGAACCCCAGTTTTGGGGGAGTTCAGCTGGAACAGCCCCCAGATGAGCAGCACACCCATGGGAGGGGAGCAGAGGGTCAGTCCAGCAGGGTATCCAGGAATTCCCAACATTCCAAAACTCCCCCTCAGCTGGAACACAAGGAACTGCTCCTCCTGGAGCAGCTGGAAATGGGGGGATGCAGAATCTCCCACCACCACACCCCAAAGAATCCACAGCCCTGCTCCCTCAGATGTTCAGCTGGGCTTCCAGGACCTTTGTGACCACATGGAAGCTCCAAAGGCAGGCCAGGTTTTCATGAAAAAGGATTTTTTTGGTCCCTAGAGCCATTGGCACCCTCTGCCAGAAGGGAGTGCCAGCCCTGCACGCCTCCAGTTTCTCCCCCCAGCAATTAATTAATCCCCAGGGGAGCAAAACTGTTCCTCACATCCCCAAGGGGATCCCATCCTTTGTTTTCACAGCCTTTGGGAAACCAGCTCCGGCAGAAAAATCACCAAAAGGATCAGGGCAGGAGGAGGATGCTCCAGGGGAACCCTCCAGAAACTCCTTTTCTGCTGCCATCAGGAGTCCTTGACATGCTGATCCCTCCAGATCATTTGGGGATGGATCAGGGCTCCCAGCACAGCTTTTTTTTGCAGCAGCCACAAACAAAAACAAGCCTGAGACGTGTGAGAAACACCCTCAGCACCAGCAAAAGCCCAGCCCAGGGTGTCCAAACAACTGGAGCTGAGGGGGAGAGGCAGAGGGAAAGTGCAGGTGAGGCTGCAGCTCAAGGGGGCTTTGCGGAATGGTAAAAAAAAAAAAAAAAAAAAAAAAAACATTATTATTTATTCAACACTGGAAAATAATGGGGAGGAAAAGAGTGTAGATTTAAACTGGATATTGGGAAGGAATTCTTCCCTGCGAGGGAAGGACGGATGGAATTCCCAGAGGAGCTGTGGCAGGTTGGAGCACCCTGGGACAGTGGGAAGTGTCCCTGCCCTGGGGTGGCCCCAGGGGATTTTAAGGTCCCCTCCCACCCAAACCATTCTGGGATTCCGTGACCCCATCAAGCTCAGGGGTTGTGCAAGTGTCTGCAGCAAACAATTCCCCAAATTACGACATTTTCAGTTTCTCTTTGGGAGGAAACGACTCGCTGGAAGGCAGACAGGAGGAACCTCAGAGCAGGAGCTGCCCAGGTGCTCCTTCTGCACCTGCAGAAAATCCCAACCTCCTCCAGCCTGGACCTCTGCCCCAGGAAGTCCCAGTGAGGAAAAAGCTTTGCTCCTTTTCTGCAGGAACGCGGCCCCTCTGCCACAACACAGCGAAAGAGCTGAGCTGTTACTGGATTACACCCACCACAAGAAAACAAACCTCTGTAAGGCTCAAAACCTCCCTTTTTGGGGTCAGTTGTACCTTTGCCCACAGCGGACAGGTGAGTGGCCAGGGCAGGAGCAGATCCCGGCGGGATTTCGCTGTGTCCCAGCACAGAGGGACCCTGGCCGGAGGGTTTGATCCGCTGCGGGCACTCGGCCGGCGGGACCAGCCCAGCCCAGCCCAGCCCAGCCCGGCCCTGCCGCGGCCAGGCAAGGCACAGCGCGGGGAGTTTTTCCTCCAAAGCGCCTCCCACTCCAGGAAGCCGGGCACCGCTTTCATTTCTGGCTCTGCTCTCCCCGCGGAGGAAAGAACTGCAGAATTCCGGAGGGACAACACCCACGGAGCTGCCCCGGCCGTGACTGGGCACAAAACACCTCATCTGTTCGTGCCAGCAGCTGGTGCCACGCTCAGGGTGGGCACCAACCCCACAGCCAGCGGGGACACCCCAAATCTGTGAGCCAGGTGCAGCAGGGACAGACCCAGAGGGCAAACAGGGCAAAAAAATCGGGAATATTTCCTTTGAGTACTTGAACACTGGCAGGAGCTGCAAAAGCCAAGGCATTTCCTCTGCTCTGCCCTTTCTACTCTTTCGGGGAGCCCTGGACGAGAAGGAGAAGGGATTGCAACATCTCGTGATTCATCCACGCCAGCATCGAGGGAGTTTGGCTTTTCCCAGCTTTCCCTCTTCTTTTGAAGGCCCCGCAGCAGCAAACTGGCAGGGCAGAGGGAGGAAACACCCTTCAGGATGATTCCCACAGTGTGGAGACACTGGGAAGCCTTTCCTGAGTGTGTTCGAGCATCATCAGCTCCAAAATCCACCGGGCAGCTCCTCTTCAAGCAGCCTGACCCCAACAAAGCCACTCACCCACCCCGGCGTGGCCACAGCGCCCCATCCCAACAGCTCTTCCCTCCTGAGCTGGATCCCTGAGCTCCGGGAGGGAAAAGCTGCCCAAGGAGCTCCTGATCCCAGTCCCAGGGATTCCAGCAGGGCACTGCTGGCACCGGGTTGGCATCTCCCAGTCCAGGGAGCAGCACCGGGCGTCACCTTTGCACCAGCGCTTGTGCAAAGCTCCCCGGGGCTGCAGGACACGTCCAGGATTTCCCTGAGCCTTCTCGGGAACCTCACACAATATTCCATGGACACCTCCCCCAAAACGTGCACCCCAACATTCCATGGACACTTTGCCCATCTGCACCCCAACATTCCATGGACACTTCACCCATCTGAATCCCAAGAGCCCTTACACATCCCCACCTTTCTTGTGCCCCAATGTCCCCTCCATGCTCCCCCCCTTGCACCCCAGTTTCTTGCAGATTTTCCTCCCTTGCACCCCAAAAACTCTTACACGTCCCTAACACCCCAACAACTCCTGGAACCCCCAGCACTCCTTTCACCCCAACAACTGCTTACACACTTCCCCTTTGCACCCCAACAGCTCCTTGCACACCCTTTACACCTCGCCTCTTCTTCCACCCCAAAACCTCTTGCACACCCTTCTGTTCTCTCCCCTTCTTGCACCCCAACAGCCCCTTGCACACCTCTTACACTCCCCTCTTACACCCGAATAACCGGCTGCACACTCCCCTCTTACACCCCGAAAAAGCCTTGCACCCCCAAAACCCCTTGCACACCTCTCGCACTCCCCTTTTCCTGCACCCCAATAACGCTTGCACACCTCTCACACTCCCCTCTCCCTGCACCCCAACACCCCCTGGCACACTCCCCTCTTGCACCCCAAAGAAACCTCGCACCCCCAGCACTCCTTGCACGCCCAAACCCCTTGCACACCTCTCGCACTCCCCTTTTCCTGCACCCCAGAAGTTCCCGCACCCCACTAACCGCTGCACCCTCCCCTGTTCCTGTCCCCCCGCACCCCTCGCGCCTTGCCCCGCTCCCTGCAGCATCCCCGGCCGCCCCTCCCGTGTCCCCCGGCCCATCCCGGGCTGCCCGGCCCCCCCGTGCCCGGCTGCCCCGCCGCTCGCCTCTGTCCCCGCGCACCTTGACCGAGTCCACGGGGTACATGATCGTGTGCTCCATGATCCCCGCCACGGCCCCGGCCACCATGTGCGTGCCGAGCGCGACGCTGCTGGGCAGGCTCTCGTACTCCTCGCCGTCCCTCAGCCCGGCCCCGGCGGCGGCGGGGGGCCCGGGGCCCGGCGGGGCGGCGGCGCTGCCCGCCATGGCACAGCTCAGCTCCATGCGCCGGCACCGGGGGACACGGGCCGGGCCGGACGCTGGACACCGGTACCGAGGGGGCCGGGGGGGCGCTGGGACCGCGCGCCGCCCAACCTCCTTTAAAGACGCGCTCGCCACGCCCATCCCGGCTTCACCAATCAGCGCGGCGCACATTCGTGACATCTCTGGGCGGGAAAATGATTGGCAAGAATATTAACCAATGGAAAGTGAGAGGGGAGAGGCGGAGGGTTGTGATTGGCTGTAGTAGCGGGTGGGCGGGGCGTAGCCGTGAGGGCTGGTGTGCAGTGGCGGCGGCGCTGAGGGGGACGCGGCCGCGGAGCGGGTAACTGTCACCTGGAGCGGCCAGCGCGGCGTCACACGGGCCGGCGGCGGCGGTTTGTGTCTGCCTGAGGGACGGCAGGTGTGCTGGCCACGCGGTGTGTGCCACGGGGAAAGCTGGGGGGGAAGAAAGCGGAGATGTAGCAAGTCCTGTTGTCGGAGAGGTTTTAGTCGCTGCTGGATGGTGACACGGCTGGGACTCGCGGGGTGTCACCGCTGCGTGTCCCGCGGCCCCCGGGAGAACGGGAGCGCCCCTCACAGCTCGCACTCAGCGCTCGTGCCGGGACGGGCACCCTCGTGCCGGGGTGTTCCCCTGCAGTCACCCCCGGTGAGGCAGGGCAAGGTGCAGTCAGACCTGGAGATGGAGATTCCAT
This sequence comes from Pyrgilauda ruficollis, assembly GCF_017590135.1. Taxonomy (NCBI): domain Eukaryota; kingdom Metazoa; phylum Chordata; class Aves; order Passeriformes; family Passeridae; genus Pyrgilauda; species Pyrgilauda ruficollis. The sequence continues at coordinate 794,872 of NW_024510877.1, forward strand.
GGGCAGAGGGGCTGTTTTCCGTGCAGGGTCCCCACAGCAGCCCCAAATTGTGCCCAAAGCAGCCCCAAACTGTCCCCCAAACTGTGCCAAAAGCAGCCCCAAATTGCCCCCAAAGCTGCCCCAAATTGTGCCCAGAGGGGCTGTGCTCAGCTCCTTTGCTGCTGATCCAGGGGAGCTGCCCAGAACAGGGTTTATTTGGGGTTTTGTGGGGCATCCTGGGGGTGTCTTTGTCCCCAGTCCCCTCCTGTGGTGCCACAGCCACTCCCCTGCCTGGGCTGTGCCTCGCTGTGGGGGACAAAACCTTCTGGAAGGGCTTAGGAAAACTTCCTGCCCTTCCTTTCTTTTGAGAAGAAGGGATCCACAGCATCCCTGTCCCTCCTGCAGATCCCACTCCTCGTGTGCGGGAGCAGTGAGCTCCGCTTGTGCCCCTGCTCCCCAAAAATGCTTCTCTTCCTTCATATTTTCCATGATTTCCTCATTCCACCATGAAACCAACCCAAGCCAGGTGAATTTGGTGCTCTCCAGGAGAAGGAGGCAAAGTCTTTTGGCTCAGGGAGCAGCCCTGACTTTTATTTCATTCCTCTCCAAAGGATTATTTGGAATTCGACCTTGCAGGGAAGGAGGTGTTGCATGAGCTCAAATCAAGGTTAACCATTCCTCTGATACTGCAGGGCAATTTGTTGCTGTGTGGGCCTTGGGAAGGAGGAAAACCACCCTCAGAACCTGGAAAAAGCAGGAAAAGGAAGTGTTGGGTTTGGAAATGAACACACACGAGGTGAGAAAATCCAGGTGTGGTCACATCCTGGGTACCTGGAGAGGTGCTGGGTGCCTGGAACGAGCTGTTCTCCTTCCTCCTTCCCTTTTTTGTGCTGGGAATTCTCTGTTCCCCGTGGGAACACGACGCTGCTGGAGAAAACAACAATAAATGACATTGTCACGCATGGGACTCGCTCCTGATTGATTCTGGGGACCTGGCAGCATTTCCTGCACTTGGCAAAACACTTCTCCAGGAAGGGAGAGCTGGAGGTGACAGCCAGCTGCTGCCCCGGGGTGTCCCAGCCATCCCCCTGCCCTGAGACCTGTGCAAAGCTGAGAGCATAAAACCCTTCCACAACACAAATTTAACCCAGGAATTGCTCAAATCTCCCCTTCTTGCCCTCTGGGAGAAGCCACGGGATTATCACACCTTTATTTCCTTGGAGAGAGACCAAACCTGTGCTGCTGGCAGGGTTTGGTACTGTGTTTTCCATATTAAATGACATTTAAACTGGAGAGCCACATCCACACCTGTAATTCCAGCAGAGAACCATGATCCCCAGGCCAAACCGGGCACAGGAACTTCCCTTGCTGTGATCCAAGGAAATAAAACTGGCAGAGTCACATTTCCCAGGATTGCTCCACAGGGTTTATCAAGGTTTTCCTCTCCCTGAGCAAGAAGTGTAATCTCCTTCTCGTGCCTGTGGCAGGGCAGGGAGGGGGAATTAGAGTCACCTTAATGAGCCCTTTCTCCTGCACTCTCAGGTGTTGCTCCCTGATAATGAGCTGGGCCAGGCTGGAGTTCTGCTTCCAGGTTACATTTTAACCCTGGAGTGGTGCCGTGAAGAATCCTTGTGCTCCAGAGCTCAGGGAGCCACAGCAGAGGCTCAGCCTGAGGGGTTTCCCCTGTTCCTGGCGGTGGGATGGGATGATCCATGATTTCTGCCAGGGAAATGGGGCTGACAGCTGGGAAATAAATTTGTAGAAAATGTTTAAAGTTTGAGAGAAGATTCCCATAATATGCATAGGTTGTGGCCAGCAGCAGCAGGAAAAGGAGCAGCCTGTGGCTCTGGGAGGGATTTCTGCCATCCCTGGACAAAAGGAGCTCAGCTTCCCTGGAAAAGCTTCCTTTGAGACCAGGCTTGTGCAGGGATTCCCTCACTCCTCCCTTCCCACCCTCTGCTCCCTTCATCCCATCCTGGAGCTCCCTGGGTGCTCCACGAGCCCCACATTCCATGGGAGCAGGGAAACAGGGAAGGGCAGAGCTAAAACCACATTTGGGCTGCAGCAGCCTCAGCCTGGGAGTGTCCAGGGCCACTTGGATGGGCTTGGAGTCACCTGGGATAGTGGGAGGCGTCCCATGGCAGGGGTGGCAGGAGGTCCCCTCCCACCCAAACCATTCCAGGATTTTATTTTCCCATCCCTCTGCAGGTGCTGCAGGAAGAGCCCTGGACATTGGGAATTTGCTGAGCAGGAAGAGCTCGGAGGGACAGGACCCAGGGAATGGCTTCCGCTGCCAGAGAGCAGGGTTAGGTGGGATTTGGGAAGGAATTCCTGCCTGGGAGGGTGGGGATGGGCTGGGATGGAATTCCCAGAGGAGCTGTGGCTGCCCCTGGGTCCCTGGCAGTGCCCAAGGCCAGGCTGGAGCTCCCTGGGACAGTGGGAGCTGTGCCTGCCCTGGCAGGGCTGGCACTGGATGGGCTCTAAGCTCCTTCCAACCCAAACCATTCCACAAATCCACAAATTTATCATCCACACCCCAGCAGAATCCCCAGAGTTCACCCTCTCTGTGCCAGCAGCCAGATAAATCCAGGAATCAGCCACAGCCCCAAGGCTGGGGCAGCACCTCCCTGCTGCAGCCTGGAGCAGCTGTGGCACAGCAGGAACAGAGCCCAGAGCCAGCAATTCCAGCAGAAAGGAGGAATCCAGGCAGTGGGGGGCTCTGGTGGGCTGGGGCAGCACCCACAGCCCCTGCAGCACCTCCCAACTGATAAGGAGCACCTGGAGCTCCTTATCCAAGCCCTCACCACGCAGGAGCTGCCAGACCCAGGAGCTGCAGCCAGGTTGATAAGGCAGCAGTGCCCAGCTGCGAGGTGGGCACCCAAATTGGGGTTTATCTCCTGGACCCAGGGGTTTGTATTTACATTTTTGTCACTTTGCAAATCTCCAGTTTCTCTAACAGCTGAGCACCACCTGGCTCAGGGGTTTATCCTCCCCACCAGCAGCTCTGGGCCAAAGCCATGGAGCAGCAAATTCAAAGTTATTTTGTTTTAAAAAATTTAAAATTTTAAAAATTGGCGTGTTCAGCATCAGATAATTGTGGTTTTCTTCCGTAACATGGAATTCCCAGAGGAGCTGTGGCTGCTCCATCCTGGAAGTGTCCAAGGCCAGCTTGGAGCACCCTGGGATAGTGGAACCCTGCCCATGGATGATTTTAAGTCCCTCCTAACCCAAACCATTCCATGATTTTCAATGTGGAAAGGAAAAGGCCCTGGTTTATGGCATTTTATAAAGGCTTTAGAAGAGGAATCAGAGCAAATATAAATGGTTGATTTGATTTTAATCTTATTTGCAGCACGGCCAGCTGGAATTTTATGTCCTCACAGCTTTTCTTGGCAAGTCTGGGTGCCAGATCCTCATAGGAAAAACAGATTCCACGTGGGAATCAATTCCCCATCCCACAGGACAGGCACCAGCCCCTTCCCAGCACATCCCATCCTTTCTTAAAAACACCCAAAATGCCCCAAAATACAAATTTAACTCTGAGTCTGCACCTCTTTCCCAGCCCCATCCTGAGCTCCAAGGCAGTGCCAGCCTCAGGAGATCCCTGGAAAAGGGTCCAGCCTGGATTCTCCTGGGAATGGAGAGCCACAGGGAGATTCATCTGCTTGGAAACCTGACGTGTCCCAGTTATTTTTTTTATCTTTATATTTGCAAACTCCAGGAATATAAACAAACAATTCTGTTTTGTCTTCGGGGTGACCTGACCCACTTTGGGAGCAGCAGCCCCTGGTTTGAAACCTCCATGAGGTGCTGCTGTTGGGATCAGCGCTGACGTGTCCCAGTTAACAGGAATTCCTGCTCTGCCACAAGCTCAGGGTAAGGATTAATGCACTTTTTAGCCCCAAAAAAAGTGCTGGAGCCCATCAGAATGGAACAATTTGACCATGTAGGCAGAGCAGGATCGTTCCCAGCTTTAACCACATTCCTGAACTTTCTCACCACAGCATGAGGTGATGCCAGGGAGAGTCACCAGCCAAGAAAATTCGAGAGAATTGAGCCCTGGAGATTCTCCAGGGGGTTATTCCAGCCCCAAAGCATCCCAAGATGGGAAGAGACAGAGCTCCAGCAGAGCCAGGCAGGGAGCTCCAGCCCCTCTGACTTTGTGCAGCTTTCAGGGAAGAGTGTGGACTCCGGGAATGTGGCTGCTGGTGTTGGATTGGTGCTGGAAAATCATGGAAAACAGGAATTCCTGCTCTGCCACAAGCTCAGGGCAGGGATTAATGGGGTTCTTTGCCCCAAAAAGTGCTGGAGCCCATCAGAATGGAACAATCTGACGGTGTAGGCAGAGCAGGATGGTTCCCAGCTTTAACCACATTCCTGAACTTTCTCCTTTTTGCCTGAGTCACCGAGGAGGGATGGGTTTCACCGCCGGGATTTTGTGTAACGTCACCACAGCGTCACCAGCAAAGAAATCAGAAAGAGCTGAGCCCTGATGGTTCTCCATTGGGTCATTCCAGCCCCAAACCATCCCAAGATGGGAAAAGGCAGCGCTGGAGCTCCACCAGAGCCGGGCACGGAGCTCCAGCCCCCCTGAGTTCAAGGTGTGACTCCCGGAATTTCCTTTCAGTGCTCACACAATCTGACCTAATTCCCCCTCCCCGAGCGGGCGCAGGGAGAGGCCGAGCCCGCCGCGTGTAATTAAAGCTGTTTTGGGATTATTTCCTGCACCAAAGTTGTTGTTTTGGTTTGTTTTGTTTTTCCCAACTCGCCTTTCTGGTTTGGAGCCCTGGGGGAGCAATGGGAGGGAGCAGCTGGAGGTGATTTTGGGAGGGACTGGTGGCACCGGGCACGGGCTGCGAGGAGCCCGCAGGGCTGGAGCTCCTGCTTTGTCCTGGATTCATTTCCAGCACTCAGCAAAATTAGGGCCAGAAAGGAGGCTCTAAGCTCCTTCCAACCCAAACCATTCCAGGATCCTGCTCTGCCCTGACCCCTCGCATGGCCTCGGTGAAATTGGTTAATTCTGATGGGCTTCACCACTTCAGGTCAAATAAACGTGTTTAAAATGGGATTAAAAATAGTGACGAGAAAACACTGGAATGAGAACTTAGAATGAGCCTTCTGCCATGGCACAAGCAGAGAAAAAAATCCCCTTTATTCACCCCAAAGCCAGTGCAGCTTTGGGAGCTTTGAAATGGGAACATTTGAACGAATAAACGCAGAAATGCCAGGAGGAAAATCCCCTGGGAGACCCTTCCAGCCTCATCCCTCCTCCCCCAGACCCCCCGGGCAGCCCCGGGCCGTTCCTGCCGGCCCCGGGACAGGGACCCCTTGAGGGGCCCGGGAGTGACCTGCCCGTGTCCCGGGGTGATTCCTCCTTGGAGAAACCCCCGTTCCCAAAGCTGCTCCCAGCACGGATCGGCCCCGGCGCTCCCAAATTGCACCGATGCTCGGAAAACTCTTCCTGCCGCGCTCCGCGGCGCGGTTCCAGCAGGATTGCAGCCAGCGGATGGTTTAGTGCCTCTGGATGGAACCATTCCCAACATCCCGCAGGTTTCCATCCCCTGAATCCCGAGTGGGGCTTTCCCCGTCCTGGGAGCACGGGCGGCTGGGAGCGACCAGCGCTCCCCGGACCCCGCAGCTCCGTGCTGGGCCGGGTCCTGTCATCTCCATCTCCATCTCCATCTCCTTCTCCATCTCCATCTCTTTCTCCTTCTCCATCTCCATCTCCAGCCCGGCCCTCAGCCGTGCCTGGCCAGCACTCACTGGAGACAGGGAAACATTTGCCTTATTCCTTTCTATTCTTTCCCTTTTTCTTTCCTTTCCCCTTATTCCTTTTCCTTTCCTTATTCCTTTCCTTTTTCCTTTCCTTATTCCATTCCCCTTTCCCTTCTCTTTTCAACTTTCCTTTGTCCTTTCCTTATCCCTTTCCCATTTCTTTTTCTTTTCCCTTTTTCTTTTCCCCTTCCCTTTTCTTTTCCTTGTTCCTTCCCCGTTTCTTTTTCCCTTTCTTTATTCCTTCCCTTTTCCCTTTCCTTATCCCTTATCCCTTTCTCTCTTCACCTTCCCTTTCCCCTTTCCTTTTTCCTTTCCTTATTCCATTCCCCTTTATTTTTCCTTCTTTTTCCTATCCCCTTCCACTTTCTGTTCCTTGTTCTGTTCCCCTTTCCTTTCTCTTTTCAACTTTCCTTTCTCCTTCCCTTATTCCTTCCCTTCCCTTTGCCTTATTCCTTTTCTTTTCCTTATTCCCTTTTCCTTATTCCTTTTCTTTTCCTTATTCCCTTTCTTTTTCCTTATTCGTTTCCTTTTTCGTTTCCCCTTTCCTTATTCTATTCCCTTTTCCTTTTTCTGTTCCCTTTTCCCTTCCCTCATTCCCCTCCCCCTGGGATAATTCCCCACCCCAAATCCGCTCCTCTCCAGCCCCTCCCGGGATGGATTCCACCCCCCAGCCCCGCTTTCCCTGCAAATCCCCGACTTTATTCCCCTTATTTCCACCTCATCCTGGCCAGGAGAAACTTTTCCATTTCTCCGGGGGAATCCTGGAGCGGGCACAGGCGGTGCTGCCGCTCAGTGGCAAAACACAGGAGAATTCCCCTTTTCTCCATGGAATTTCCCCCCTTCCTTGATTTTTTAGTTGTTGGTTTTTTTTTTTTTTTTTAAATCAAATTAATGTATTTATTCTTTAGATAGTAAATATTGAGATGTTTATTAGAGCTGCTACAACCACCGGATATTTATAACAATAGAGTTCAAAATATTGGTATAGTGATAGCTGAAAATTGAATTGATTCCAAAATATTGACACATGTATAAGTTTATTTCAAAATATTGACACTTTTATAGCTATAAATTTAATATATTTCAAAATATTGACACATTTGAAAGTATAAATTTTATATATTTCAAAATAGCAACACATTTATAGCTACAAATTTAATATATTTCAAAATATAGTCACATTTTTAGCTACAAATTTTATATCTTTCAAAATATTGACACAGTTATAACTATAAATGTTATATATTTCTCCGTTTTGGCATATTTATAGCCATAAATGCCTATTTCTGCCGTTAAACGGTGTTTATATAGCGATTTTTGGCTGGTTTTACCGGCAGCGCGCCCGGCTCATGGCCACGCCCCCAAATGACCACGCCCCCTAAGCCACGCCCCCGGGGAATCCCTTCTCGGCCCCGCAGTGACGTCAGCGCGCCCTGCATCACATCCGGCGGCGCACCCGGAAGTGGCGTGGCCGGTTGCCATGGGGCGGCCCGGGAGGTGAAGTTGGGGAGAGAGAGCGAGGGAAACACCGGGAACGGGACCGAGAACTGGACCGGGAATGGGATCGGGACCGGGAATGGGAACGGGACCGGGATCGGGATCGCCGGGGGGCCGCGGGGTTCGGGGGGAGCCGAGCCGGACCCTGCGGGATGGGGACGGGCGGGGGGCCTGGACCAGCTCGTTCCGCTCCGCGTCCCTTCCCCGTCCCTTCCCTCCTTGCCTCCATCCCGGTGTTCCCCCATCCCGGTGTTCCCCCATCCCGGTATTCCCCCATCCCGTTGTTCTGCATCCCTTACTCGGGAAAGCCCCGGGATGGCAGAAAGCCCCAGCAGTGCTGAGGGGAGGGGAGGGGAGGGAAGGGAAGGGGAAGGGAAAGGGGTAGGGGAAGGGGAAGGGGAAGGATCCCATCCCAGGATGTTCCTCAGGGATCTCCCTGTACTGTGCAGGGAATCAGCTCCCTCAGGGATCTCCCTGTGTGTGCAGAGAATCAGCTGCCTTGCTTTTCCCTCAGGAGCAGAGCAGGGATGGCTCAGGGCACGTGGGATGTTCCTGGTCCCTCCGAGGTCACCGGCTGAGGCTCCACAGCTCCTGCTGCTGCCCCGCTCCCACAATGGGCAGGTAAGGATCCCAGAGGGACTGTGGGATAAACTGGAAAGGCTTTGGAGGGAAGGACAGGAAACCTAATCAGGAATTCTAGCATGGGAATGGTGTCCTGAGTCCTCTCAATCCAGAGCAGAATCCTGGAAGGTGTTGGGTTGGAAGGGGCTTTAGGGATCATCCCACCCCTGCCATGGCAGGGACACCTCCCACTGTTCCAGGGGGCTCCAGCCTGGCCTTGGGCACTGCCAGGGATCCAGGGGCAGCCACAGCTCCCTGGGAATTCCATCCCAGCCCCTCCTCAATATCCCATCCATCCCTGCTCTCTGGCAGTGAGAGCCATTCCCTGTGTCCCGTCCCTCCATCCCTTGTCCCCAGCCCCTCTCCAGCTCTCCTGGAGCCCCTTCAGGCCCTGGGGAAGTGCCCTGAGGTCCTCCCAGATTTCTTCAGGATCATCCCCAGATTTCCATTCCCTGAATCCCAAGCCAGGCTTTTCCCTCCTTCCTGGCTCTAATTTTCCTGAGGTTTTGAAAGGAAGCCAGGAGATAAAAAGGAGCTGCAGCCCCAAACCCAGCAAATCCCATGGGATCCTTCCATCCTCCTCAGCCCCACTCCCAGGGATGGGGCAGGAGTGGGAATTCCTTCCCAGCCCCTCCCCACCCTCCAGGGAGGAAATTTTCCTGCGTTTAGCACCAAATCCACCACTCAATCCTCTCGTTTCTCCCTTGGGATTCCAGGATCAGCATCTCCTGCCTGCTCCCGGCCTCGTGGCACTTCAGCCTCTCGCCCGTGGGGTGTCCGCGGGTCCTGAACGCGTCCCTGCGGCAGCTGCTGCTGCTCGGGGCGGCCGCGGCCGCGGCGGCGCTGCTGCTCTGCTCCCTGCTGCTGATCCGCGGCAAGCACCGCGCCCGGGAGGCGAAATTCCACAGGTGAGAGCGAGGGAATCCATGGGAAACAGGGAATGGGGAAAGGGGAAATGCTGCTCTGCTCCCTGCTGCTGATCCGCGGCAAGCACCGCGCCCGGGAGGCGAAATTCCACAGGTGAGAGGGAGGGAATCCATGGGAATGGAGCCTGGGGAAAGGGGAAGTGCTGCTCTGCTCCCTGCTGCTGATTCTAGGAGATATGGCTGAGCCCGGGATGGGAGATTCCACAGGTGAGAGGGGAGGGAATCCATGGGAAACAGGGGAAGGGGAAAGGCTGCTCTGCTCCCGATCCGAGAGAAGTACCAAACTTGGGATGGGAGATTCCACAGGTGAGAGGGGAGGGAATTCCACAGGAACAGGGGATGGAGCCTGGGGGAAACAGGGAACAATCACAGATCTCCCTGCTCCTGATCCTTGGCAAGCGCCAGGCCGGGACGGCAGATTCCAGAGGTGAGAGGGGAGGGAATCCATGGGACAAAGGGAATGGGGAAATGCTGCTCTGCTCCTGATCCACGGGAAGCACCAAGCCTGGGATGGGAGATTGCAGAGGTGGTGAGAGGGGCTGGAGTTCCATGGGAAACGGAATGGGGAAATGCTGCTCTGCTCCCTGCTGCTGATCTGTGGGAAATACAGCAGGACAGCCCGGGATGGGAGATTCCACAGGTGAGAGGGAGGGAATTCCATGGGAAACAAGGAAATGGAGCTCTGGGGAAAGAAGGAAAGAATTCCATGGAATGCAGGGCATGGAGCCTGGGGGAAAGGGGGAACACTTCGGGTCTCCTGGCTCCTGGTCTGTGGAAAGTATGGCAGGACAGCCTAGGACAGGAGATTCCACAGGTGAGAGGGAGGGAATTCCATGGGAAAGAGGGAAAAGATTCTGTGGAAAATAATGAAATGGAGCTTTGGAGGAAAGGGGAAACGCTGCTCTGCTCCTGATCCACAGCAAAACCAGCTGGACCCAGAACAGGAGCTTCCACAGGTGAGAGGGAGAGAATTCCATGGAAAACAGGGAAATGGAGCTCTGGGGGAAAGAAGGAAAGAATTCCATAGAAAACAGGGAATGGAGCCTGGGGGAAAAGGGAAATGCTGCTCTGCTCCTGATCTCAGGGAAGTACTGAGCCCCGAATGGGAGATTCCATAGGTGAGAGGGGAGGGAATTCCATGAAAAACAGGGAAATGGAGCTCTGGGGGAAAGAGGAAAAGAATTCCATGGAAAAGAGCTTGGGGGGAAATGGGAAACACTCAGGTTGTGTTGGTGGTACAGGGAGTAGCTTTTCCCATCCATCTTTATCTTGCCTAAAATAAAACATTTCCTGCTTTTTTTAGGAAGCTTTTCAGGGGTTTATATTTTATGCCTCTGTAGGAACTCTAGGGGCTAAAATTCTCCATAATAAAAAAATTTGGGGAATTGCTTTTGCCATTTGCTGTGGGAATTTGATCCTTGAGGTTGGCACTTCTGTGGTTGTTTCTGGGGTCCTCAGGATGAATGATTGGATCTGACTCCATGTTCTTAGAAGGCATATTATATTAATTATATTAATATAATTAATTATATTAATTATATTATATTATATATAATTATATTATATTATATTATATTATATTATATTATACTAAAGATAGAGAAAGGATACAGACAGAAGGCATAACAAGAATGAATAATGAAAACTCGTGACTCTCCAGAGTCCTGACACAGCTGGATTGGTAATTTGTTTGATTGGTCATTAAGTGAGAACAATTCACATGTTGGATAAACAATCCCCAACCACATTCCAAAGCAGCAAAACACTCTCTGAGGCTTCTGAGCTTCCCAGGAGAAGAATCCTGGGCAAAGAGGATTTTTCAGAAAATATCACAGTGACACGCTTCTCTTGGAATTTTCTGTGAAGTAGGGGCAGGAATGGCTTCCTTCTGCCAGAGGCAAGGATAGATGGGATGTTGGGAAGGAATTCCTGGCTGGGATGGAATTCCCAGAGCAGCTGGATCCCTGGCAGTGCCCAAGGCCAGGAGCCCCCTGGGACAGCAGGAGGTGTCCCTGAGGGTGGCACTGGATGAGATTTAAAATCCCACCCAACTCGTCCCAAAACCGCCCAGTTTTGAATGTGATTTTCACCAAAACACCCGTAGGGAGCCAAATCCCCTGCAGCAATTCCCATTTTTCCCCAGGTACCTGGCCAGGGTGACAGACACCGAGGCCACGGACACCGGGAACCCCAACCTGAGCTACGGCATCGTGGTGGACTGCGGCAGCAGCGGCTCCAGGGTGTTCGTGTACTGCTGGCCCCGGCACAACGGCAACCCCAAGGACCTGCTGGACATCCAGCAGATGAGGGACAGCTCCAGGAAACCCGTGGTGATGAAAATCAAACCAGGTACGGGCGAAAACGTGGAATTTCTCCGTGGTTTCCTCTCTTAGCTGTGCCTCCTGCACTGCAAAGTGGCTGCGTAAAGGATATTTCAACCTTGAGAGCATGGGACAGCTCCAGGTTTCTTTGGGATTGGTTTGCAGGAGTTTAAGTCTGGAATGGGGCAGGAGGGAGAGGTTTTTCCAAGGATAAGGCAGGCGCTGTCCTCACAACCAGCTGGACATCCAGCAGATGAGGGACAGCTCCAGGACACTCGTGGTGATGAAGGTCAAACCAGGTACGGGCACAAAGGTGGAATTTCTCCAGGCGCAACCCCAAGGACCTGCTGGACATCCAGCAGATGAGGGACAGCTCCAGGAAACCCGTGGTGATGAAAATCAAACCAGGTACGGGCGAAAACGTGGAATTTCTCCGTGGTTTCCTCTCTTAGCTGTGCCTCCTGCACTGCAAAGTGGCTGCGTAAAGGATATTTCAACCTTGAGAGCATGGGACAGCTCCAGGTTTCTTTGGGATTGGTTTGCAGGGGGGTTAAGTCTGGAACAGGGCAGGAAGGAGAGGTTTGTCCAAGGATAAGGCAGGTGCTGTCCTCACAACCAGCTGGACATCCAGCAGATGAGGGACAGCTCCAGGACACTCGTGGTGATGAAGGTCAAACCAGGTACGGGCACAAAGGTGGAATTTCTCCAGGCTTTCCTCTCTTAACTGTGCTTCCTGCACTGCAAAGTGGCTGATAAGGGAAATTTTCAGGTGGGAGAGCTCCAGGTTTCTTTGGGATTGGTTTGCAGGGGGGTTAAGTCTGGAACAGGGCAGGAAGGAGAGGTTTGTCCAAGGATAAGGCAGGCGCTGTCCTCACAACCAGCTGGACATCCAGCAGCTGAGGGACAGCTCCAGGACACCCGTGGTGATGAAGGTCAAACCAGGTATGGGCACAAAGGTGGAATTTCTCAGGTGGAAGAGCTCCAGGTTTCTTTGGGGTTGGTTTGCAGGAGTTTAACACTGAAATGGGGCTGGAGGGAGAGGATTTTCCATTGGACAGCAGCAGGAAACCCGTGGTGATGAAAATGAAGCCAGGTACTGAAAAAACATGGAATTTCTCTGTGGTTTCCTCTCTTAACTGTGCCTCCTGCACTGCAAAGGGGCTGGATAAAGGATATTTCAACCTTGAGAGCATGGGACAGCTCCAGGTTTCTTTGGGATTGCAGGAGTTTAAGTCTGGAATGGGGCAGGAGGGAGAGGTTTTTCCAAGGATTAGGCAGGTGCTGTCCCCATGAGGTCCTGGGACAGCATCAGGGAACCCATGGTGATGAAAATCAAAGCAGGGGCTGGGAAAAACATGGAATTTCTCCATGATTTCTTCTCCTAACTGTGCTTCCTGCACTGCAAATGGCTGGATAAGGGAAATTTCCAGGTGGGAGAGCTCCAGGTTTCTTTGGGATTGGTTTGCAGGGAGTTTACTGGAGGTTAAAGTTTGAAATAGGCAGGAGGGAGAGGTTTGTCCAAGGATAAGGCAGGCGCTGTCCTCACAACCAGCTGGACATCCAGCAGATGAGGGACAGCTCCAGGACACCTGTGGTGATGAAAATCAAACCAGGTATGAACAAAAACATCTAATTTCTCCAGGCTTTCCTCTCCTAGCTGTGCTTCCTGCACTGCAGAGGATCTGGACAAGGGAAATTTCCATGTTGTGAGTGTGGAACGACTCCAGAGTTTTTAACGATTGGTTGTAGGGAGTTGTGTGGAACTCGAGTCTGGAGTGGGGCAGAAGTGAGAGGTTTGTCCATAGGACAGCAACAGGAAAAGGTGGTGACAAAAATCAAGCCAGGTACTGGGAGAAACATTGAATTTCTCCAAGATTGCCTCTTCTAACTTTGCTCCCTGCTCTCCAAAGTGGCTGGTAAGGGAAATTTCGATGCTGTGAGTGAGTGTGGAACAACTCCAGGGTTTTTAGGGTTTGGTTGTAGGGAGTTTTGTTGAGCATCAAGTCTGGAATGGGGCAGGGGGAAAACAAGGGAGTGACAGCAACAGGAAAATCAGCAGGAAAATCAAACCAGGAGGAACATGGAATTTCTCCATGATTTCCTCTCCCAACCTGGCTTTTTGCACTCCAGAGGATATTTCCAGGTGGAACAGCTCCAGGGTTCTTTGGGATTGGTTTGCAGGAGTTTAAGTCTGGAATGGGGCAGGACAGAGATGTTTTTCCATGGATAAGGCAGGTGCTGGTCCTGTTATAATTTACCTTTATTCTCTTTATTTAATGAAGAAATAATTGTGTTCCTGTGAAGTTATTTCAGCCAATTATTATCAATAATTATCTATAAATTATGTAAAAATTATCACATCAACACAAGTTTTATTTAAGTTCTAAAGGATGTTCAGGTGTCACCTTCATCCTTTTTTTCCCCATTTTTCCCCCATTTTTTCCCTATCTTTTCCTTATTTTTCCCTTATTTTCCTATATTTCCTTATATTCCTTATTTTAAACTCCCTGCAAACCAATTCCAAGGAAACCTGGAGAGCTGTTCCATGCTGGAAATTTCCCTTATCCAGCCCCTTTGGAGTGCAGGAAGCACAGTTAGGAGACGAAATCATGGAGAAATTCCATTTTTTTCCCAATACCTGCTTTTGATTTTCATCACCTTTTCCTGTCCCATGGCAAAACCTTTCTCTCCTGCCCCATTCCAGGTTTGAGCTCCACAAAACTTCCTACAAACCAATCCCAAATAAACCTGGAAATATCCCTTATCCAGCCCCTTTGGAGTGCAGGAAGCACAGCTAAGAGAGGAAATCATGGGGAAATTCCATGTTTTTCCCAGTACCTGCTTTGATTTTCATCACCACCTTTTCTTGTTGCTGTCCCATGGAAAAACCTCTCCCTTCTGCCCTATTCCAGACTTTAAAATTCCCTGCAAACCAATCCCAAAGAAACCTGAAAATTTCCTTTATCCAGCCACTTTGGAATGCAGGGAGTTAGGAGAGGAAAGCACCATCAAAAATAAGAATTCCATCATTTTTACAGCTCATTTCCCACTTCTCTTCATTCTTTTGCTCAGGATTTTCCAGGGAATGCTGCAGCTGGAGCTGCTCCACTCCCACTTTTCTGTTTTCCCAGGAATTTCTGAGTTTGCCAGCTCTCCTGACAAGGTCAGTGATTACATCTCACCCCTGCTGAGCTTCGCTGCCGAGCACGTGCCGCGCTCCAAGCACAAGGAGACTCCTCTCTACATCCTGTGCACTGCAGGCATGAGGATCCTGCCCGAGAGGTCATTCCCTGCTTGGTTTTTTTTTTTTGGGGGAATTCCAGCCGAATCCCAGCTTTTTTTTAAGCTTTTTTTGTGGAATTTTGCAGCCAGCAGAAAGCCATCCTGGAGGATCTGCTCACGGACATCCCCGTGCACTTTGATTTCCTCTTCTCTGACTCCCACGCTGAGGTGATTTCTGGGAAGCAGGAAGGTAGGTGGGCCTTGGGAAAGTGTCTGGGAAATATTTAGGAATTCCAAGGGATGATTTGGGGTATTTTTTATTGGTTTTTCAAATCCTGCTTTGCTTGAGAGCCTTTATTCCTCAGGAAAGGAATATTCCTTTGTTCCTCTGGAGTCTGAGGGTGATGGGAGCTCCTGATGGGCCAAATGTTTGCTGATTATCCCTGAAAATTTACTGAAATTGGATCTGGAAAATATTTAGGATTTCCTCTAATGGAATTGAATCTGGAAAATATTTGGGATTTCCAAGGGAAGGTTTGGGGTGTTTTTGTTGCGTTTTCAAATCCTGCTTTTCTTGAGAGCCTTTGTTCCTCAGGAGATCTGGAGCTCCTGATGGGCCAAATATTTTCTGATTATCCCTGAAAATGTAATGGAATTCAGTCTGGAAAATATTTAGGATTTCTAAGGGATTATTGGGGGTATTTTTTATCATTTTTTCAAACCCTGCTTTGCTTGAGAGCCTTTATTCCTCAGGAAAGGAACATTCCTTTATTCCTCTGGAGTGTGGGGATGGTGGGAGTTCCTGATGGGCCAAATGTTTCCTGAAAAAAAGAAAATTTACTGGAATTGGATCTGGAAAATATTTAGGAATTCCTTTAATGGAATTGAATCTGGAAAATATTTGGGATTTCCAAGGGAAGGTTTGGAGTGTTTTTGTTGCTTTTTCAGATCCTGATTGGCCAAATCTTTGCTGATTATCCCTGAAAATTTAGTGGCACTGAATCCATTTCCTCTAGAGGGAAGGGAAGGATAAATCACAGCATTCCTGATGGAAGGAACTTTGCAGGATGAGATGATTTTGAAAGCAGAGATATTTTGATGTGATCACCAGAGCCTTAAAATCCCTTTAAAATTTCATTTCCTTCAATTCTTTCCTGAATTTTACACATCAAAGTGTCTTTAATTCATTCAGCCAGGAATTTTGTCATGGCATTGACCTGGGAGAAGAGAAAATCATTAGGAATTCCCAATGGAATTAATGATTTCCTAGGAATGTTTCATGTCTACAATTTTATAAAATTAGCAATAACAGAGCTGAACTCACACAGAAAAAAAAAATTGAATGTTTCAATCTGCTTTCAAGTTCATAATCCAGCTATTCCTGATATTCCTGAAATTCCAGATCTGTTTTATTTCCACCTGCAGGAGTCTATGCATGGATTGGGATCAACTTTGTCCTCGGGAGATTTGAGCACACGGACGATGGTGAGGATCTGAAGGGGGCTGGGGCTCCAGGTGGTGATTTTCCAGCCAGATGTTGGGATGCAATTCCAGCCAGATGTTGGGATTCAATTCCAATCCAGGTGGTGATTTTCCAGCCAGATGTTGGGATGCAGTTCCAGCTGTGGCAGTTGCATTTCCAGATGTTGAGAAGCAATTCCAGCCATGGCAGTTGCATTTCCAGATGTTGGGAAGCAATTCCAGCCATGGGAGTTGCATTTCCAGATGTGGGGATGCAGTTCCAGTCAGATGTTGGCAGCTGCTGCAGGGGTTGGGTTGGCTGCACTCCCACCTGGAACTTTAACAGCCACAAACAGCAGCTCCCCTGTGCCCTCCCTGGCTGGATCCCTGGGATTTTTCCCTGTTTCCCACTGATTTTTCCCTGTTTCCCACTGATTTTTCCCTATTTCCCATTGATTTTTCCCTCTTTCCCACTGATTTTTTCCATGTTTTTCCCAGAGGACTAGGCAGTGATGGAGGTGCAGATCCCAGGCAGTGAGCACAGGGATTTTCCCCATTTCCCATTGATTTTTCCCTGTTTCCCATTGATTTTTCCCTATTTCCCATGGATTTTTCACATGTTTTCTCAGAGGACGAAGCCATGGTAGATGTGCAGGTCCCTGGCAGCGAGCACAGGGATTTTTCCCTGTTTCCCATTGATTTTTCCCATGGATTTTTCCCATTTTTTCCCAGAGGATGAAGCCGTGGTGGAGGTGCAGGTCCCTGGCAGCGAGCACCACGATCCCATTTTCCGCAAGAGGACCGTGGGGATCCTGGACATGGGCGGGGTCTCCACGCAGATCGCCTACGAAGTGCCCCAAAGTGTAAGCCTTGCCTCCCCTCACCAGGTCGTTATCCAGGAATTCCCCCTTCCCTCAGGGCTAATTTTAACACATTTCCTTTCTTTCCCATCCTTTGGAGTCCTCCATCATCCCATTCCCAAATAATTCCTTTGTTTTTTTCATTCCCATCACTCAAATCCTGCATTAATCCTTCATTTTTAGTCTTTGTGGACAATTTTAAATCCCTTATGTTCCAAAATTTGCATCCTGGGGCTTAGAACCCAAAAATTCCTGGTGGTTCCTATGGAAAAACCTTCCATAAAAATGACTTTTTCCTTTAATTTTTGGCAGAAATGGAATTAGCAGTTATAAACGTCACAGAATTGCTTTGTCCCAAACTGAACAGAAATTGCTGCAATTCCACTGAGTTCTGGAGCAATTCCTGAATTTTTCAAGCTGAACTTCCCATGAAATTAATTGGGAATTATCTAAAGGAAAAACAGCATCAAATCCCCATGTTTGGCTGTGTTCTAATAATGGATAAACTGAGTTTTTAAATGCTGTGGAATGATGTTTCCCTAATTAATTACCTAATTCCTCTGTTTTAATGAACAAAAGGTATAAGAAATTATTTGGAATTATTAAAATCTGGGCATTCAGCTCCAGAGCAGATCCAGTCAAATATCAACTGGGAAAACAGGGATGAAAATTCCTGCCTGTGGGGTGGTTTTATCTGAGCATAAATGGATATAAATGGGAATTTTGGTCATGGAATCTGTCCTGGGAATCAGGAATGGGAGGGGGGAAGTGAAGCACTGAATTCAGCAGCCACAATCCACATTTTTCCGTGGGAGAAGAAAATTCCAGGCTCCACAGAAGCAATTCCTGGGCTTTGTAGAGCCAGGAATCTGAAATTCCAAGATTTTGCTGTCCCTATGAAGTGATCTTTTTCAAAATGATGTGGGAAGTGATCATTCCCAAGGAAAACTCTTTTATTTTGTTCTCCCTGTGAAATAATCTTGCATTTTCCAAATAAAATGGGAGAGATGATCATTCCCAAGGAAAATTCTTTAATTTTGCTCTCCCTCTGAAATAATCTTGGATGTTCTAAATAATGTTGGAGATGATCATTCCCAAGGAAAATTCCTCAATTTTGCTCTTCCTCTGAAATAATGGTGGATTTTCTCAATAATGTGGGAGATGATCATCCCTGAGGAAAACTCCTCAAAGAACTGGATTATCAAGGGCTGGAAAGCATTGGAAACTGCCCAGGGCAGTGTGGGGTTCCCATTCCTGAGAATATCCAAAAACCATGGGTGTGGCTCTTCAGGACTCTGGGATTGATGATCTTCAAGATCTTTTCCAAGCAGAACACTTCCACAATCCTGTGGGAATATCCTTTATCCAGAGTGCAGGAAGCACAGACAGGAGAGGGAAGCATGAAAGAGATGGGTGAACTTAAAGGTGTCCAAGACATCCCAAAAAATTCATTTTAGGACCAGGATCATCCCATTGATTCCTGATTTTGCTGTTGGATTGATGATCTTCAAGATCTTTTCCAAGCAGAACACCTCCATGATGTTGTGGGAATATCCAAATATCCTGGCAATATCCAAAAACCACAGAAGTGGCTCTTCAGGACTGTTGGGTTGATGATCTTCAAGATCTTTTCCAGCAGTCCTGTGGGAATCTCTTGTATCCAGAGTGCAGGACAGACGGGAGAGGGAAGCATGAAAGAGATGGATGAAATTAAAGGTGTCCAAGACATCCCAAAAAATTCATTTTAGGATCAGGACCATCCCGGTGATTCCTGATTTTGCTGTTGGATTGATGATCTCCAAGATCTTTTCATGACCTCCATGATGCTGTGGGAATATCCTTTATCCAGAATGCAGGAAGCACAGACAGGAGAGGAAAGCACGAAAGAGATGAGTGAGGGGTGAGCTTAAAGGTGTCCGAGACATCCCAAAAAATTCATTTTAGGATCAGAACAATCCCAGTGATTCCTGATTTTGCTGTTGGATTGATGATCTCCAAGATCTTTTCATGACCTCCATGATGCTGTGGGAATATCCTTTATCCAGAATGCAGGAAGCACAGACAGGAGAGGAAAGCACTATAGAGATGAGTGAGGGGTGAATTTAAAGGCCTCCAAGACATCCCAAAAAATTCATTTTTGGACCAAGACCATGCCAATGACCCCTGATTCTGCTGCTGCAGGAGGAGGTGGCCAAGAGCTTGCTGGCAGAGGTGAATCTGGGCTGCGATGCCCACCAGACGGAGCACGTGTACCGCGTGTACGTGGCCACCTTCCTGGGCTTCGGCGGCAACGCGGCGCGCAGGAGGTACGAGGAGAGCCTCTTCTCCAGCAGCCTCCTCAGGAACAGGTACCTGAATTCCCTGGATTTCAATTCCGTGGTTGTGTTCGAGGGTCCCAGGATGAGGGAAGAGATGAGAATCCTGACTCTGCTTCAGAAGGCTGATTTATTATATTATTATATTATATTAAAATGCTATACTAAAAAGAAAGAAAAGATTTATCAAAAAGCTAGAAAAGAAAGAAAAAGAGTAGTAACAAAAGCTCGTGACTCTCAAAGGGTCCACACAGCCAGACCATGGTTGGTCATTAAATAAAAACATCTCGCATGGACCAATCACAGATGCACCTGTTGATAAACAATGTCCACACCACATTCCACAGCCATCACTTACTGTTTACATTCCTTTTCTGAGGCTTCTCGACTAAAGTAGGAGAGAAATCCTAACAAAGGATTTTCATAAAAATATCATAGTAACAGGGCTGCTCCATCCCTGGGAGAGCCAGCTTGGAGCAGCCTGAGGTGGTCCTGGAAAGATGGGAATGATCCTGGATGTTCTGCGGAGGGATCACAGCACTTGCAGTGTGTGATGGGGAGAGATTGGATTTGTGGAAGGAATTCCCAGGATGAGGGTGCTGAAGGAATGGAATTCCCAGAGGAGCTATGGCTGCGCCTGGATCCCTGGGAGTGCCCAAAGTCAGCTTGGAGCAGCCTGGGGTGCTGGGAGGTGACCCTGGAAAGATGGGAATGATGGGATGGGATGGGAATTAGGGATGGGAATTGTGGAAGGGAAAATCTGGGAAGTGGAGAGGGATTCCTCCTGAGGAATTGGAGTAATGGCTTCAGCTGAAAAAGGGGGAATTTAAGGTGGGCCTTGCTGAGCTGGGCCTTGCTGAGCTCTGTCTGTCCCCCAGGCTGCTGGGCAGGCTGAGCTGGGCCTTGTTGAGCTCTGTCCCTGTTCCCAGGCTGCTGGGCAGGCAGCGTGGGCTGAGCCGGGCCTTGCTGTGCCAGGCCTGGCTGATCTCTGTCCTGGGCCTTGCTGAGCCAGGCCTGGCTGATCTCTGTCCCGGGCCTTGCTGAGCTGGGCCTGGCTGATCTCTCCCCCTGTCCTGGGCCCTGCTGAGCCAGGCCTAGCTGATCTCTCTCCCTGTCCCAGGCAGGTCAGGCAAGCCTTGCTGAGTCAGGCCTGGCTGATCTCTGTCCTGGGCCTTGCTGAGCCAGGCTTGGCTGATCTCTCTCCCTGTCCCGGGCCTGCTGAGCCAGGCCTGGCTGATCTCTCTCCCCCAGTCCCGGGCCTTGCTGAGCCAGGCCTAGCTGATCTCGCTCCCTGTCCCAGGCAGGTCAGGCAAGCCTTGCTGAGCCAGGCCTGGCTGATCTCTCTCCCCCTGTCCCGGGCCTTGCTGAGCCAGGCCTAGCTGATCTCGCTCCCTGTCCCAGGCAGGTCAGGCAAGCCTTGCTGAGCCAGGCCTGGCTGATCTCTCCCCCTGTCCCGGCCCCTGTCCCGGCCCTGCTGAGCCGGGCCTAGCTGACCTCTCCCTGTCCCAGGCAGGCCGGGCTCAGCCCGCAGGCCCCGCTCCTGGACCCGTGCCTGCCGCGGGACGCGCAGGACGAGCTGCGGCACCGGGGGCTGACGCTGCACCTGCGCGGCACCGGCGACTTCCAGCTGTGCCGGGAGCGGCTGCGGCCGCTGCTGAACCGCACCAACGGCACCGGGAGCTCCCTGAACGGCGTCTTCCAGCCCCCCGTGCACCTCCAGAGCAGCGAGTTCTACGGCTTCTCCGAGTTCTACTACTGCACCGAGGACGTGCTGCGCATGGGCGGCGACTACAGCGCTGCCAAGTTCACCAGGGCTGCGCAGGTGAGAGACATGGGATCGGTTCCTAGCTTAGAACAGCTCTCCATAAGGATATTATTCCTAAAGTCCTGCAGAAAAACATTGCCTTAAGAGATCTTAAATTCCTAAATTCGCTGAAGCTGCGCAGGTGAGAGAAAAGAGATCCATTTCTAGTTTAGAACATCCTCAAGGATGTTGTTCCCGAAGTTCTGCAGAAAAACACTGCCCTAAGAGATCCAAAAATTTATAAATTCACTAAACCTGCACAGGTGAAAGAAAAGAGATCCATTTCTAATTCAGAACATCCACAAGGATTTTGTTCCCAAAGTCCTGCAGGAAAACACTGCTGTAAGAGATCCCAAATCCCCTAAGAAATCCCAAATTCCTTAAGAGATTCTAAATTCACTGAAGTTGCACAGGTGAAAAAACAGGGATCAATTCCCTCATTCGTAAAATGTCTCCATGAGGATTTTATTCCCAAAGTCCTGAAGCAAAACATTGCCTTAAGAGATCCCAAATTGATAAATTCACTGAAGCTGCACAGGTGAGAGAAAAGAGGTCCATTTCTAATTTATAGCATCCTCAAGGATGTTGTTCCCAAAGTTCTGCAGCAAAAACATTGCTTTAAGAGATCCTAAATTCATAAATTCACTGCAGCTGCACAGGTGGAAAAACTGATCAGTTCCTAATTTAGAACAGCTCTCCATAAGGATTTTATTCCTAAAGTCCTACAGCAAATCTTTTCCTTAAGAGATCCCAAATCCCTTAAGAAACTCCAAATTCCATAAGAGATGCTAAATTCACTAAAGTTGCACAGGTGAAAAAAACAGGGATCAATTCCTTCATTTGTAACAGCCCTCCATGGGGATTTTGTTCCCAAAGTCCTGCAGCAAATCTTTGCCTTAAGAGATCCCAAATCCCCTAAGAAATCTCAAATTCCTTAAGAAATCCTAAATTCCTAAATTGGCTAATCCCCACAGGTGAAAAAAAAAAAAAAAACAAAAGGATCAGTTTAACATTAATTCCACCCCAAATTCCAAATGTGGATCAAAATATTCCCACAAAATTTGGGATTTGCGTGACTCGATATTCCCAGAGAGTTGAACATTAATTCCACCCCAAATTCCAAGTGTGGATTAAAATATTCCCACAAAATTTGGGATCCTGGATATTCCCAGAGAGTTGAACATTAATTCCACCCCAAATTCCAAGTGTGGATCAAAATATTCCCATGAAATTTGGGATTTTCCTTGCTGGATATTCCCAGAGAGTTGAACATTAATTCCACACCAAATTCCAAATGTGGATTAGAATATTCCCACAAAATTTGGGATCCTGGATATTCCCAGAAAATAGAACATTAATTCCACCTCAAATTCCAAGAGTTGAACATTAATTCCCCCCCAGATTTCAAGTGTAGATCAAAATATTCCCATAAAATTTGGGATCCTGGATATTCCCAGAGAGTTGAACATTAATTCCACCCCAAATTCCAAGTGTGGATTAGAATATTCCCACAAAATTTGGGATTTTCCTTCCTGGCAGTTCAAGCTGCTGTTACTTTTTGGTTTTTGGTGTTTCAGATCATATTTTTTTTTTTTTTCTGGTGGGATTTTCCTTCTCCAGGCAGGAGGATTGCCGGGATCATTCCCTTTTTCCCATTGTTTTGGATTCCACAGGAATATTGTGCCACCCGGTGGTCGGTGCTGCGGGAACGCTTCGAGCGCGGCCTCTACGCCCCGCACGCGGATCTGCACCGGCTCAAGTGAGCGGGGTCGGGCTTGGGCTGGGGCTTGGGCCAGGAGCTTCCTCCTGCCAGGGCCTGTCTGTTTGGTGGATCAGTGGAAGCAGGAAAAAAACTTGGGAAAAGCCTGAAAATTGGGAAAAAATCCCTTGGAAAAGGCTGAGAATTCCGTGTTTAACTGTGCCCCGCGATCACTGGAATGCTGAGCTGAGCTTATCCTGTTCTCCTTGACTGATCCCACTGTTCTGGCTGATCCCACCCAGAGCTGGCAAAGCCTTTCCATTTCATGGAAGTGGGGAAAAAAACTTGGAAAATCTGAGAATTCCGTGTTTGATTATGCCCAGTTGTTGCTGTAATGCTGAGCTGAGCTTATCCCGTTCTCCTTGATTGATCCCAGTGTCCTTAACTGGTCCCACTGTTCCTGGCTAATCCCAGAACTGCCAGGGCCTTTCTATTTCATGGGACCACTAGAAGTGGGGAAAAGACTTGGAAAAGCTGAGAATTCCATGTTTAATTCTGCCCTGTAATTGCTGTAATGTTGAGCTGAGCTTATCCCATTCTCCTTCAATGACCCACTGATTCCAAAGTCCTTAAGTGTTCCCACTGTCCCTGACTGATCCCACTGTCCCTGATCCCATGTTTCCTGTCTGATCCCACATTTCCTGCCTGATCCCCCTTTTCCTGGCTGATCCCACTGTCCCTGATCCCATTTTTCCTGGCTGACCCCACATTTCCTGGCTGATCCCACATTTTCTGACTGTCCCTGATTCTGCGTTTCCTGCCTGATCCCACTGTCCCTGATCCCACTTTTCCTGGCTGATCCCACGTTTCCTGCCTGATCCCACTGTTCCTGCCTGATCCCACTTTTCCTGCCTGATCCCACATTTCCTGGCTGACCCCACTGTCCCTGATCCCATTTCTCCTGGCTGATCCCATTTCTCGTTTCCTGGCTGATCCCACTGTCCCTGATCCCACGTTTCCTGCCTGATCCCACATTTCCTGTCTGATCCCACATTTCCTGGCTGACCCCACTGCTCTCCCCAGGTTCCAGTGCTTTAAGTCCGCCTGGATGTTCGAGGTTTTCCACCGGGGCTTCTCCTTCCCGGAGAGCTACGGGAGCCTGAAGACGGCGCTGCAGGTCTACGACAAGGAGGTGCAGTGGACCCTGGGGGCCATCCTCTACCGGACCCGCTTCCTGCCCCTCCGGTACCCCAGGAATCCGGGAAGAGCTTTGGGAAGGGGAATTGTGGGGTGGGAAGAGGTGGTGATCCCTTAAATTGGGGTTTTTAGAGCCTCGTCCCCAAAATGGGCTGGGATTCCTGCCCCGAGCCCAGGTGGAAGGGGAGTTTTGCCTCCAGAGTGTGTCTGCTCTTTTCCAGGGACATCCTCTCAAAAATCTGGGAAAAGCCTTTGGGAGGGGAATTTTGGGGTTGGGAACTCGTGGCTTTTGCAGCGCCAACTTGTGCTTTTTTTCTTATTCCACCAGATGAGCTCTGATTTCCACCAAGTTGGAAACAGAACTTTGCCTCTAAGACATGCCCATTGTCCCTCTGCAATTTTCCAGGGACATCCTCTCAAAAATCTGGGAAAAGCCTTTGGGAGAGGATTTTGGGGATGGGAACTTGTGCTTTTTAGAACCTCAACTTGTGCTTTTTAGATCCTGCTGCCCAAAATGGGCTCGGATTCCTGCCCTGAGCCCAGTTGGAAGGGGAATTTTGCCTCCAAAGCCTGTCTGTTGTCCCTCTCCTCTTTTCCAAGGAAATCCTCTCAAAAATCTGGGAAAAACCTTTGGGAGAGGATTGTGGGGGTGGGAACTTGTGCTTTTTAGAGCCTCAACTTGTGTTTTTTAGAGCCTGAGCTTGTGCTTTTATTCTTATTCCACCAAATGAGCTCTGATTCCCCCAAGCTGGCAGTGTATTTTGCCTCCAAGACGTGCCCATTGTCCCTCTGCTTTTTTCCAGGGACACCCTCTCAAAAATCTGGGAAAAACCTTTGGGAGGGGAATTTTGGGATGAGAAGAGGTGGTGTCCCTCAAATTGTGGTTTTTAGATACAACCCTCCCAAAATGGGCTCTGATTCCCATCCTGTTTGATTCCCACCAAGTTGGAAACAGAACTTTGCCTCCAAAGCCTGTCTGTTGTCCCTCTGCTCTTTTCCAGGGACATCCTTTCAAAAATCTGGGAACCTCTCAAAAATCTGGGAAAAGCCTTTGGGAAAGAATTTTGGGGTTGGGAACTTGTGCTTTTTAGAGCCTCAACTTGTGTTTTTTAGAGCCTGAGCTTGTGCTTTTATTCTTATTCCACCAAATGAGCTCTGATTCCCCCAAACTGGCAGTGTATTTTGCCTCCAAGACGTGCCCATTGTCCCTCTGCTTTTTTCCAGGGACATCCTCTCAAAAATCTGGGAAAAGCCTTTGGGAGAGGATTTTGGGGTTGGGAATTTGTGCTTTTTGGAGCCCCAACTTGTGCTTTTATTCTTACTCCACCAAATGAGCTCTGATTCCCCCAAGCCGGCAGTGGAATTTTGCCTCCAAGACGTTCCCGTTTTCCCTCTGCTCTTTTCCAGGGACATCCAGCAGGAGAATTTCCGTGGGATTCACTCGCACTGGAGGAGCTTCTCCTTTGTGTACAACCACTACCTGTTCCTGGCCTGCTTCCTGGTGGTGCTGCTCTCCATCCTGCTCTACCTGCTCCGCCTGCGCCGCATCCACCGCCGGCTGCTCCCCAGCGGCTCCTCCCCGCCCCTCTGGATCCAGGAGGGGCTCCCCCCGCAGAAAATCCCGGGATAGGGCTCCAGGATGGAGGATTCATCCACACACACACACAAAAAAAAGCCATTTTTGCCTCAGGGTTCCTCCTTTTTTTGCCCCTTTTGGAGAAGCGGAGTTGGGGTGGTGAGGGAAAAATGCCAAAAAAAAAATGACTTTGCTGGGAATGTTGCACTTGGGGGTGTGCAGGAGAGGAGGGGTTGAGTTCCCACCTTTGGGAGAGGCTGAAATCCCAGGATGAGCTTGGATTTTCCTTGCTGGATTCCAGCATTGCCATCCCTGCTCTCACTTTGGAGTCTCAAAGAACGGGAAGTTCCAAAAGCAGGGGGCCAAAAAAAAAAAAACCAACAAAAAAAACCCTTTTAGGACATTTTAGGTGATTTTCCCTTCTGGAAACACTCCTGGGATGAAGAAGGAAAATCCCTCACATCCAATGCTGTGCTTCCATAAAAAACTGCTTCCATCACTTCTGCTCCCTCCTTTTTTCCTTGGAAAAGAGAAAAGGATTTCCTCCTTTTTCACCCTCCCAGTGACACCAGTCGCTGCTTTTAATCCCAAATTTCTGTTCCATAATCGTGGAGAGACCTCCCAGAAACTCCAGGAATGTGAAGAGAACTGGAAAAGCAGAGGAGAATGTGCACAGGGTCTTTCCAAGTCCTCTGGTAATTTATATTTTATTTAAAACTGTTGATTTTACTTGAAAGTCAATTTGTCCATGATTAAAAGTGGGATTTCTATGAACCTTTGGGGTGTGGGTGTTTATTTGTTAATTCTCCAGCTGGAAAACTGGAGAACCACTAAAAAGTGGGAAAATTTGATGGGTTTATTACTGGAGAAATTGATACATTTTTTATCATAATTCATCTAAAAATCTGGATAATTAAAATTGGTTTTGATGGTTTTTTACCTTTGTACAGAGAATTTAGGCTGGAGCTGCTGAATTCCACCTAAATTTGGGTGCTGAATTTCTGCTCCTCCCACCCAGCACGTGCTGGAGTCAGAATTCCCTGGATTTGGGGCAGAATTTTGGAGCAGAATCTTTCACTGGACCTTCAGAATTCCAAACATCTTCCTTTGGTAAAGGATATTTTTGGAGCTGACAAAATCAAAGTTTGGGGAGAGTTTAAATCCAAATCTTGGTTTTGGGTGAGGGATGAGAAAATCCAGGGCTGGAATTGGGATTTAAAATCAGGACTGATAAAAATGATCCCAAAATTGACCCTGGCAGAGCCTGAATTTCCTCTTCTCATTGGCCCAAATCTCCAATTTCAGGATTAAATTTTTAAAAAATCCTGTGGGAAGGGATCTGTGGGGCTTGGAAATATCCAGGCAGAAGTGCCAGAGTCTCTAATCCAGTAAGGGGGAAAAAAGGCAAAAGAAAGGCATTAAAATGTAATAAAAGCAGGAAAAAATAAAATCAGAGGGAGAAAATTGGGAAAAAAATCAGGGGAAACATCAGGAAAAAAATGAAATCAGGGGGGAAATTGGGAAAAAAAAATCAGAAAAAAATTGGGGAAAAATAAAGTCAGAGAAAAAATAAAATCAGAGAAAAAAAATAGGGAAAAAGTTAAAATCGGGGGAAAATGAAAAAAATAAAATCAGGAAAAAAAACTGGGGAAAAACCAGAAAAAAAAAATTAGGGGAAAAATCATAAAAAAATAAAATCAGGAAAAAAAATAAAGTCAGGGAAAAAACAAGGAAAAATAAAATTGAGGAAAAAATCAGGAAAGAATTAAAATTGGGGCGGTGGCAGAGCCTGAATTTCCTCTTCTCATTGGCCCAAATCTCCAATTTCAGGATTAAATTTTTAAAAAATCCTGTGGGAAGGGATCTGTGGGGCTTGGAAATATCCAGGCAGAAGTGCCAGAGTCTCTAATCCAGTAAGGGGGAAAAAAGGCAAAAGAAAGGCATTAAAATGTAATAAAAGCAGGAAAAAATAAAATCAGAGGGAGAAAATTGGGAAAAAAATCAGGGGAAACATCAGGAAAAAAATGAAATCAGGGGGGAAATTGGGAAAAAAAAATCAGAAAAAAATTGGGGAAAAATAAAGTCAGAGAAAAAATAAAATCAGAGAAAAAAAATAGGGAAAAAGTTAAAATCGGGGGAAAATGAAAAAAATAAAATCAGGAAAAAAAAAACTGGGGAAAAACCAGAAAAAAAAATAAAATCAGGGGAAAAAATCATAAAAAAATAAAATCAGGAAAAAAAAATAAAGTCAGGGAAAAAACAAGGAAAAATAAAATTGAGGAAAAAATCAGGAAAAAATTAAAATTGGGGGGAAAATCAGCAAAAAAAAAAAAATCAGGAAAAAGAATAAAATCAAGGATAAAAAAAAATTAAAAAGTTGAAGGGGTTCAGCCCTAAAATAAAATTTTCTTTCAGTGGAGGGAGGATCAGAGAGTTCCAGGCTGGTTTGGGTGGGAAGGGACCCAAAATCCATCCAGATTTAATTCCCCATCCGTGGCCAGGCCATTCCTGCTGCCCCAGGGATCTCTGTGTCCCACGTGGGGTGACATTGGCATTGGCACACGATGGATGTGATCCCTGAATTGTGCCCTGAGAGCTGCAGGAGCTCAGGCAGAGGGGACATTTCCCACATTTCCCACCCTGAATTCCCTGGCTTTGATGTTTTGGGATTTGGGATTGTCCCTCAGAAGGGTTTCACACCCAGCTCGTCCCTCCTGGAATTCTGCTGGAAGGGAGCCGGGATTTGTGATTCTGGGGGTTCTTTTGCTTTTTCTTCCTCCTTTGCCCCACCCACATCCCATGGATCCCACATCCCATGGATCCCACATCCCATGGATTCCAAATCCCATGGATCCCACATTCCATGGATCTCACAGCCCAGAGATCCCAAATCCCAGAGATCTCCCATCCCAGAGATCCCAGGGATCTCACATCCCAGGAATCCCAAATCCCACAGATCCCACATTCTAGAGATCCCACATTTCAAAGATCCCAAATCCCAGGGATCCCAAATCCCACAGATCCCAAATCCCAGAGATCTCCCATCCCAGAGATCCCAGGGACCTCACATCCCAGGAATCCCAAATCCCACAGATCCCACATTCTAGAGATCCCACATTTCAAAGATCCCAAATCCCAGGGATCCCAAATCCCACAGATCCCAAATCCCAGAGTGACATTGGCATTGGCACACGATGGATGTGATCCCTGAATTGTGCCCTGAGAGCTGCAGGAGCTCAGGCAGAGGGGACATTTCCCACATTTCCCACCCTGAATTCCCTGGCTTTGATGTTTTGGGATTTGGGATTGTCCCTCAGAAGGGTTTCACACCCAGCTCGTCCCTCCTGGAATTCTGCTGGAAGGGAGCCGGGATTTGGGATTCTGGGGGTTCTTTTGCTTCTTCTTCCTCCTTTGCCCCACCCACATCCCATGGATCCCACATCCCATGGATTCCAAATCCCATGGATCCCACATCCCATGGATCCCACATCCCAGAGATCACAGATCTCATGGATCCCACATTCCATGGATCTCACAGCCCAGAGATCCCAAATCCCAGAGATCTCCCATCCCAGAGATCCCAGGGACCTCACATCCCAGGAATCCCAAATCCCACAGATCCCACATTCTAGAGATCCCACATTTCAAAGATCCCAAATCCCAGGGATCCTCCATCCCACGGATCCCACATCCCAGAGATCCCCAGGATTTGCAGGGTGGGCTCAGCCAGAGGAGGCAGAACTCGGTGCCGTCTCCTGAGGAGAAATGAACCCCAAATGATCCCCCCAGATCTTTCTGCGGCTCCAGAGAAGGACAAACCCCAAAGGGATTTTCCATCCCACCCTGGCGGTGATTCCTTTGGGATCCTCAGCCTGGAATCCCCACCCCACGCTGGGATTTGGGGTTTCCTGCCCTAACAAAATCCATTTGCCTTCTCCGGGTGCTTTAGGGACCGGTGAGGGAGGGGAGCAGGGCAGGGAACGATCCCAAAGCTCCCGGCCCTTTAAACCCACCCCTCTTCTTTCCCTCGGGTTTTCCGTGCGGAGAGCGCCCTACAACGGCCCCGAACGGGAGCGGGGGGGCGGGATCCCGGGAAGGGGCGGCTCCGCCGGGATCCCCGCGCCCACGAACGGGACTTGTGTCCCCGCAGCCCCGGGGAGGGACAAGGGGACACTGAGCGGCTCGGGGCGGGAGCACCTCGTCCCTCCCGAGTGCCTTTGTTGTTCCCAAAGTCCCGGTATTATCCCCAAAGTCCCATTGTTGTTCCCAAGGTCCCATTGTTGTTCCCAAGGTCCCATTGTTGGTACCAAATAACGCGTGAAGCTCCTGAGAGCCGGAATGGGCCTGGAGGGCTCCCCGTGTCCCTGTCCCCGTGTCCCTGTCCCCTCCCTGTGTCCCTGTCCCTTCCCTGGGCCGCCTCTCTGTGTCCCTGTCCCTTCCCCGTGTCGCTGTCCCATCCCTGTATTGCTGTCCCTTCCCTCTGTCCCTGTCCCTGTCCCCGTGTCCCTGTCCCTTCCCCGGGCCGCCTCTCCTCTGTCCCTGTGTTCCTGTCCCTCAGTCCCTTCCCTGTGTCCCTGTTTCTGTCCCTGGGGCCCCTCCCTGTGTCCTTGTCCTTCCCCTGTGTAACCCCGGGCCGCCTCTCTGTGTCCCTGCCCAATGTCCCTGTCCCTTCCCTGGGTCCCTTCCCTGGGTCCCTGTCTCTGTTCCTGTGTCCCTTCCCTCTGTCCAATCCCTGGGTCCCCTCCCTGTGTCTGTGTTCCTTCCCCGTGTCCCTGTCCCATTCCTGGGTCCCCTCCCTGTGTCCCGTCCCTTCCCCGTGTCCCTGTCCCATCCCTGCATTGCTGTCCCTTCCCTCTGTCCCTGTGTTCCTGTCCCTCAGTCCCTTCCCTGTGTCCCTGTTCCTGTCCGTCTCCCTGTCCCTCTCCCTCTCTCTGTCCCTGTCCGGACTCGTTCCCTGCCTGGCACAGGGAATCAGCACTCCCAGGTTTCCCCTGAAGGCTGAGGAGGAATTTGGGATTTCCTGGGAGCGTTCCTGAGCACCCTCCCCTTTCCCAGCCTGACCCCGTTCAGTTCCTGCCTCTTCCCCCTTGTCCTTGGATCAGCCTTTCCCAAGGCCTGAGGGACAGGGGGGTTCCTGAGGTGACTTCCCTGGATCCTGTCCCTGGATCCCATCCCCAGATCCCATCCCTGGATCCTGTCCCTGCATCCTGTCCCTGGATTTGATCCCCGAATCCCATTCCTGGATCCCACCCCCAGATCCCACTTCTGGATCCCACTCCCAGATCCCATTCCCGGATCCCATTCCCGGATCCCATTCCCAGATCCCATTCCCAGATCCCACTCCCGGGCCCCGTTCCCCGCAGCTCCTCTCTGGGAAGGGCCCTTTCCCCTCGAGTGGAAGGGCCGGGAATCCCCCGGGGCTCGGATCCCGCAGGGTCGGCAGAAGCTCCCAGCCCTCATTCCCAGCTTTTCCGCGGGATGCGCTCGCGCTGCCTTCCCAGCGCTGCCCCCGCCTCCAGCTGCGCTTCTCCTCCTCCTGCTTCCTAGAAATTCCCTCTCTTCGTGGTTTTTTGGGGAAAAACTTCATTTTCCCTGTTCCATTTTCCCTGTTCCGTCCCCATCTCCTGGGGAGCTGCACATGGAAATCCATCAGGAACCTGGGAATGGATGTGGGGGGGATCCTTTGTGCCTCCTGCATTTTGTCAGGAGCTTCCTGGAAGGAATTCACCTCCCAGCAGCCGACTGGATTCCTTCCCTCCCTGCTCATCCCTGAGGAATCCCAGACAGGGAATGAAGCACTCGTTCAGTGCCTCCTGCTGGGATTTTCCTTCTTCCAGGAAATCCAGGAGCTCCCATTCCACAGGAGACCCCAGCACTGATCCATCCTTTTCCTGAAAGGGTGGAAAGAAAGGAATTAATTAATTAAAAAATGAAGGAGGGAAATAAAGGAAGATTTGCTTTCTCTGGGAATGCCTGGAGCCGTCCCCAAGCCCCAGGACCTGCAGGGAAATGTTCCTGCTGGGAGAATTCCTCTGGAATTTGGGTTTTTCCCACCTTGGCTTTGAAACCTTCCAGGGGTTTGGATCATGGGGGGCTGCCCCATGCCTGGATGAGTCCCAGGTGGGTTGGAATGACCTGGGACAGTGGAAGGGTGGAACGAGATGATTTTATGTCCTTTCCCACCCAAGCCATTCCATGATTCCAAGCTGGAGAATTTCCCACAGGGATTAAATACAGAAATAGCTTTTTGGGGGGAGATACTGATGAATTTTGCTGTTTCTCAGCCATTGGGATCTGGCTCTTCAATCACCCATTGCAGGAACTTCCCACTGGATCCCTGAAAACAGCCACGTGGCCCTGAAATTCCTGCAGGTTTTGGGGATCTCCAGGATCATCTCTGCAGGGAAAAGCTTTTAGGGAGCTTTAAATACAGAAAGAGCTTTTTGGAGAGAGATATTAGTTAATTTCTCCAGAATTTTGGGGTTTCTCAGCCATTGGGATCTGGCTCTTCAATCACTCACTGCAGGAACTTCTCACTGGATCCTTTGGGTGTGAAAACGCCCACGTGGCCCTAAAATTCCTGCAGGTTTTGGGGATCTCCAGGATCATCTCTGCAGGGAAAAGCTTTTAGGGAGCTGCTCCCGGAGCTGGAGAGGTCGAGTCGCCCCGCGGAGCCTGCAGGGTGCAAACAGCAGGATGGGGAGGCAATGAGCCTTCCCCAAGGAACTGCAAATTAGGGAAATTACGGCAAATTAGAGAAATTAGAGCAGCCAACGGCCCGTTCCTCTTTTCTGGGAGCAGGGAGCGTGACCGGCACTCCTCGGTCAAGCCCAGGTGTGTCCTCAGGGCAGGGACAAAGCCCGGGGGAAGGGATGGGACCGGGATTGGGGCTGGGAGTCAGGCCAGGGAAGGGATTCCGCTGGAACTGGGATTTGTCCGGGGGTTTGGGGTGAAAAATCCATGTGCAAAGTCTCTGGGTGCTGGAAATCGGGATCCACGAAGTGCCCTCCCCGTTTCCCAGATCCATTGGAGCAGCATTTTTTTCCCTGTGTGATTCCAGGCTCTTTTCAAATCCCTTTTCCCCCTCGGGTGCTTTTTCCTCGCTCTTACCCAGCTGCAGGACGGAGGGGGCAGCAAATTCCCTGAATCCAGGCGGAGCCTCGAGCTCTGCCGAATTCCTGCTGGATGCTTCATCCCAAGCTCTCCCCTTCCATCAGCTGGAATTTTTCATGGACAAAAAATCCTGCCCTGTCCTCGCCTGACCCGTGCTGGGCCGGGCAGACTCTGACACGTTCCTTTCTCCACATCCCTCTTTCCAGCCTGGAGCTGCTCTGCTCCCTGCAGCTTCTCCTGGGACACCTCGTCTCCCTGATGTCCCCGAGCTGGGGGAGGTGGCTCTGCTGAGGGCCAGGATCCAATTCCCAGGGTTTGTTCTCTTCCCTGAGAATTCCTGAGAATTTTTTCCCAAAATCCCATTTATTTCGTTTAATGGTCGTGCCCAATCCAGTGCAATTTCCCTTCCCAATTCCCATGAGAATTGCTTCCAGAGCAGCTGGAATTGGATCAAACTCAGCTTTTCCAGAAGATGGAGTTGGGCCCTGAGGCTGGAATTACCTGGCATGGATAAATCATGTTTGGGAGGCATGGGAAAGCTGGGAAAAGGGAGAAGTCTCCTGATGGGAATGTTCCTGTGCTGCACTGCTGGAAATGTGTCTGAAATTGGGCATTAAAACTGGAATTTTTAATCCTGATGAAGAGAATTAAATTGGAATTGCTGAGCAGTAGGATCCCAGAGGAAAATCCATTGACAGCAGCCCTGTGCTAGGATCCCACCCCTGCATCCTGTCCCTGGATCCCATTCCCAGATCCCATCCCTGAATCCTGTTCCTGGATCCCACCTCTGGATCTCATCCCCCGATCTCATCCCCGAATCCCTTCCCAGATCCCATCCCTGGATCCCATCCCAGATCCCATCCCTGGCTCCCTTCCCAGATCCCATCCCCAGATCCCATCCCCGGATCCCATCCCCGGATCCCATCCTTGGATCCCATCCCAGATCCCATCCTTGGATCCCATCCCAGATCCCATCCCTGGATCCCATCCCAGATCCCATCCCTGGATCCCAACCCCAGATCCCATCCCTGGATCCTGTCCCTGGATCCCATCCCCAGATCCCATCCCTGAATCCCATCCCAGATCCCACCCCCGGATCCCATCCCAGATGCCATCCCTGGGCTTGCTGGAAAATCCTCTAAACCAGGAACACACTGGATAAATGGGAGCATTCCTTCCCAAGTCACCTTTGGCAATATTTCCCTTTCTGTGTCCATCAACTTCCTGCTGATTTGTTTGAAAACCACAGAGGAGAGATTCAAACACCCCGGGCCAAAGCTGGGGAGAAAATACTGGGGAATATATTGGAATTTGGGAAATGCCGACACTGCTGCCCAAAACTGGGTCAGGAGACAGAATTCCAGGTTCTTTTCCAAGATTTAACACCCACTCAGTTCCCTGTTATTTTCACACCTGAATCAAAGGGAATAAAGAGAATTGTTAGGATAAATTAAAACCACAGCCCCCCTGGCAGAGGTTCAGAATGATGTGGGATTGATCCAGCTCTGATTTTTGGGAAAAGAACTGTTCCCACCTGGGAATTCTCCAATCTAGGATTTGTTATTTTTTCCGTGAGGAATTGTTTTTAATCCTTGGGACTCCCAGGAGTGGGGAATAACGGCAGGACAAGCTGGGTTCATAATAAAAATCCCCTGCTATGGTTTGAGCTGCTGTAGGAGCAAGCTTAAGGAATATCCAGCAGCTGGAAAAGCTGGATGCTGATTAAAGGTGGGGGAATCCAGGGAGATGAAAATACTGGGAATTCCAGGGAATGTGGAGCAGCTGGAAAAGGGTTAAAGGTGGGTGAATACCCAGGAGATACCAGTGCTGGGAATTCCAGGGAATGTGGAACAGCTGGAAAAGCTGAATGCTGAAAGGTTAGAGGTGGAGGAATCCAGGGAGATGAAAGTGCTGGGAATTCTAGGGAATGTGGAGCAGCTGGAAAAGGGTTAAAGGTGGGTGAATCCCAGGAGATCCCAGTGCTGGGAATTCCGGGGATGTGGAGCAGCTGGAAAAGGGGATGCTGCAGGGTTAAGGGTGGGTGAACCCCGGGAGCTGCCAGTGCTGGGAATTCCAGGATGCCGTGCCAGAACCCCCTGCAATTCCATGGACTGAATCACCTCAGAGTCCTTAAATATTAAAGTTTCACCGGGATAACTCCCAGGATTTATTCTCTGGAGATTAAAAATCCATGCTCCTCATCCCTTTTTTTTTTTTTTTTTTTGGGAAGCGCGGCCGCTCCCCCCGCTCTGCCCGGCCGGGAGGAGCGCTGAGCTCACGGCGGAGCCGCCGGCGGGGCGGCTCCGGGGAGGGGTTTGCGGAGCAAATCCAGTGAAATTTGGCAGGAAGCAGCAGCTCCTCGCCGCACATTTCCCTGCCTGCAGGAGGATTTTTTGCAGCGCTCAGCCCGGGAGGAAAACCTGGATGAAGCTGGGCTGAGCTGCCCCCCAGCACAGGCACCGCTAATTGAGGTAAATTCGGGGCTGCGAGCCGGGTTTGGGGTTTTATTGCCACAAAAAATTCATTAATTTCAACGTTTCTAAAGCTTTCTTTCTTCGCGGCTGAAAGTTTCATTTCCCTTCTTCTCTCCGAACGTGTTTTTCTCCCTCTCCCGTCGTGGTAAAAGACTGGGCTGGGGGAAAATTGATGTTTTCCCTAATTCTTGTCCTCCGGGCTGGATTTGGCGGGGCTGCGATGCCGAAGAGTTTCGGTGTCACTTTTTAAAGAAGTCCTGGCCGAGCTGGAGATTTTATCCCTTTTTTGCTCCCAGCCATTCCCGACTGGAATAAAAGACGAGTTGCGAGTCCGGGCAATGCCTGAGCTGGGATTTTGGTAAAATATCCCGAATTTCGAGCAGAAAAGCCATCAGCGTTGGGTAAATCGGGGAGGATCTTGGAGTTCTCCTCTCTGGATAATTCCCGTTTTTTCAGAGGGAAAACTCAGGGGCAGATGTTTGGCAGAAGGTGCAAAATATGTCCTTAATTAAGGAATTTTTTTCCTGCTGTCACTGCTGGGGATTCTCTGAGCCTACGAGCAGCTCCTTGAAAACTGTTTTGTGCTGGTGAATTTTGGGATTACTTCGGGATATCCGCCTGGAAAGCTGCCCCGGAGAAACGTGGGATGCTCAACCCGGCCCGGGCTGAGCTCACCAATCGTTGTGATTAATATTTCCCTCCCGATGAGTTTTTGTTGTTAATTAAACAGCTGTGCATAAAAGATCTAAGCCCAGATAACTTAGAATATTAGAGAGGAAGATCCAAGTTTGGATATTTGGGAGTGCAGCAGGAAAACAATTCATCATCTCCACAATCAGCTCATAAAGGTGACAGCGCAGTGCTCCCAATTTTTCCTGGATACAGCCAAAAAAAATCATGGATTTAGGGCTCCTCCTTCCCAGTTTTCTCGCCACCCACGGTGGTGGAATTTCCTCAGTTGGGGAGTGGGGAGCAGTTAAAATAATAATAAATGAAATAAAAGCGTGAATTGCTGGGATATCCGAGTGCTCAGGGAGGAATCACACCTTGGAGCGAGTGCTGGGTGCTCCGGGAGGGAATTCCGATAATCCCGGCCCCAGGGGCAGCAGGGTGTTGGGAAACATCCCCGAAAATGCCTTGTTAAAGGAAATTCAATCCTTAAATCAGGCGGTGCTGAGGCTCAGAATCCCTCTCCAGTCCAACCAGCAGGAGCTTTGGGGGTGCAGAAATGAGAATTTTAGGGGGAAAAACTTCGGGGAAGTTTCAGCAGCTCGGAAGAGCCCCGGGGGTTGCGGAGTGGGTGATGGAGCCCAGGAAAGGCTCCTGCCCTCCGCCCGGGACTGAATGGAAATTCCAAAGGGAATTCCGTGTGCTCTGCTGGAACTTCATCCTGCTACAGGCTGAGCCCCTGAAACGCACCCAGAAACGAGCTCTGGGTTTTTGTATCCAAATTCATTGTCTTTCTGTCCCTGCGCTCCATTCTGCTTTCCTTTCCTTCATTTATATTCATTTTTCCCTTTTATTCCTTCCCCTCCCGAGCAATTCCAGAGCATCCCTGGTGAGGTTTCAAAGCAGAGCTCCCAGGTCTGGGCACTGGGATGATCCCCAGATTTTACCAGGGTCGGGATTAAATGCACAAGACATTATTTCTTGTTTGGACTTTGATGTTTATTAGTTGTTATTTACATTATATTTACTTAGATGTTTATTAGTTATTATTTATATTTACTTAGATGTTTATTAGTTCTTATTTATATTACAGTCTCACCACCCATGAGTTTCGCAGCATTTCACTTTAACAAACTAAAAAATGGAGCCCTATTTCTCCCTCTCTGCAAGGCTTGTTAAGGATAAATTGTCTAATTAAGAAATGACGCTTAAATTATTTTTACTTTTAACTTAGTAACTGAGCACTTGTGGCCTGCAGTGTGGACTTTTTTATCCATTTACACAATACCACTTAAACTCGTGAAGAACAAGGTGAAGAAGGAGCAGCCTCTGCCCTAAAACTTCTATCTTGATTTACATTTATCTTTACATTTATCTTTACATTTATATATTTATATATTTATATATTTATATATTTATATTTATATTTATATTTATATTTATATTTAGTGTGTATTATATATAAAAATATATAAACATATAATATTTGTTTATATTTATTTATATATATGATAGAATATATTACTATTTCCTAAAACTTTAAACCCCAAGTTTCCTCCCTGCCATGTCACACACTTCCATCCAAGCTCCACACCCACAGTCCCAGTGCTGTCACTCAATTTTGGAAGTTTTCCCCACAGCCTCAGGTCAGTGCAGAGTTCTCTTGGGGGTCAGTGTCTGCCAGACAGACAGAGCCCCTTTTTGGCACTTTCAGGGCCCTTTTTTGGCACCTTCAGGGCCTTTTTTTGGTACTCTCAGAACCCTTTTTTTCACTTCCAGGGCCCTTTTTTGACACTCTCAGGGCCCTTTTTTGACATTTCCAGGGCCTTTTTTGACACTCTCAGGGCCCTTTTTTGGCACCTTCAGGGCCCTTTTTTTTTTTTGACACTTTCTGAGCCCTTTTTTGGACACCTTCAGGGCCTTTTTTTGGCACCTTCAGGGCCCTTTTTTTGGTACTCTCAGAACCCTTTTTTTCACTTCCAGGGCCCTTTTTTGGCACTTTCAGGGCCTTTTTTGACACCTTCAGAGCCCGTTCTTTGACACTCTCAGGGCCCTTTTTATTCACTTTCTGAGCCCTTTTTTGACATTTTCTGTCCCACATTTCCCACTCCCCTCTGCAAAAACGCCCTCGGAGGAGGAAAAGTTCCACTCCTAATCCAGGATGGAAATTTGTTATTCCAAGGGGGATTTCCCAGCAATAACAACGGCCTGGTTTGGAGCCCGGCTGTCCCGCTGCTGGATTAGGGAGATTAATTCAAACAGCATCACCCCGAGGGTGAGGAGTGATCCCCTCCTCCTTGGAGGGTTTCAGATCCACCTGGAAATCCTCTCCAGGGAAATCTGAGATGTTCAACCCCCAGCCAGGCTGAGCTCTGCTCCTTCAGCTCAGGATCCTTCTCTGTGGTTAATTTTCCCCTTCAGATGAATTTTTGGTGTTTAATTTAAGCAGTTTTTGCTGTGTGGAGATAAAAAAAATAAAGATCAAATGACCAGGAGAGCTCAGAACATTACAGAGATCCTGGTTTAGAAATCTGGGAATGTAGCAGGAAGACTTTTCCCCATCTCTATCTGGGGAAATGTATCACTATAAAGAGATATTTATCTTCATATTTATCTATATAAATATGTATTTATAAGGATATATTGATGTTTATAAAGATAAATTCCCTAAAATTTGCAGGGACATGGGAATTTTTCCAGGGATCAACACCTGGATTGGGATTTTCTGACAGTGGTTGGTGCCTCTGATCCTTCCAGGGACCTTTGTGGCTCAGGTTTTTAGGAGTGGGAACAGGAAGGGATTTAATCCATGGGGATTTAACCCTTGGAGAGCCCCTGCCATGGCAGGGCAGAGACTCTTGGAGCACTGGGAGCAGGGATCCAAAATCTCACCCCGGGGAATGGCAGGATTTTATTTCCTTTAACAATTCTGGAGAGGCTCCCAGTGGAGAAGAGGCTGGAGAACTCCTCCCGTGGCATCTGGGGTGATGGAGAGTGGAATTGGGAATGCAGGAATTCCCAGGATTCCTGTTCCCAGCCCGAGGAATACACCTGGGGTGATGGAGCTGGAACTGGGGATGCAGGGATTCCCGGGATTCCCAGGATTCCTGTTCCCACCCCGAGGAATGCACCTGGGGTGATGGAGAGAGGAATTTGGGATGCAGGGATTCCATTCCTGTTCCAAGGGAAATCCTGTTCCCACCCCGAGGAATTACCTGGGGCGATGGAGCTGGAACTGGGGATGCAGGGATTCCTGGGATTCCTGTTCCAAGGGAAATCCTCTTCCCAGCCCAAGGAACGCACCTGGGGTGATGGAGAGAGGAGTTTGGGATGCAGGGATTATCGGGATTCCTGTTCCAAGGGAAATCCTGTTCCCAGCCCGAGGAATGTACCTGGGGTGATGGAGCTGGAATTGGGAATGCAGGGATTCCCGGGATTCCTGTTCCCAGGCCGAGGGATGGAGAGTGGAATTGGGAATGCAGGGATTGCTGGGATTCTATTCCCAGCCCAAGGAGCACCTGGGGCGATGGAATTGGGAATGCAGGAATTCCCGGGATTCCTCTTCCAAGGGAAATCCTGTTCCCAGCCCGAGGAATGTACCTGGGGTGATGGAGCTGGAATTGGGTATGCAGGGATTCCCGGGATTCTATTCCCAGCCCGAGGAACGCACCTGGGGCAATGGAATTGGGAATGCAGGAATTCCCGGGATTCCTGTTCCCAGCCCGAGGAATGCACCTGGGGCGATGGAGAGTGGAATTGGGAGGCAGAAATTCCCAGGATTCCCGGGATTCCCAGTTCCAAGCGGCTGAACACCAACGGTTCAGAGCTCCAGGGACAATCGGGACAATTGTCCCCGCTCCCGAGGGATGTGGAGCGTTGCTGCCTCCTCGGGCACAAAGCGCTCCCGTGGGCATTCCAGACTTTGCTTTTGTTGTCTGGAGGAGGACGGGAGCAGGGAAGTGTCTGGTTCCGGGGTTTGTCTGAGCTCATCCATGGCTGGGGTGACTGGAGGGGATTCAAAAGGGGAATTTTGGCTGAATTTGGCTCGGGAGATGAGCGAGCTCTGTTACACCTGGAAAAGCAAAAACTCAGGATTAGGAGCTTTGGGAGGTCCATGGAAAGGAGGGAGAAAGGTTTTAAATGGGCAGAGAGTGCCAGGACAAGAGGCAATGGTTTTAAACTGCCAGAGGGCAGGGACAGTTGGGATATTGGCAAGGAATTCCTCCCTGGGAGGGGGTGGGGAAGGCTGGGATGGAATTCCCAGAGCACCTGCCGCTGCCCCTGGATCCCTGGAAGTGTCCAAGGATGGACACCCTGGGGCAGTGGGAGGTGTCCCTGCCATGGCAGGGGTGGCACAGGATGGGATTTCAATCCCTTCCAACCCAGTCCATCCCATGATTCCATAACAATTCCATGCTTTTTCCTTGCCATCCCATGTCTCTGTTCCCTTCAAGACCCAGGACTGGAGCCCTGGAAAGGGCTGAGTCAGCAGCCACCAGGATCATGCCTGGAAGCCTTACACTACACATTCCTGTGGGGATGGATCTCAGCTTCCAGCCTGGAATATGGCACAGAGAACCAGGAGACCTGGAGCATTTCCTGCCTTCTCCACTGGCTCTGCTCGATGGGTTTTTAATGTTCTGTCTTGGATTCCTTTGAATGGAGAGACCAAAATATTGCCCTGACGTCAGGAAGAAATCTGGAGGTCGTTAGAGGCCGTGAGGGGAGCAATGAGCCCGAAAGGAAAGGAAAATCCAGCCCAAACCAAACCTCCTGCAAACTTCAGCCTGGATTTCTTCTCAGGGAGCTCAGCACGTGCAGCTCCCCCAGACTGGAGGGGAGAACGTGTCCAAGCCTCGCTGCCAGCGGCAGAGCTGTGGTTTTGCTGGAATATTTTCCATGTTAAGTTGTGTTCTTGTGGTTTCTGGTGCCCCCGTGATGTGTGGGTGCAGCTGGCTCTGCCGTGCCCTTCAAATGTTGTTTTGAGTGAGGCTGTGGCTGAACCATCCCGAAAATGTCTTGGAGCTGAGGAGGGAGATTTCAGGAAAGAATAAATCCAGGATTTCTGTGGAGTGAAGGAGCTGCTGGGAAATTTTCTCTGTTATCAATCCTCTAAACCAGTCCTGGCCTCAAATCCCGGTGAAAAACGACCTGGATGCTGTGGATCAGAGCTATGGAATGGTTTGGGTGGGAAGGGATTTTAAATCCCTTAAATCCCATCTCCTTCCACCCCCTTCCACCATCCCTGGGTGCCCCAAGCCCCATCCAGCCTGGCCTTGGACATCTCCAGGGATGGGGCAAACCCAGCCTGAGCTCTGCCATGCCAGAATTCCCACTTCTCCCTCCTGTCCCCTCGGGATAGACAAAAGCTGAGAGCCCATTTCAGTGCTGAGGCCCTGGGAGCTTTCCCTGGATTCTGCTGCGTTCCTGAAGTTTCCCCCTTGGACCTGGGCTGCCGTTTTTTGTGGGAATCCCAAATCGTGGCTGTGGAATCCCTCTGGATCCTGCTCTTCCTGGTTTAATCTGAGGAAATTTTCTTGAGCCCCTCAATGAACAGGGGCTGTGGGAGCAGGAGGGTTTCTTTTGGGGGACGCAGAACTTGTGGAAGTTTTGTCTCCTGGTGTTTGGGATTGGAGGGAACTCAGACGCTGCTGCTGTCCTGGTCTTGTGCAGAATTCCCCCAGGATTTTTGCATGTGGAATGGGATTTCTGAGTGGTTTTCTAGTGCCTTCTCCCTGAGGAGCCCCTCCTGATCCCACAGCAAAGCAGGGACACGGTGCTGCTCCACCTGAGTGCCCTGAGGCATTTTTCCTA
The DNA here is from genome assembly GCF_017590135.1 of Pyrgilauda ruficollis. Classification (NCBI taxonomy): domain Eukaryota; kingdom Metazoa; phylum Chordata; class Aves; order Passeriformes; family Passeridae; genus Pyrgilauda; species Pyrgilauda ruficollis. The sequence continues at coordinate 836,195 of NW_024510877.1, forward strand.
GGGATGGGTTGGGAATGTGTTCCTACAATCTTGTTGGAATTCCTTTTTCCCAGCCAGAATTCCCTCTGTAGCGCTTTATCCTCTCCCACCAGGATTTCTCCAGCTCTGTGAGTTTTCTCCTTTCCCTGTGCAGGACTTGGATGATCCTTGTGGGTCCCTAAATTCCTGGGGAACAGCAGCAAACCCATTTTGGGCTCCAGGGCAGCCCGGCTCAGCAGGGCTTTGCCAAGAGGACAAGTTCCACCTCCTGGATCTGCTCTAATCCCAATTAGTGTCTCCCAGGCTAATCTTGGCCCCAATTAAAGCAACCTGGAGCTCTGCCGTGACCTTCCCCTCCCTGCCAGCTGCTCCCGAGGTCTCGCAGGGCCGGGATTCTTGGAAAGGCTCTGGCATCTGGCAGGCTCGGCTCATTAACACCTCCGCGGCGGCTGGGAGCCATCCCCAGCCCTGCTCCGCACGGTTTCCCCAAATTGTTGTGTCTTTTGGCTCCAGTCCTCCCTGAAGCGGCTGCAGAGGTTGGGTTTGAGCAGGGGAAGGGCTCGAGGGGGAGTTCACAGCTTGCAGTTGTTCCCTGATCCCGAGGGACCCCCGAAAGCGGGGCTGACACGGGTTCCTGTTTGCCTTGGCACGGGGCAGGTTCTGGGCTCTTTGTTGAGCCTTTTCTCCTCTCAAATATTCGGGTTTAGTTGACATTGAGCTTTCTGGAGGCTCAGAAATAAACCAAAACTGACCCAGAGGGGAATTTGTTCATGTTCTAGTCAAGATGCTGAAGTGCTGCCTTATCTCTGACAGCTGCAGGGTTTGACTGGGAGGTTGCTCCACCCTTTATCTGCCTTTTCCTTCCCAAATTTCCCTCACGTGGCTGCAGGACCATCCAGATGCTCCCAGAAATAGAAATACAAATATTTATAAACAGAGCTCTGCATTCTCAGTGTGTGGGACAGTCCTGGGAAAGCTTTAACGACCCTTTAGAAACCAAATTAATGACCGTTTAGAAACCCAATTAATGACCCTTTAGAAACCCAAATAATGACCCTTTAAAAACCCAAATAATGACCCTTTAGAAACCCAAATAATGACCCTTTCTAAACCCCGCTGGGAGTCTGGGGTTAAATCACCCTCCTCAGCTGAATTTTTCAGGAGAGCTTCTGCAGCCCAATTTTGTTTTTGAGGAGGGTTTGCTGAGGGTTTGCAAATGCTGCTTCTGCAGCAGCAAGGAACAGCAGCCACTGGGGATGGGGCTGATCAAGACAGCTGTTTGGGGGTGGAGCAGATCGACAGATGTTGTTTAGGGATGGAACAGATCAATACAGAATATTTGGGGATGGAACAAATCAAGACAGATGTTTCTGTATGGAGCAGATCAAACCAGATGTTCAAAAATGAAACCTGAAGCCCAGATTTTCCTGCAGAGCTCGAGGCTCTGCTGAGGTGAAACTCCTCCCCTCTGGAGTTTGGACCGACAATTCCCACCTGTCCTTCCCTGCCGAGATCCAAGGGGATCCCTGGAATTTTTTTCTCCATCCAGGAGCATCTCCCAGCCCCTGTTTGTCCCCTGGGCTGAACCCATCCCACACCCATTCAAACATCTCCAGAGGTTTGTTCAGAGCCCGGTGCTGCCGGGCTTGGGGTCAGGGCTGATGGCTGGGACCAGTCCAGGTACGGGAGCTCCTGGATCTGGGATCCTGGATCACTCTGGAGGCTCCTGGATCCCAGTGAATCTCCTGGATCTGGGATCCTGGATCCCAGTGAATCTCCTGGATCTGGGATCCTGGATCCCAGTGAATCTCCTGGATCTGGGATCCTGGATCCCAGTGAATCTCCTGGATCTGGGATCCTGGATCCCAGTGAATCTCCTGGATCTGGGATCCCGGATCCAAGTGGAGCTCCTGGATCTAGGATCCTGAATCACTCTGGAGCTCCTGGATCCCTGTGGAGCTCCTGGATCTGGGATCCTGGATCCTTCTGGAGCTCCTGGATCTGGGATCCCTCTGATCCTGCCCTCCAGCTGCATTCCCTCTGGAAAATCCCCTCTCCCGGCTGCCAGAGGGAGCAGCAGCTGCATTTCCCTCCTGCCATCCCCAAGCTGGTGCAGGACCTGATTTTATTCCTCTCTCTCAGCCTCACCTCCTGACCTACAAAAAATTGGCTCCTGGAAACCAAATGTTTGTTTTCCAAGATTTTTTCCCCCCTCATTTTCCCGCTCCATCCTGATTTATGAGATCTGTTGTGAAACCTCCTCTCACTTTTCCTGTTTCCCCTCCAATCCTGAGCTTTAATCCCCGTGCTCCTGTTTCACTTCTCCCTTCCTTAGGAAAATCCATTTCATTCCAGCAGGAATGTCCTGAGCCCCATCCCTGTTTAACCCACAGGGAAACTGAGGCACAGCCCTGGAAATTACCTGGAATTCTGATCCACATCCTCCTCAGCTTTAAAGGGTGTTCATGGATTTTGTATCTTTATGTGAGGATGTGATTTTTTGGGGATTTTTTTTTTTTTTTTTTTAGGGATAGACCAGATTTAGCTGAAATTTCAGAGAATTTTAGTTCCTAGACATCTCCTTTGGAGCCAAGTCCTCCCCCTTTCTCCTCTCCTCCGGTGGCTGCCAGGAAATAACAGAGCTCTGAAGGCCTGGGGAGGATTTTCCCACTGAGCTCTGGCATTTCTTCACTCGGAAATGATGGAATCCTCACCCCCACGTGTCCTGCTTGACCACTCCATGTGCCTGGCTGTGAGTGGGAAGCAGGAAAAGGACAGGATTTCACAGGATTCAGTTCCTGGATGAAATTCCTCTCGTGAGTCACGAGAAGTTGTCTGTTCCTACCTTAAATTGTGCTCGTGGAGCACTTGGATGCCAATAAATCCCCATCCAGACTTACAACCAAAACCTGGAGATGTTTTCCACTATTCCAAGGTCATCCAAGGCTTCTGCCAAGTGTCTGGTGATGTTTTGAGTTTCTACAGATGGAACCAGACGTGCAGGAACAGAAATAAATCTTTTATCCCATGGGAAACCCAGAGTTTGGGATAAATCCCTCACTGCTGGCCACGAGATTTCCTCACCCTCCTGGTTTTCCTCTGCTTGTGATGGGTTTGGATTCTTGATGGGGAGAAAAAATGGCTCAGCTCTGTCCTGGCAGGATTTGGGTGAAGTTTTCCTGCTGGATTTCTGGAGGAAAAGAGGAAAATAATTTGCTGCAATTCCCAACTTAGAGAATTTTACCTGGGGAAAATGTATTTTTGGGGTGAAATTACATGGCAAGTCGATCTAAACTTATAAATGGGGGAGGTTTCAGTTTGTTTGTCCACCCCACAAGAAATAATTGACCCGACTTTGGTTTTCACAAGGGGTGTTGGAGGTAATCCAAATTTCCAAGATAATAATAGAAGTAATAATTAATAATATAAATAATAAATATAATAATGAATAAATAAAAAATTAAATCATAAATAACAAGCAATAAAATAAATACTAACATATTTAAATAAATACTAATGAAATAATAGAAATACTATACTAATATAAATCATATCAATTTTGTATCACTACAAACTTCAATTAAAATCTGATTTTCTTCCAGGACAGCCCTGCCTGCACTGCCTGGCTCTGGCTCTGAGGACTGTGATCACTGACAATGGGAAGATCCCAAGTTTTCCCCTCCAACCAGTGCCTGCTGCTGCTGCTGCTGGCCGAGCTGAGCTGTGCCCAGTACGAGCACTGGCCGTACCTGCCCGGCTACCCCGAGCCAGCCCCCCAGGTGTTCCAGCCCCCCCCGAGAGCCCCAAATGTGCCCAAAATCCAGCTGAGGCTGGCGGGGCAGAAGAGGAAGCACAACGAGGGCAGGGTGGAGGTGTTCTACAGCGGCGAGTGGGGCACCGTGTGCGACGACGACTTCTCCATCCACGCCGCCCACGTGGTGTGCCGGGAGCTGGGCTACGTGGAGGCCGTGTCCTGGCTGCCCAGCTCCAAGTACGGGAAAGGAGAAGGTGAGGGGATCTTGGAGCAGGGAGAGGGTCTTTCCATCTCCCAATAATCCCTGATTTCAGTTTAATTGGCGGTGCTGGGGTGTTTCTCTCTTGTGCCGGGAGCTATGTGGAGCCTGTGTCCTGGCTGCCCTCCCTGGAGCAGGGAAAGGGTCTTTCCATCTTCTAATAATCCCTAATTTCAGTTTAATTGGTGGTGCTGGGGTGTTTCTCTCTCGTGCCGGGAGCTACGTGGAGGCCGTGTCCTGGCTGCCCATCTCCAAGTATGGAAAGGAGATGGTGAAGGGATCTTGGAGCAGGGAAAGGGCCTTTCAATCTTCTAATAATCCCTGATTTCAGTTAATTGGTGGTGTTGGGGTGTTTCTCTCTCATGCCAGGAGCTGGGATACATGGAGGCCATGTCTTGGCTGCCCAGCTCCAAGTACAGGAAAGGAGAAGGTGAGGGGATCTTGGAATAGAGGGTCTCCCAATAATCCCTGATTTCAGTCTCATTGATAGTTTTAAGTGTTGGTTTGTCATGCTGTGCTCTGTGAGGTAAAAAAGATGTTAAAGCATCGGAAAGCATCCAAAGGATGGACACAGGCATGGGGAAGGCCCTGGAGCAGCTGAAGGACTTTGGATTAGGATCCCAGGGCATTGGGAGGGCCCTTCCATCTCCCAGTAGTCCCTGATTCCAGTCTCACTGATGGTTTTGGAGTGTTTCTCTCTCATGCCGGGAGCTGGGCTACGTGGAGGCCGTGTCCTGGCTGGCCAGCTCCAAGTATGGGAAAGGAGAAGGTGAGGAGATCTTCAAAAAGAGAGTCTTTCCATCTCCCAGTAATCCCTGATTTTTGGTATTGATCATCAATGATCAGTCACATTGATGGTTTTGAGTGTTGGTTTCTCGTGCTGTGCTCTGTGAGATTAAAAAGATGCTAAAGCATTGGAAAGCATCCAAAGGATGGACACAGGGATGGGGAAGGCTCTGGAGCAGCTGAAGGAGCTTGGTTTGGGATCCCAGGGCCTTTCCAGTTCCCCATAATCTCTGATTTCAGTTTAATTGATGGTTTTGAAAGTTCCTTTCTCATGCTGTGCCCTGTGCGGTAAAAAATGAGTGAAATTATTGGAAAGCATCCAAAGGATGGACACAGGGATGAAGAAGGGTCTGGAGCAGCTGAGGGACCTTGGATTGGGATCCCAGGGCACTGGGGGAGTCTCTCCAGCTCCCAGGAATCCCTAATTTCAGTTTAATTGATGAGCTGGGGGTGTTTAATGCTGTGCTGAGTGGATTTGGGATCTCAGTGGTAAAAAAAGGCGTGAAAATATTGGAGAGCATCCAAAGGATGGACACAGGGATGGGGAAGGGTCTGGAGCAGCTGAGGGCACTCAGAAAAGAGGAAACTGAAGGGGGATTTTTTGGGATCTGCTCCTGCCCAGGGGCAGCTTTGATTGTTCCCTGGACAGGATCCAGCCAAAGCTGGGGGAATTTAGGTTGGATTTTAGGGAAAAGTTCTGTGTCATGATCTGGTCTGTGCCTCCAAAGGGGTCTGAACATTTCATATCCTATGGGAATGATTATATGGGAATAACAACTATTGTGTTACATGGGAATAAAAATTATTGGATTATATGGGAATACAATTATTGGGTTAAATGGGAATAACAGTTATTGGATTATATGGGAATAACAATTTTTGGGTTAAATGGGAATAACAATTGTTGGGTTAGATGGGAATAACAATTATATGGGAATAACCATTTTGAGTGCCTTCAGGCTGCTCCTGGTGGGGAAAGGTTGTTCAGCCTCATCCCAAATTTTATCTAATGGAATCACGGAATGGTTTGGGATGGAAAGGAGCTGAAAATCGTCCAATTCCCCCCCTTCCACTGTCCCAGGCTGCTCCAACCTGGCTTTGGGCTCTTCCAGGGATCCAGGGGCAGCCACAGCTTCTCTGGGAATTCCGTCCCAGCCCCTCCTCACCCTCCCAGGGAGGAATTTCTTCCCAAAATCCCAATTAAATTTCCCCTCTTTCACCTTAAAGCCACTCCCCTTTTCCTGGGGATGCATTTTCCACATCATTTCCGCCCTCTGAACTTGCACCTGGTGGAAATGTGGAAAATCCCACCTGAATCCCAAACATCTGCTGGGAAAACCCTTGGAAAGGAGAATATTTGTGTGTGACAGCCGGGAATTCCTGAAATCACCAAATCTGAGAGGGAAAACTCTGAAATAATCCAGGAATAACAACACATCTGTGTAATAAGAGCCACCCCAAGGGATTTATTGGGATTTATTGGGATTGAATCTTGTCCTGCTGAGGATTTTTCCTGCCCTCCTGGAGCCTGGTGGATCCCACAGGGATAAATTCCACCCGGGAGGGCCGAAGGTGCTGTTTGGGTGGATTTGAGCAGTTTTTGAGTGCTCACACCAATAAATGTCCCGTAAAAGGGCGAGCAGGGCCTGAGGGAAATTGCAAAGCTGGAATGTGCTCGCGGAGTTGTGGATTTTGGCTCCGGAGGCGGAGCAGGAGATTTCCAAGCGAGGAAGAGGCCGTGACAGCGGAAAACAAACCGGGCTGGCCACGGGGTCACAGGGAGGGAGAATTCCCAGGGAAATCCCAAATCCGGGGCTGGGGGGCTTCTCCCACTCTGGTTCTGAGGGGAGCCTGATTTTGATATTAATTTATTGTTTTAATAGTTTGAATAAATTTAAATATACTAATTTAATATAGATAAATTATATTACAATGAAAGCATACTTATAATTAGTTATTAATTTCTTTTACTATAGTATTAATTTTAAAATTACATAACATAATATAACATAACATAACATGACATGATATAAATTTAACATATATATTATATTATATATTAATATTTATAATACATTCATATATAATATATCATATATAGTTTAATATATTTCCTTAATTTAATATCAATTAAATTAATATTGATTTAATATTTTAAATAAATATATTTCTTTCATATTAGTGATTATTAATATTAATATTTCATGTCAATATAGAGAATTTAATTACTAAAATATATATTAATAAAATATAATAATAATCTAATAATATAATATAATTGTAAGATTAATATATATTATATTATATATTAATATTTATAATACATTCATATATAATATATTATATCATATATAGTTTAATATATTTGCTTAATTTAATATCAATTAAATTAATATTGATTTAATATTTTAAATAAATATATTTCTTTACTATTTAATGCATATATAATTATGCCAATACATACAATTATATATAATGGAATAAATATATTCATTTAATGTTTTAAAATTTAAAATAAATATTTAAAGTTCCTTTAATAAACATTTAAATAAATTAATTTCTTTAATAGTTTAGCAATTTAAATAGAATTAATTTATTTAATATTTTAACATATTAGAGATATATATCATATCTATTTTTTAATATAATATATATGCCTGTGAACACACACCCAGGAAAAATGGGAATTCCCAGCTGGAACCTGGAGGTGGAATTTCCATTTTCCAAGAACCCCCAAGCAACAATGATGGTTTGAGAAATTAAATTTAAAAATCTCATTATTAAGGGTTTAAGCAATACCACATTTAATGAGGATTTGATGAATCAGGAATGATTTGAGGGTGATTGGAGGGCAGGGCCTAATCAACAAAATTGGGGCACGGCAGGATTTTAATTGGAATTTTCACCACTGATCCGTGGGGCAGCACAGGCTGGAGGTGGATTTTATTCCCAAATGGATAAAGGACAGGAAAATCCGTGGGCCTGAGCTTTTCCCAGTCCATCAGTCCTTGAGGTGATGCTTTATTTTCACACCAAGATTTCACACCTTGATTTTCACACTGAGAATGAGACTCAGCTGCTTCCTTGGAATCCAGATTCAGGGAATCCAGCCCAGATCCCTCCTCTTGGAATCTCAGCTGTGGTTCTTCCCATTCCAGGGAAAATTTGACTGGACAACCTGCACTGCTTGAGGTGCTGTTTCATTCATTTTCATTTTTTGCACCTTGATTTTTCCCACTGAGAATTTTCATCGGTATCCCTGGAGCAGCACAGGCTGGAGGTGGATCTTTATTCCCAAATGGATAAAGGATGGGAAAAGCCGTGGCCCAGAGCTTTTCCCAATCCACCAGTCCTTGAGGTGTTGCCACTTCATTTTCACACCAAGGTTTCACATCTTGATTTTCACACCGAGAGTGAGACCCAGCTTCCAGACTCAGGGAATCCAGCCCAGATCCCTCCTCTTGGAATCTCAGCTGTGTTTTCCTCCTTTTCCAGGGAAAATCTGGCTGGACAACGTGCACTGCACGGGCAAGGAGAGCAGCCTGGCCGCCTGCGGCTCCAACGGCTGGGGCGTGAGCGACTGCAAACACACCGAGGACGTGGGCGTGGTGTGCAGCGAGAAGAGGATCCCAGGCTTCAAGTTTGACAACTCCCTGATTAATCAAATTGAGGTAATTGGGGTAAAAATGGTGATCCAGAACGTCCTGTGGAGAGGGATGGTTGGAAGTGATGGAAGTTGTTTTATCACATGTTTATCCTGCATGTTTGATCCAGAACGTCCTGTGGAGAGGGATGGTTGGAAGTGATGGAAGTTGTTAATTTATCACATGTTTATCCTGCATATTTGTTCATGATATCAATCCTATGTTTATCACATATTTATTCATATTATCAATTTATCCCATATTTATTCCCATTGTCAACTTATCCCATATTTATTCACCTTACCAATTTATCCTACATTTATTCCCATTACCAACTTATCCCATATTTATCCACATTATCAATTTATCCCGTATTTATCCCACATCATTAATTTATCCCATATTTATCTCACCTATTTATTCCCATTATCAATTCATCCCATATTTATTCACTTTATCAATTTATCCCGTATTTATCCCACCTATTTATTCACCTTATCAATTTCTTCCATATTTATCCCACATTATTAACTTTTCCCATATTTATTCACCTTATCTGTTTATCCCATATTTATTCACATGATGAATTTATCCCACATTTATTCCCATTATGAATTTACCTCATGTTTATCTCACATATTTATCCACATGATCAATTTATTCCATATTTATTCCCACTATGAATTTATCTCATGTTTATCCCATATTTATTCACATGATCAATTTATCTCATATTTATCCCACCTATTTATTCATGTTATCAATTTATCCCATATTTATCCCACATTTATTCCCACTATGAATTTATCTCATGTTTATCCCATATTTATTCACATGATCAATTTATCTCATATTTATCCCACCTATTTATTCATGTTATCAATTTATCCCATATTTATCCCACATTTATTCCCACTATGAATTTATCTCATGTTTATCCCATATTTATTCACATGATCAATTTATCCCATATTTAGCCCATATTGATCCCAAATCCAGGGTTAAAACAAACTCTTGGCTGCTCCTGGCTGGAGAGGCAAAATTCAGGTTCCAATTTCAGACAGTCAGATAAACAATAAGAATTTGAAACTTTTTTACTATAAATTATTCTGGTTCCCCAATCAGTTTTTCAAAATTGAAATCTGTTCTTTTCATGTTTCAAAGGATGAATTTAGAGACAAAATGTGCCCTTGATTAATCAAGTGGAGGTAAATGGGGTAAAAATGCTGATGTGGAGCATCCTGTGGACTGGGATGGCTGGGACTGACATAAATTATCAATTTATCCCAAGTTTATCCCACATATTTTTTCACATTATCAGATAAATAATAAGAATTTGAAATAATCAGAGATTTTTTTTACTATAAATTATTCCAGTTCCTCAATCAATCTTTCTAAATTGAAACCTGTTCTGTTCATATTTCAAAGAATGAATTTAAAGAGACAAAATCTGTGTTGTTCTCACAGAACTTCCTGACTTTTTTGGTTCTAATGGACAAAAATCCTGAATTTTCTCTCCTCTTTTAACACTGGGACCAGTTTGGAGCTCTCTGGGATAATGGGGGCAGCGGGAAGGGTTGGATTTGGGGTGGAATAATTCCTACAGCCACGCTGGATTTATAGTGAAAATATAAAGAAATTTTTGTGTAGTTTGGATGAGCAATGATGGAGAAGCCATGATAAAAATATGGGAATATTTGTGGGAATGTGGGATTAGGACTGGGAGTGAGGAAGTCGTGGGGAAGGTTCTGGGCTCTCACTGGGGCAGACTGGGAGGCTGAGGGGGAGATTTGGGGCAATGACAGAACCAAAGGGCTCAGAGCACATCCCGGTGGGATTTCTGCAGGATAAAGAAATGTGGGAATGCTGGGCTAGAAGGGAGCTGGGATGAGCTTTTCTAAGAGGAAAAAAGAGATTTTTTTTTTTCTTTAGTTTCTCAGCTTGGGGAGTTTGTGGTGCCTCAGGCACCTCCCTTTTCTTGGATTTTTCACTGTCTCAATTCCCTGGCTGCCCTTGGCCAAATTTATGGAAAGACACGCCTGAAAGTATTTTCCAGAGCTCCTTCTGTGCATCCAGGAAAACCCAGGATGTGCTGCACATCCCAGTGGGGTTCCCAGGGATGAATCCTTGGGTTTGTCCGTGAGCTGAAACGGGATGAGCAGGCAGGGAAGGGCTGCAGGATCTGAGGGATTCAATTCCTCTCCTCGCCCTGACCTCGCTTCCCCTGCCTCGGGAGGGATCATCCCCAGCTGCTCCATCAATGGCTCCCTTGTGTCCCAGGGAATGAGGCGGGATCATGGAACACCAGGGGTGGCTTTGGCTCCTCTGAAGCCACAGAGAGTCCTCAAAACACCTGGAAGAAAATCTGCTTTAGTCTAGACAGAGGTCACCTCACCCCGAGCTGCTTCAGGAATTAGTCACGGAAGCTTTGGAGGGCTCTGCCTTTCCATGAGCTCAGCACCGGGGCTGGATGAGTGGAACTCCTCGGATAATTGGGAATGAGCTCGCCTGCTGCTCTGGGGGTGCTGAAACTTCAGATGAATCATGAGACTGAAGTGATTCCTGGAGCAGAAGCCTGGATCCATCAGCAGGAGGAGGGGATGGAAAAGGGAGAAGTGGATTTATTTTTAAGGAGCTGCTCTGACTGGGGTGGAAGTGCTGCATTTCCTGGGCAGAGGCTCTTGCAGCCCCTGCTCATCACCTGCCTGCCTCAAACTGACCCAGAGAGCAGGTTAAAATTAGAAATCAGGGTTAAAAACCTCCCCTGTGCACGTGTTGTCGGCGAGTAAGTACTGGACCAGAGTAAGTGTTCCTTAGGTTGGTCGGTTCTGATCATCACAGGACGTTAAGCTTCTTGATAATGTTGTAATGGTGGTATAATAGTGAAAGGTTGAATGAGCACTAAGGTGAGCAGGTTAAAATTAGAAATCAGGGTTAAAAACCTCCCCTGTGAGGTTGGGGAGGGGCTGGAATGGAATTCCAGAGAAGCTGTGGCTGCCCCTGGATCTTTGGAAGTGTCCAAAACCAGGTTGGAGCAACCTGGAAATTGTCCCTGCCCATGGCAGGGGTGGCACTGGATGATTTTGAGCTCCTTTCCCACTCAAATCATTCCAGGATTCATTATGTCCCTGAATAATTTTAAGTTCTTCTCCCACCCAAACCATTCCAGGATTCTGCCTCTCCCTAAATGATTCTGAGCTCATTTCTCTCCCAAACAATTCCAGGATTCTGTTTCTCCCTGAATTTCATGAACCTTCCTACAGCACCACTGCTTCCATTCTGCAAAACCCAGCTGATTTTTCCTCTCTCCCTACAAAATAAAATCCAGGAGCTGCAGGGCTCCATCCCTGCTGCTTTCCCTGCAGCAGGACCAAGGCTGGAGGTGAGGAGTTGGAATGTTTGGGATGCCATCGTGGCAGCTCCTTGCAGTCACAACTGGCTGTCAAATGTTCCAGCTCCTTCCCCCTCTGAGTTTTGCCACTCTTATCTTTGCTTTATCTCCTCAGCAGCCAGTGGGACACAGATGGAGCCAAAAACGAGGAGAAGGGAGACCCAGGGGGTCACAAACCTGAACTAGGGGGAGTCCAAAGACTCCTGTGAAGGCGAGTTTGAAAGTTTTTGCCCTTCCCAACACGCCTGGGAATTCTGCAGGTCATTCCTTGCATTCGCCAGGGGAAACATCATCATTTGTGAGCTCCTGGGTTCCTGCTGGAGCCCAGAGCTTGTCCCAGTGATGTTTTCTCTTTGGAATGAGGGGTGAGGGGGCTGGAATTTCCTCTGAGCTCTGCTGTGGTCAGGACTCTCCATCAGCTTTTGCACTGACAGAGCAAAACCAGCACAATCCCACCAGGATTCCCGGGGAAGAGACTTGTCAATTTGTCCTTCAGCTGCTGTTCAAACCAGGCTTTACTAAAACAGGCCTGCCTGGAGGTGCTAAACCGAGCTTGGGTGTTGGATTCTGCATTCCCACCCTGGTTGTGATTCCCAGATGGATCTGACTGTGCACAGCCCATGGATTGACAGCAGTGAGGGCTGATTTTGGTGCCTGCGATCCAAGGGAATAGCTGCAGCTGGGCCAGGGGAGCTTTAGTTGGATATTGGGAAAAGTTTCTTCACTTTGAGGGTGGTCTTGTGCACTTCCAGGTATCCAGGGGCAGCCACAGCTCCTCTGGGAATTCCATCCCAGCCCCTCACCACCCTCAGAGTCAGGGATTCCTTCCCTACACCGCACCTAAATCTCCCATTTTCCAGTGGGAAGCCATTCCCTGTGTCCTGTCCCAAATCCCTCTCCGTGTTTCTGTAGCTCCTTCAGGCACTGGAAGGCCACAATGAGGTCACCCCAAAACTTCTGAACAATCCAAATTCCCCCAGCCTTTCCTCATAATTTAGAAAGACTTAAAGCCCCTTTGGTGCAAATGCCCTGGGGCTGGGAAGTGCTGGGAGCATGGAAAACCAGGGGTGGAAATCCACCGGTGACCCCAGGGTGACAGGGCCCTGCCTGGGGACGTTTTGCCCAAATCTGGCCTGGCTGGCTCAGCTCTGCCCCACAGGGAGCCCCCACTCCTTCAGAAGCAATTTGATAACCCTTGAGCTGAGCTTGTTTTCATTGGACACTGGTGCAGCTCCGCTTCCCAGTTTGGAAAAGCTGTAGATAAGTGGGATAGGATGAAATTTTCCATGGCTATAAATCACTCTGCCATTCCATATGGATGTGCTCAGACAGATCCCTTCCCATCACAGCTCATGTTTGGAGGGTTATGTCACACCTCTTCCCATCCCTGAGCTCTTCCATCCTTTTCCTGCTGGGAAGGGGCAGTGCTTGACCTCTGGAAGCTGGGAAAATTTATTGCCAAGACACAACAAGGTCAGGAACACAGAATTAATTACATCAAATCTCTGCAAAAGACCTCCAAACTCATTAAGCCCAACCTCTGACCAATCAGCACTTTCTCACCCAGACCACCCCACTCTGTCCTTAGGAGAAGTTCAATATTTGAACAGAAAAATGATCTTTAAAGGCCTTTCCAACCCAAACCCTGAAGTGTTTTGGGGGAGGGCGAATGGTGGGAGAGTTATGATAAGGAGGAGGGAGACAGGCAAGAAGGGGTTAATCCTTCTGGCAACACCAGAATTCCAACCCTCCCTTGTTAAAATTCCTATTTTTTTTTTTCTGTTTTCCACTTCCACTGCAGATTTTAGAGGATTTCTTGGAGGGTGATGGAGCTGCTGAGCCTTTGCTGGGCATCAGGGGCTCTGAAACCCAAATTCCCTGTGTGCTCCCCAAGCTGGGAACACCATCCCTGCTTTTCCAACAGTGCCTGCAGTCACTCTGTGTTATCCCAGCTCATTCCAGACCCACCTGCAGCTGCTTGCCTGGCTTTTCCAGCCATTTCAAGGCCACAGTGACTGATTTCTACCTTAATATATTCCTTAAATCAATGCACCAGAGGGATTTTATTTAATGCACGCCCCAAAACATCCTGAACAAAATATTTGCTGTCCACCTCCTTCCTCTGCGTGTGCCCACACAGCCTTCAAATAGGCCAGGCTCTAAATATATCGAATTTCTCCAGCTCCCAAATAGTTCTGGTACCTGAGGCCAGCCCAGGGCTTTGGCCAGACGGTGGCCAGACAGGTCTGGCTGCTATTTCTGGCCTTCATTTCCCCTCTGGGTACTTGTGAGGCAGAAAAATCTCCCTTCAAAGCCCAGTGCCTCAAAGGCTTTGGTTGTGCTGGGTTAAAAGGGGGTTCAGCCTTGGCTGGAAGTGTCCAAGGCTCGGCTGGACGGGATTTGGAGCAGCCTGGAATGGTGGAAGGCATCCCAGGGGTGGGATGAGATGGGGTTAAGGTCCCTTCCAACACGAGCCATTCCATTATTCTGGTTGATTCCAGATTTTTAAGGAGTGGGAAAAGGCTCTGCCGGGTCCTGCTCGGGGGATTTCTGTCAAATCAGGCTCTGTGTGAGGCCAAACTGAGCTGGGGGTGCAGGGAGGGAAGGGGGAGAAGTTTGTGCCTTGTCCTCAGGTAAATCTCACCCTTTTCCAGCTTTTTGCCATGAAAATCTGTGGAATCTCTGTCCCCGCTGTGGGGATTTGTCACACGGGTCATTCCCACCCCGTCTGTGTGTCCTGCAGCCCTCAGTGTTTAATTAGAAAAGTTTTATTTGCCTGTTTGTTGTGACAACAGAGTTTGAGTTTCCTTTGCTGTAAATGTTTAATCCTCCAAACCAAAGCCCAAGTGCAGCAAAATTCTGCTGCATTCTGTGTCTGGGAGGGTCTTCAGCATCTCCTCACCTCAGGAAAATGTTAATTAACCTGATTTTGGGGCACTCCACCATGTTTTGGTGCTGTAAATTCAAAGTGAGTGTGATCATTTGCCTCAGTGGCTCCTTTGTGGCAGGTCAGGCTGCTGGAATCAGGGAATCATGGAAGGGTTTGGGTTGGAAAGGCCTTTAAAGATCATTTTTCTGTTCAAATATTGAACTTCTCCTAAGGACAGAGTGGGGTGGCCTGGGTGAGAAAGTGCTGATTGGTCAGAGGTTGGGCTTAATGAGTTTGGAGGTCTTTTTCAGAGATTTGATGTAATTAATTCTGTGTTCCTGACCTTGTTGTGTCTTGGCAATAAATTTTCCCAGCTCTCAGTGCCTGATCCAAACACTTTAATGCAGCTCAGCAGGAAGGACACAGGGGATGACAAAGCTTTGCCCATCAGGAACCCCCCAGCCCTGGGCTGCCAAGACAGAGCCGTGTCCTCCCTAAGCTGAGCCTGCCCTAAGCTGAGCCTGCCCCATCCAAAGCCTGTCCAGGCCCCCCTGCTCTGCCCTCTCCCTGGTGTCCCCAGCCCTTCCCAGGGCTGTCCCCTCGCTCTGCCCAGGCTCCACGGAGCCTTTCCCAGCTCAGCCAGGCTTTTGTCAGCCCAAATCTGTGCTAGGTTTGCTCCTGGCCCCTAAGCCTGGCTCAAACTCTGCTCCCTCACCCATTTGTGCAGGCCCAGCCCAGCTCCTGTCCCCAGTGCACTGTTGTCCCCCAGCTCTGTCCCATCCTGCCGTGTTTATTTAACAGCCAGACCTTGGGGTGACTCAGAGGCTCAGCTCCAGATGTTTAAACCCAAACAGATTCCACCCATTCTGATGGATGTGAAGAAAAAAGAGTCTTTTTCCTCTGGTGGCTGAGGTTTTAGTGGAAGTGAAGGTTTTTATGATGGACAAAGCCCCTGTGGAAAGATTTTTGTGTTGTGTTGTGGATTGGAGAGAAAAAAACCCAATTTCTTGTTGAAGTTTCAGCCTTAATTTCTGATGTTCGGAAGCTGAGAATCCTGGAGCTCTGTTGGGAGTGGAAAACGATTTCACTATTATTATATTATCAAATCATTATTATATTATTAAAACTTACTTACATAGGTTTTCTTTAAGGGGCAGTGGAACAGGTCAGGCTTAGGGAAGGAAAGAGGAGTTTGAGTGGATCATGGAGATCTTAAAGCAGGAGAGGAATGAAAATGGAAATGAAACCACCCAAGGACAGAGCAGAGAGAAAACCAAACTCCAGGGTGATTCAGCACCAGGCAGTGTCTGCAGCCTGGGATTTCTAGGAACAGGATCCTCTCCCTGGATTGATTCCTGAGCATCCTCAGGGCCCTTCAAAAGGAAAGGGAATGCTGGGTTTGGGCATGGAGAGGGCCCAAAAAACTTGTCCTGGGCATCACCTGCCAGCACAAAGCACGTGGCAAGCGGTGCAGGGGAATGTTCCCAAAGTTGGGTGGGATTTTGCCATCGGATCCGGAGCCGTGAGGAAGCATTTGGTTCAGAGGGTGGAAACAAAAGCAGTCGGGGTTCATGTGAAAACTTTTCCGAGCCAGGAATCCTTTTGTGAGGGCTCAAAACAAACCCTTTTCTCTGGGCTGGCCCCGACTGCCGAGGCTGCGAGTCCCTGGTTTCGTAACGGAGCTCGGAGCCTCTGCCAGGGCTTTTGTGTCCCTGCTGGAGAGGAGCAGCTCTGGGGCCCTGGATGTGGCTCCTGGCAAGGAAAGGATTGGACAGAGGGAAATACGGCCCAGCATGGAAGAGTTTCACACATTTTTCCCTCAGTTTTTACTTATCTGTGCTGTAGGATGCTGGAAGTCCCAGCTGAGGTCGTGGAATCCTGGAATGGTTTGGGTGAGAAGGGAGCTTAAATCCCATCCTTGGTGACACCTGCCACTATCCCAGAGTGCTCCAACCTCTCCTTGGGCACTTCCAGGGATCCAGAGGCAGCCACAGCTGCTCTGGGAATTCCATCCCAGCCCTTTCCTTCCCAATCTCCCATCCTATCCCTGCCCTCTTTCTATCCCAAACCATTCCCCCCATCCTGTCCCTCCCTTTCCCAAATCCCTCTCCATCACATCTTTGCCTCCCTAAACAAGTCATGGTTTAGGGTCAGGGTTAGGGCTCAGCTTTCTCTCGATCCCAGAGTTTTCCTTGCTGTGGGATCACTCTCCACGTGTCCATGGAGCACAGAGAGGGGGATTTTAGGAATCTGCTTTATCCATTAGGTGTTGTTTGCTCTCAGTTTTTCTCTGGGATCTGTTTTCACCATCAGCCCAGCTGCTCTTGGAGGATAAAACATTTCTGCCTGGATTTGCATTATTGAACAGCCCCGGTGTAACAAAACCTCTGCAGTCAAAGGAAACCATTCCAACCCCAAAGAATTATTGGGGAAAAAGCTCCTGGCAGCCCTTTCTCATGGAGCACCCTCAATGTGCTTATTCTGGTCCTTTGTTCTTGAATTTTCCAATACAAAGCCGAGCTCTGCAGTGGCTTGAATTCCTCTCTGAGGTTTTGCTCTTTGTTCAGAGCCAGAGCAAACCTTTGAGTTGCTCCATCAAAAATTCCCTGCTCTAAACCAGCCCCGGGAGGGAAATGGGGACAGGATTGGGGTTGGTTTTGCTCCCAGACAAAATTCCCTTAGCTCCAGAGCTCTAAACCAGCCTGTGAGGGAAAAGGGGACAGGATTGGGGTTGGTTTTGCTCCCAGACAAAATTCCCTGAGCTCCAGAGCTCTAAACCAGCTCTGGGAGGGAAAAATGGGATTTGGGTTGGTTTTGCTCCCAGACAAAATTCCAAAATTCCCTGCTCTAAACCAGCTCTGGAAGTGAAAAGGGGATGGGATTTGTGTTGGTTTTGCTCTCAGACAGACCCTAAAAATGTCACTGTGGCCTGTTGGAAGTATCAGGAGATGAATTCCCTCCAGGACTGAAATGTTGCCTCAATTTTTGCTGCTTTGCTCATTTTTTTATCCTCCTTGGCAAACACAGGCAAAAAAAAAAAAAAAAAAAAAAAACCCAAAAAAAAAACCTATGACAAAAGGATTGGATGCACTAAACAGAATCCCAGGTTGGAGCAGGATTTCTTTTTGTGTCTGAGTCAGCATCTCTGGGGGAGAGGGATGAGATTGGAGAGCTCTGTCCAGAGCCTGAGGTGGCACATTGGACCTGGGACATTTTCCATATCCAAGAGCAAGAAATTCCATTTACACCTTATTTTTCACTGCTGTAAAAAAACCAACAAGGAGCCAGCCCAGTCAGTCAGGGGGGAAGGAATGTCCAAATATCCAGCTTGGAAGGGGGAAATACAGAACTTTTGGGTCCTGGAGTGGGAAATTCTGAGATCTCCAGAGCTGGAGTGGGAAATACAGGGATCTTGACTTCTGGATTGGGAAATACAGGGATTTTAAATGCTGGATTGGGAAATACAGGGATTTTCATTGTCACTCCCATTGGAGTGGGAAATACTCAAGTGCAGGAGTGGGAGATTCCAGGATCTCAAGTTCTGGAGTAGGAAATACAGGGATTTTGAGTCCTGGAATGGGAAATATAGGGATCTTGAGCTCTGGAGTCATGGATATCCCACTCCTGCTGTGCTCAGAGCTCTTCTGGAAACAGCTGGAACAACTTTTTTTGATTTGTTAAGCTGCAGAAATAATTGCAAAAATAACAGGCAAATCCCAAAGTATCTGCCAACATTCCCAAGCTTCCCATTTTTAAAAGGTTGTTAGTTTTTGGGGTTTTTTTAACATCATTATGACTTTTCTCCTTCTCAGCCTCAGTGGGCTCTTTTCTTTCTCTGCCTGATGCTCTGATACCATAAATCCCAGCAAAGCATTCCCAGATCCATCCAGGGCTTTGGAACATTAAAATCCACCATCTGGCTTGGAAAATCCATGAGGTGGAGGTGCCTGGAAGCTGCAGGAACGCAGCAGGAATTATTGTTCCTTGTTACCCTGCTCAGTGTTCTCCCCTCAGCCTCTGGCAGCTGCCAGGGACAGGCTGGATGTGTTGGGATTTGGGGAACAGAGCTCCTACCTGGCTGGAAGAGTGGGAAGAAAAGGGACATCCCAAATCTCTTGGAACAGGAGAGGAAAACCCAAATATTCTCGATGAGAATGTGGCTGCTTTAGGGGCTCTGTTGTGTTCCCTGCTGCATGGGGTTCCTCAGGAGGAGGGTGGAGTTGAATCCTCAGGATCCTGGATAGGATTCCCTGGGTTTTTGACCTTTGAAGAAGCAGTGTGCTCTCTCTGAACCTGATTCCTGCACAGAAGGAGTTTGGGAATTGCTGCTCCCTCCCAGGAATCCTTAAGGCTGGAAAAGACCTCCAAGATCGAGCCCAGCCGAGTCCTGCGACTCCTCTGTTTGCCTTGGGGGTTTTCCAGGTTTCCCACCTGGATGACATTCCCTGGATTCCCAGCAGCAAGAACAGGGATGTTCAATAATGAGGAAGAGGTTGAACATGGGAATGCTGATCCTGGGAAGCACCAAACAGATGTTCAACATCTGGAATGGCCCAGGACTCAAGCGGGCTGAGCTGTGGAGCACCTTCCTTATAAAACACAACACCTGGAGCAGCACCCCGGGAGTAAACTCGTTCCAAGGACCGGCTGTGGCCTCCAGCTGGTCTAAATCCAAGGAAAAGGGACAAGAGTGTCCCTTTTGAAAACCATGTGTGGGCTTTAGCACATTGCTGATGCCAGGTCTAGAAGGAAAATGTCCCATTTCTGCCACTTTAATGTGCAGCAGAGCTGATCCTCACCTAGCTCAGGGTCTCAAACCTACCCAGGGCTTCCTACAGGATGGAAAAATCCCACAGTCACAGATGGAAAACTCCCTCTCCCACTTTCCCAGCTGCCAGTGCAAATTTCCTCCTGTTTCCCATCTTTTCCCAGGTGTTTTTCCAGCACAGTTTGAAGTGTTGGCTCCCTGGCCTTTGGGTTAATCGCTTTAAAAGGCTTTTATTAAAAACACTTGGAGATCTTCAGCACTCAGAGCTTCTTCTGAGCGGATTTAAGGCTTCGATTACTTTTTTTCCTGGTGAAGAAAATGAGGCAGGGTAGGGGAAGCAGGGGAACAAAGTTCCCTCTGACAGCCCTGGGTAAACACAATTTCTCCATCAAGGCAAAAGCTGGAAACATTTCCTAAATTGCACCAGGGAAAGCGAGTTGCAGGGTTTGGAAAGCAGCCTGGGGAGGCCTGGAATGCCCTGAGGCTCCAATACCTTCCTGACAGCACGTAGTCAAAAACTGCAAGGTTTTAGGAGAAGCTGCCAAGCTCAGGAGAAACTTCATGCTGCAAATGGATTTCTCAGGCTCCTCTGGAGAGGTTTCAAATCCCCTCTTACATCAGACCCTTGGAACACCTGAAATTGCCTCAGATGTGACAAATTTGGGTATCACAGGGGTTATTTTTAATTCTTGAGAGCTAAAGAGCTTTCAAAACTGGAGCCCAGCCTATGAACCCTATGTGAGTAGCACTGTTGGATAAATCCTGTTCTCCAGGGGTTGAGGGATGTTCCAGCTCAGACTTTGGAGAACTGAATTCCTGCAGCTGAGGGGGAGAGGGGGAATCAGTGATTTGCAGAACTGGGTGGTAAATGTAGACAAATAAAAGACAGAAAAGTGGGGGAGAATAAGGAAAAGGAGGGGGGAAGCCTTAAGTTGTCCAAGGTGGTGTCTGCAGAGGAGCAGAGTTGAGGATGAGGAGGAGATGCCAACCCCATTCCTTGCCCCTTGCACCACTCCCTGACCCATTTCCTGCCCCAGCAGCCTCTTTGCCCTTCCCTGGCTCTGTTTGTTGTGCCAGCACTGCTGAAAGCATCTGGAGAATGGAGGAGCCATGGAATCTGCAGGACTCGGCAGGTCCTGCTCTGATCTTGCTGCGAGCCCTGACCAGAGGCCCGTGGCCCTTTAAAGCTCCGGGCAATTTTTCTTTTCCGAGTGGCTGAATCCGAGGATTCCTCAGTTCTGATGTAACCCTGAGCTGGACCACGTGGGTTTGCACATATTTGACAAGCAAAGGGCTCCTGGAAGGGAATTTGTCCATTTTTCAGAAGCTCTTTTGTAACCACTTGCCACAGAGGACCTTTTCCAGCCAGTATTTGCCTCTGGGGCTCTGCAGGGCTGCTTTGTGCCCTCGGGGACCTTTTCTAGCCAGCACTTGCCCCCTTCAGCCAGGATTTGCCCCTGAGGACCTGCAGGGCTGGTTTGTGCCCTCAGGGATCTTTTCCAGCCTGGATTTGCCCCTGAGGCCCTGCAGGGCTGCTTTCTGTCCTCAGGGATTTGTTCTAGTCAGGATTTGCTTCTGTGGCTCTGCAGGGCTGATTTTTTGCCCTCAGGGATCTTTTCCAGCCTGAATTTTCCCCTGGGGCCCGGCAGGGGTGGTTTGTGTCCTCACAAGTGTTTTCCAGCCAGGATTTGCCCCTGAGGCCCTGCAGGCCTGGTTTGTGCCCTCACAGGTATTTTCCAGCCAGGATTTGCCCCTGAGGCCCTGCAGGCCTGGTTTGTGCCCTCACAGGTATTTTCCAGCCAGGATTTTCCTCTGTGGCTCTTCAGGTCTGGTTTGTGCCCTCAGGAACCTTTGCCAGCCAGGATTTGTCCCCTTCAGCCAGGATTTTCCCCTGAGGCTCTGCAGGGCTGTTTTTTTTTTTCCCTCAGGATCTTTTCTAGCCCGGATTTGCCCCTGAGGCCCTGCAGGCCTGGTTTGTGCCCTCACAGGTATTTTCCAGCCAGGATTTTCCTCTGTGGCTCTTCAGGTCTGGTTTGTGCCCTCAGGAACCTTTGCCAGCCAGGATTTGTCCCCTTCAGCCAGGATTTTCCCCTGAGGCTCTGCAGGGCTGTTTTTTTTTTTCCCTCAGGATCTTTTCTAGCCAGGATTTGCCCCTGAGGCCCTGCAGGCCTGGTTTGTGCCCTCACAGGTATTTTCCAGCCAGGATTTTCCTCTGTGGCTCTTCAGGTCTGGTTTGTGCCCTCAGGGATCTGTTCCGTTCAGGATTTGTCCCCTAGGGCCCTGCAGGGTTGGTTTGTGCCCTCACAGGTGTTTTCCATCCAGGATTTCCTTCTGTGGCTGTGCAGGTCTGGTTTGTGCCCTCAGGGATCTGTTCCAGGCAGGATTTGCCCCTGGGGCTCTGCAGGGCTGCTTTGTGCCCTCAGGGAATTTTTCCAGCCTGTAGTTGCTCCTGAGGCTCTGCAGGGCTGCTTTTTGCCCTCATGGGTATTTTCCAGAAAACACTTGCCCATAGAGACCTGCAGGGCTGGTTTGTGCCCTCACAGGTATTTTCTAGCCAGGATTTGCCTCTGTGGCTCTGCAGATCTGTTTTTTTTTTTTGCCCTCGGGGATCTTTCCCGGCCTGGATTTGCCCCCTCCAATGAGCATTTGCCCCTGCAGGGCTGGTTTGTGCCCTCACAAGTGTTTTCCAGCCAGGATTTGCCCCTGAGGCCCTTCACGTCTGGTTTTTGCCCTCAGGGAATTTTTCCAGCCAGGATTTGCCCCTGAGGCCCTTCAGGTCTGGTTTTTGCCCTCAGGGATCTTTCCCAGCCAGGATTTGCCCCTGAGGCCCTTCACGTCTGGTTTTTGCCCTCAGGGAATTTTTCCAGCCAGGATTTGCCCCCTCCCACCAGGATTTGCCCCCGGAGTCTTCCAGGACTGCTCTGTGTCCTCACGTAGGTGCCGTATGTGAAATCCATTTGCCTTCCATGACTCACTGGCTGTCCCAGGCTGTGGAGGAGGAGCCAGAGAAATGCTGCTGTCAGCACTTTGGAATCCCAGATTCCACATGAAATCATGGCTTTGGATGAAAACCCCAAAGTCCTTCCCTGCCAGGGCTCCCTGCTCCCTGCACCCGGAATGATTCTGTGAGTAAGGCTGGCCCTAACGAAGCTGAGCTCGGTTAATTTTCACAGGAACAGGGGCCAAATTAAGGTGAAAACAGCACTTGGAATTGAAGTGACAAAGCAGATTTGTTATAGGGCTACTTACAAAATAAATTAGAGGGGTTATATTAATGAGAAAAAGAGTCTTCTTCTAGAGGATGAATTTTCACAAGGTGGAAAGGTTTGTTTCATAAAATCCCAGAAAGTTTTGGGTTGGAAGGGAGCTTAAAAATCAGCTCATTCCACCCCCTGCCATTGGCAGGGACACCTTCCAGGTTGCTCCAACCTGGCCCCATCTTCCAGGTATGGGGCAGCCATGACTTCTCTGGGAATTCCATCCCAGCCCCTCACAGGGAAGCATTTATTCCAAATATCCCATCTAACCCTGCCCTCTGGAAGTCTGAATCTCTGTTTTCCTGTCACTCCTTTGCCTCCCTGCCCTGTCCCTTCCTCAACACCTCATCCTTTCTGCCATGCCTGAACCACAGCAGGTCTGTGACCCCACCTGAAATTTCCAAAATCCATTTCCCTACAATCCAGCATCATTCCTGTTTATTTCTCACCCACAGAACTTGACCACAATTGGGCTGCGATCCCACCTGGAAGCTCACAGCCCATTTCCCTCCAATCCAACATCATTCCCGTTTATTTCCCACCCACAGAACATGAACATCCAGGTGGAGGACATCCGGATCCGCGCCATCCTGGCCACCTACCGCAAGCGGGTCCCTGTCACCGAGGGCTACGTGGAGGTGAAGGACGAGGGCACCTGGAAACAGATCTGTGACAAGCACTGGACCATGAAGAATTCCCGGGTGGTCTGCGGGATGTTCGGCTTCCCGAGCGAGAGGAAATACAACACCAATGTCTACAAGTAAGGGCAGGGCTTGGTGGGAGCCACAAACATTCCTTGGAACACTCGGGGCCTTGTTCCCAAGGCAGATTGGCAGGTGGCACCGGGGACCCTGGGGGAGGAAAAGCTCTGACTGCTTCATTCCTCCAGATGGGATTTTTCATTTGTGTGAATGTTTGGAATGTCCAGCGTTTCCTGGTGCAGGCAGGGGAGGCCTTTGATCCTCATCCATGGGATGCAGACCTTGATGAGTATTGGTGTTTGACAGGGCCTGGAATGGGAGATGGGACACTTGGCCCAAAAAAATATTTGTATTTTATAATACCAGCTCGAGGATGAACATTTCCTCCAGCAGGGATGGGCTCTGTGTGGTGGGCAGGGCAGGGATGGGACCAAACTGCTCCCTCTGTGCCAGGAAATCCATCAGCTATGAGAAAATCATGGAATGGTTTGGGTTGGAAGGGATTTACAGCCCATCCAGTCCCACCCCTGCCATGGCAGAGACACCTTCCATGAGACCAATTTGCTCCAAGCTGGCCTTGGACACTTCCAGGGATCCAGGAGCAGCCACAGCTTCTCTGGGAATTCAATCCCAGCCCCTCCACCCTCTGAGGCAGGAATTCCTTCTCCATATCCCAGCTCTCCCTGCCCTCTGTCAGTTTGAAGCCATTCCCTGTGTCCTGTCATTCCATAATGTAAAGTCTCCAACTGCTCACCCCATCCCTGTGCAGAAATCCAGAGGTGGGATCAGTTCTGGATATGCTGGAAGCTCCAAAAAAGTCACCTTGGAATAAAACGAGCCTTTTTGTGCTTCCTTGTGCCCAGGTTCCTCCTTCCCACCCCAAGTGCATTTCCTGTCTGTGCATCCCAGAAGGTGCTGGGAAAAGGGTTCTCTGTGATCTCAGTGCTGCTATTCCTCCCTAGATTTGCAGATTCCTTTAAAAAGAAGGAAGAAACTAGTGATTTATAGGGAGAACATTGTGTTTTCCAGAGCTGCAAGCAGAAAGGTTTAGGCTGCGTTTCCTGTTCCTTGGGAGCCAGGAGCTCTGGACTTTTTTGTTGTCATTGTTTCTGTTTGCTTTTTGTCACCAAGCCCTCATCCCAGACTGGGCTCTTCCCACACTGCTCCCTAAGAAAAACATCCTAAAGCAGATGTAAAAGAGTTTAGATGAAATTCTGTCTCGTTCCTTTGCTGCTCCGTGATCTGGGGAGTGAGCAAGCAGCGGCTGCTCCAGGGGAGGGCTGATCACCCCAGACAGGAGCCGTGGTTTTCCTGCCTGCTCCTTCTGGCCTGTGGAATTGCTATTTCTGAACATTCCCTCTGGATCAGCCTGGCCATGTTTTGTTTCTTTCATTAGCAAGATCCTGATCTGCTGGAGAGATCCTTGGCTTGGAATAGCCCAAAGCCACACAGGGAAAATTGAAAAAAAAAAAACCCACTGGAATTCAGTCTGCAGGATTCCCAGAGAGATGAGCAGGGAATTCATGGCTCTGGACACCAGTTTGAGGAAGGTTTGCTTCCACCAGTGCAGCACATTTCCCTCAAACCCATCCCTGAGATTCCCATCCCCTACAGGAGCAGGGAATAAATCACCTCCAGACAGACAAAGTAGATTTTTCCTGCTTCCAGTTGTGGCCTTTCCAAGAAAAGCATTAACTGGAGCATCTGGAGCCATCTGCCTTAAATAAACGGGTGCACAGGAGTTGTCCTGTCTCTGGGACACATGGAAATGGAAAGACTGACAGAAGGTTGTTCAGCAGCAACTCAGCACTGCTGAAAATCCCATTGAACTGAGCTGGAATTAGGAATATGAAGTGCTCCCAAATCCCAGCCCAGGAGATCTCTGCTGCTGAAGAGCCTCAGTGCCCCAAGACCTCCCTCCCTTTCCTTGTTTTCAGCCTTGCTGGGCTCCAGCACCCACAAATATTTTGGAAAACATGCTGACATTATCCCAGGTTGGAAAAAAAATGGGGATGGCATTTTATTGGATGGGAGAGGCTTGTAAAGCTTTGGCAGCTGCACAGTTTTGTTTGTCAGCAGAGTTTAAAAGCTGAATTCTGCCTTGGGCCGCTTCCCTCTGTGTTATGGGCAGATGCATCGTGTTCAGCTGGTGTTACTGGGAAAGCTCCCAGTTCTGGGCTGGGAATGACCCTGGATTTGTGGTCAGGGCACTGGGATGATGACAGTGACACCTTCTCTCCGGGGCCAGGGGATGCTTGTCCCACATGGTTTGTTTTGGAGAGGGAAAAGCTCATCCTGGAGCTAAAGCCCCTCTCCCTGTGAATGTGAAGCTGCAGAAAAGTCCCTTCTCCTCATTCGTCCCTTTAATTTGAGAATCCCCTTCTTCCCAGAGCAGATCTTTCCCCACTCCTCCTCCACAGTCAGGAGAAAAGCTGGGATCAGGTTTCTTCTGGCCAAGGCTGCCCCTTCCCACATCCCCCCCATCCCACTGCCCCCAGCCCTGCCTGCCCAGCTCTGCTCCTGCACAGTGCTGGGAGGTGAAATGGTTTGCAGATGGATCTTGCTCAAAAGAAAACAAGTGAGTTCATCGTTGTCCCACTGCCAGGGGTTTATTCCTGACTGTAACTCGGCCTCTGGAGCTGACAGCACAATTTATGTTCGGAAATGAAACAAATCTAAAGTTGAGTCCCTGGTCTTGTTCATTCCTCACAGTGGCTTTTATATAGGAATTGCTGTAACTCCTCCTCCCAGTTCCTGCTCTGGCTGGGAAAGCAGAATTTAATGCATTTTGCTGATGGAGAGAGGATAAATTTGGGATCAGAGAGATGGACCTGATGCCTTTTTGAAGTCTTTGTGACTTGACAAAGAAATGGCTCCAGGATCAAGCAGCTACTCCCAACTGAACCAGTCTGCTCACCCCATTACAAACCCAGTCAGAGGTGCTGGGCAGCTCATCACTTCAGCATTTGTAGTAGGAACCCTCCTGGTTTGTTTTGACCTGGAAAATCCGGGATCTGAAGGGCTTTGGCGGGCCTGGCTTCCCTCCCTCCTCCCTGAGGCTGAAGGCAGCACCTTGATAACTTCAGGAATTTCCCAAGGGCTGAAATCTCTGCTCACAGCCCCGAGGAGGAGCTCCCCAGCCTCTGCTCAGTGGGATTTGTGTGAATTTTTCCTGGAGTTTGTGTGCAATGATTTGTTCTCTGCTCCCCAAGTCATGGAATCGTGGAATATCCTGAGTGCTCCTTAACCAACCCCTCAGCCCTTCCCACAGAGCTCCACTTGGGCTTTGTTTAAAGCTTTTCTGGGATGAAAATCCCTCTCTCCACACCAGTAGAAATGGTTTGAATTCCAGCTTGACCTGGAATTGGCCAAACTCTCCCAGCAGGAATGTTCATTCCCACCTCTGACCTGAGCAGCATCACCCCGGGCTCCCACTGATCCTTTTGTGTTAAAAACGAAACATCAGCAAAGCCCCGAGTTTCTGGCTGTAAAGATCAGCTGAATTCTGCTTTTTTTACACAGATTCAGTCTGGGGACATGAGGTGGGGCTTTATTTCTCCCCAGCCTCCTGAGGGCTGTTAATACCATCCAGATGTTGATGCCTCATGAAATTTCCAAGATGAGGTCATTGTTTGCTATTCTAAGGCATCCCCATCCCTGCTTCCCTAAGTCAGGCTGGTTCTTGTCTGCTCTGGAGTTCATGGAGCTCTCTGGACCTGTCTGTGAAGGATGAAAAAGCTCCTTCAGGTCCTTCCTTCTGTCCTGAGCATGGCTGGGAAGTGGCTGCTTTGTATTGCATCCTCCCTGGGTTTATTTTTTAAATTTTAACTCTATTCCTATTTTCCCATCCCTTTTTTCTTGATTCAGGGAGTTCCTGACAGCTCTGCTGTGCCAGAGATGGGTTCTGACAGCCACTTTTCCCCACAGGGCAGGCAGGGTCCTGCTGCTGTTCCCTGGGATGGATCTCAGCCCTGCTTCATCCTTTTCCTGCATCATGAGATGCCGGCACAGCTCCCTCTCCAGCCTGGCTGGATCCATCCCCAGCCTCAGCCCAGGGAGATCGAGTTCCAGGAAGGATTAGTGAGAGGCTGGGAGCCAGGAGAGCCTGGAGAAATGCTGAGCTGGGCAGCAGAGCTCAGTGAGCACTGGGGAGAAAAGTCCCCTGAGACATCTGTGACCCTGCAAAATCTAAATCCTAAAGGGAACAGCTGGGAAAGCCTGGACCTGCTCAGAGGAGTCCCCAAAAGCCCCCTCAGAAAGGCTCTTTGCCCCTCTCCAGCTGCTCCCCAGGCTCTCTATGCTGCAGCAAAGCAGAACTGCTTTTTCTCCCCAAATTCCACCCATCTTGCTGTGCCATTTATCACAGCCAATCCCTGGATCCCAGCTCTGCGTGGCAGAGATTCCTGGAATGAGGAGCAGCACCGGGATCACATAGAGCCACGTGGAGATCCCAGCAGGGCGTGGGCTCCCCTGAGCCATCCCTGTC
Organism: Pyrgilauda ruficollis; assembly: GCF_017590135.1. Classification (NCBI taxonomy): domain Eukaryota; kingdom Metazoa; phylum Chordata; class Aves; order Passeriformes; family Passeridae; genus Pyrgilauda; species Pyrgilauda ruficollis. The sequence goes on from NW_024510877.1 coordinate 864,089, forward strand.
TTTAACTCCTTTCTGAGGCTGACCTGACCCAGATTTCCATTCCTCTCCACTCCAGCAGCCTCCCAGTTAGGATGGAGCTGGATCTCTGCCCTTCCCAGTTTATCACACGTGCCCCTTCCTCCTCAGGAGTGCCTGGAGCAGCTCCAAGAAGTTTGGGAGTGAGAAGCAGGAGCTGCTGCCAAGCTGCTCTGCTGTGAACAACTCGGCAGGGGAATTGCTCGTGCTCTCGGAAATTGCTCTCAGGTTGTTAACACAGACTCACAGAGGATTTGGATTTTTCCCAATCCCAGCTGATAGCTGCTGGGCAGCCAAAGGGAAGGTTTTTCTGGGGGCTCTCCAGCCCAGTTATCTGCACAAATTCTCTTGGTCCATTTGGAATTAGTTGATCCCTGTCCCTGCCTGGGATGGGATCTGCACTCCTGGGAATGTGTCATTTGCTGGAGCTGCACCTTTGATTCCTACTCAGACTTTTTAGTTCTTGCAGAGATTTATTTCCTTTAAAGTGGTTGGATTTGATGATCTTGGAGGTCTTTTCCAAGCTGAATGATTCCAAGTTTTTAAGTGACACCTCCACAGAGTCATGGTGTGGATGAACACATCAGCCTCCAAATAATCCTGTCCAATCCTCACTTCACCCCAGGGCATTTTCCTCCCAAAATCAAGCAAAATCCATTTGTTTACAGATCCCTAACTTTCCCCCTTCTCCTTAACTCCTTTCAGGATGTTTGCCAGCAGAAGGAAGCAGCACTACTGGGCTTACTCCATGGACTGCAGCGGGAACGAGGCTCACATTTCCAGCTGCAAACTGGGAAACCACCTGACGGGCACTGGGAAGAACAGCAGCTGTGACAACGGGATGCCCGCGGTCGTCAGCTGCGTGCCCGGCCGCGCCTTCGCCCCCAGCAGCCACAGCGGCTTCCGAAAGGCCTTCAGGCAGGAGGTGAGCAGGGAGCAGCCCCAGAATGAGTCGGAAAAGCCTTAAAAACCGTCTGATCCTACCCCCAGCCATGGGCAGGACACCTTCTGCTGGGCTTGTTCCAACCTGGCCTTGGGTGCTTCCAGGGATGAGGCAGCCACAGCTTCTCTGGGAATTCCGTCCCAGGACCTTGCTACTGTTCCAGGGAAGAATTCCTTCCCAATATCTCATCTATCCCTTCCCTCTGGCAGTGGGAAGCCATTCCCTGGGTCCTGGCCCACCAGGCCTTCCTTCCCAGCAGATTCCCAGAGTTCAGAGCAGTTCCTGCAGGATCCGCTGAGAGATGTGAAAACAGAATTGTGGGATGGTTTGGGTTGGAAGGGACCTCAAAGTCCATCCCATTCCACAGGGATACCTTCCACTATCCCAGGGTGCTCCAAGTCCTGTCCATCCTGGCCTGGGACATTTCCCGGTCTGGGGCAGCCACAGCTTCTCTGGGAATTCCATCCAGCCCCTCACCATCCTCACAGGGGATATTCCCAATGTCCCATCCAGCTGCCAATTAGAGCAGGAAACCCCTGGGGGTGTAACATTTTCACCACCAACTCCCACAATGTCCCCTCTGCAAGTCCCACCTCCCTGCACCCCCAGCTGAGCTCCCACCCTCCCAAATTCCAGGTTCTTTCCTCCATCTCCTGCCTCCAAAGGGTGGGAGAGCAGCTCCCAGGGCAGCTGGCACAGCTGGGAGAGAGGAGTGAGGAAATCCCTGGGTCACGTTCCTCTTGGAGCTGCTCGGTCTGAGCCAGCTGAACTCGTGCCCGGCTGTGCTGTTCCACAGGCTCTGGAATTCTGGTGGAATTACCCTGTGGAAATCAGCTGGCATTTCCTCTACCTCCATGTCCTCACGAGGAAATGCCCTGGGGGGAGACTGGGAAAACACAGGGAGCTTGGAAAGCTGGGTTTGTTTAGTCTAGCGAGGAGGAGAGTGCTGAGTTGGGCATGAAAGTCCCAGGAGATGCAAAAATGTTGGAAAACAAGGCTGGAATTGGTCGATCCCAGTGTCAGGGGCTAGGAGAGGACAGCTTAACAAGCAGCAAACAGGCTAGGTGGGTGCCAGGGGAAATTTTCCAGCTGCAGCCTTGGGATAGAGGGGGAATCTCGGAGGTTTCTCATTGGAGAACTTTGTGGATTTGTGAAATTGTGAAAATTTGGATTTTGTGGCTGTTCTTGGGTGAGTTTGGGGGGGATGGTCTCCGGGCTCTTCCCAGGTGCCAAAAATGGGAATAATTATTGGTGGGAATAATGTAATCCCTGCCCAGGCTCTTCCCTGCACCAGAGCTTGCAGGATTTAGGCCCGGGAGGTGAAAGGTTTTGTAAATCATTGTTAATCTCCCCAGCCGCACGCGCTGCCAAGTAATTCCTTAAGCCTTTGTTTAGGCTTTGCGTGTCCTTGGTGTGACCCCAGCCTGGAGAAAAAGCTCCAGGCAGGATCCCAGTTGGAAAAGCAAAGGATTTTTGGTGTTCCCAAACCTAAAGCTTTGCTCTCACCACCTCAAGCCAGCTCTGGGGTGCAGCAGGAATTGGCAGCTCCCTGCTTGGCACTGGAGAGAGGAGTGGGTGATTAACAGATAACAACTAAATGCTGTAAACCCAGAAATGAGTGGAACTGGAGCTGCCACTCAGCTGGGTATTTCTGACTGCAAATGCCAGATTTTTTATTCCACTTTTCATTTATGATTTCTTTTTTCATTATTATTTATTATATATTGTTTATATGTTATTATTGGTCAGAACTGAGCACTCAGGCAAGTTTTATAGGGCTTGAGCTCAATGTTGGTCCTGGATTAAGCCAGGGCTGGAGGTGTGAACAGCAAATAAACCTCTTTAGGGCAGCCAGGGGTGAGAGCTGGGCACTGGTGGGCACAGGGCCATTCCCAGCCCTCCTGCAAGGCTCCCAAGGAATGTGAGAAATTGGGTTTTTCCCAGTTTTTCCAGGATGGAAAAAGGCTCCTAAATCCAAGGACCTGCAGAGAACTGGGATAGGGGTTTTTATTGTCTGCCCACACATGTGGTGTGAGAAACAAATCCGTGCTCACCAAAATCTTTGCAGATAAAAATCTCCTTTCATGCAGCACTTTCAGGCATTGGAATTGTGTGATGGATTTTTTAGGGTGTCTCAGGTGATTCTATGATAATTTTTAGGCCCAGATTTTCATAAATAACCCCTGCAAAGGATGGAAGTGACCCCAGTGTTACCTTTTTCCCAACCTGGAAAGAAACTCAAGACAATTTCAGTAAGGGGGTAATATACAAGAGGATCTTTATTTGAAGGCCTTCAGGAGCAGTTATGGAAAGATGTCCACAAAACTCACCCCCAAAAGGATGAGTACATATTTATAGGGGGTACATAATTATAAATAGTACATATTTATAGGGTTTAGGAAATTAGCATAATTGATCAAAAGCACTAATTAAGAGGGCAAGTGGTGATGAAATTTCCCCCCTTCTCTGGAGTTTTCCCTTCAGCACTGGCTGTGTTTTGTCCATAAAAATGTGCCTCAAAGAGTTGTTCTGGGCCTTGGTTCCCAGGCAAAACCAAGATAGAACTGGGGCCCTGCACCTCCCAGGGCTTGGAGCTCTGGAATTTGTTTTGTCTTTCTGCCTAGGGAAGGGCCATGGAAAAGTACTGGGGAAGTAACTACTAATACAATAGGATACAGAGCTCCAAATAGATGTGTGAAGAATACAGAGAGCAGATCAAAGAAAAAAAAGTGTGAAAAAGAAGGTTTAGTTTCTTGGTAAAATTTTAAAAGTTTAATAAAAAGACAGTAGGAGGCAGAAATAAAGAAACGGGTTAAAAACTGTTGGGTGTTTGGTATTTAGTTACTGTTATCTCTGGAGATAATTTTAAAATATTTTTTAGATTATATTAGCTTGTTGTATATTCATAGACTTTTATGTATATTCATATTTTTCTATAAACTAGTTTACATATTCTAGGACCTATTTGCATGGCCCCTCCTTGTGTTTGTGTTTTTTAGAGCATGTGTGTTTCTTGGCTGTGGGTTTGGTCTGGTTTTTTTATTACTTTTAGTTTGGGCTTTGGTCTGTATTTTCTTTTGATCCTGATAGTTGGTATATCAATAGTAGGGTCTTCATTAAGTGTTCACTGGATGTTATCTTGACTAAACAGGCAGTTCACTCACAACTATATCAGATACTACTGCTATTATGTCTAAGTTTTTGTTAATTCACAGAATCACTGGGTTGGAAGAGACCTTTAAGACCATGGAGTCCAACTCAGCCCCAACACCTCAACTCAACCCTGGCAGCCAGTGCCACATCCAGGCTTTGTTAAACACACCCAGGGATGGTGACTCCACCACCTCCCTGGGCAGAACATTCCAGAACTTTATCACTCTTTCCATGAAAAACTTTTTCCTAATATCCAACCTAAATTTCCCTTGATGTAGCTTGAGGCTGTGTCCTCTGGTTCTGTCAGTGCTGCCTGGAGAAAGAGACCAACCCCACCTGAGCACAGCCACCTTTCAGGGAGTTGTAGAGATAACAGTAGAAATAAAAGTAAAGTTATTTTAACATTATACATATAGAATTCATTGTAATATTTGCAAAAGGCCAACAATATAATATGTAAGCCCTGTGAAGAACAACTGAGGGAGCTGAGGGTGCTCAGCCTGGAGAAAAGGAGACTCAGGGGTGACTTCATCACTCTCCACGGCTCCTGAAAGGTGGCTGTGCTCAGGTGGGGTTGAGCTCTTTCTCCAGGAACTGACAGAAGCAGAGGACACAGTCTCAAGCTGCACCAAGGGAAATATAGTGTGGGTTCTCTGTTTGCTTTTTCTACTTTCATTGAGGTTAGGATTGAAGTATTTGAGATGATAGTTTGCATTTAGACTTAGGTGTTTATTGTTTTTAATCAATGTTACAGTCTCACAGCAGTGAGTCTTGTAGTCTTTTATTAGCAAGGCACAAAATGGTTAACTATCTCTTGTTATAAGGTCTTTTAAGGTTAAATTATCCAATTAAGAAATTACGCCTAAATTATTTTCACTTTTAACCCAATAATTGATCCCTCAAAGTCCGCACTGTGGACTTTTCTGTTCAATTACAAATACCACCCAAACCCATGGAGAAGAAGGAAGAAGAAGGCAAAGAAGAACAGCCTGCCTCTGTCCTCAAACCTCCATCTTGCTCCATATTTATTACTGTATTCTAAAACCCCGAACTCTAAGTTTTCCACCCTGTGATATCACACACTTGTAACCAACTCCACACCCGTAATCTCAGTGTTATTAATCAATTTTGGAAACCTTCTCCACTGCCTCAGGTCAAATGTAGTGTTCTCTTGTGGGTCTGTGCCTTTCAGCACAGAAAGTTTAAAATTCTCAGTACCCAGGGTTCCAACGTCATAGGCTGGGTATTAGGAAAAACTTTGTTACAGAAAGAGTGATAAAGTTCTGGAATGCTCTGCCTGGGGAGGTGGTGGAGTCACCATCCCTGGGTGTGTTTAAAAAAAACATGGATGTGTCACTGGGTGCCAGGGTTGAGTGGAGGTGTTGGGGCTGGGTTGGACTCGATGATCTTGAAGGTCTCTTCCAACCCGGTCATTCTGTGAATTCTGCATTTATAACAAAGGCAAAACCCCAAGGGATCACCACTCCTGTGTCTGTCTCTTGCAGCAACCCCTGGTGAGGCTGAAAGGAGGAGCCAACACGGGGGAAGGCCGCGTGGAGGTGCTGAAGAACGGGGAGTGGGGCACAGTGTGCGACGACAACTGGAACCTGGTGTCGGCCAGCGTGGTGTGCCGGGAGCTGGGCTTTGGCAGCGCCAAGGAGGCCATCACGGGAGCCAGGCTGGGCCAAGGTGAGCCCTGGGCTCGGGAAAATTCATCCACAAACACCAAATTCATCCCCAAACACCAGGGGTTTATGTCCAAAAAGGAGACAGAGGAGTCCTGGAACTTTATTCAAATAAAGGGAAAGGCCATGGGTTCTCAAATTTTTGGAGGATGCAGCCTCCTTTTCATCCTAATTTCTCTCTCTCATTCCCCACTGGCTGAGGTACTTGAGAGGTTCAGACTTCCCAAATCACCTACTACAGACCCCCTCCTCACGTATCCCCCTTTGTCTTTTCCTTGTGTCCATCAGTTGAATTCCTATGGAATTTATGGTTCCTCCCATTGTTCCTTTCCTCTCTCAGTATCCAATTTTATTTATCAGCACACCCACAGTTTGTTTGTAAAGTCCCTCTTTCCTTTCACTGGTGCCCTGAATTAAGGAATGTTCCACCCCCAGGAACATCCCATAATTCAGGGCATGGTGGATTTTTGTTGGGATGTTCAATTTGAGGACAAGGAATTTCTCCCCTAACCTTAATAAGTCTCTTGGGGCCAGACTGGAATCCTGTGACTTAAAAAGTTTCCCTGAAAAAAAACCTGGGGATGATGAGTTTGACCTTTTGCTCAGGCAGCTGTTCCAGAGCAAAAGGTCAAACTCAGCATCCCAGTAATTAATTCTTAACAACTCATCATTGTTCCAGTAATTAATTCTTAGTTATCTCATCTGCCGATCTGAAATTCCCTTTGAGTTCTCCAGAACCACACCATGATGTAATGCATTACTAGAAGGTTCCTGGCAAAAAAAGAAGTCCTGGAGTCAGACTTCAAATGCTCCAATTTAAGAGCAGGACAGTAATTTAGATCATTATAAATAGAAGGGCATTTGAGCAGCTCAGAGCCAGGTTTGGGTTTGGATTTCCTGTCTTTGGGAGTTGGTTTAAATCCCAAAAAAGTGGTCAAAGGTGAATTGAAACCACCTGGTGATTCCCACACCCGGTTCCCAGGGTGGAAATCCAAAAGACAACAACAAAAAAAAAAAGACAGCAAACCCTTGTTGTGAGAATAAAAAAATTAAAATTTAAAAAATTTAAACCAAACTCTTGTTGTGAAAATAACCGAAAAAAACCCCAAAAAACAGAAGACACCATGAATTTGTGTGAATAACCAAAAAAAAAGACACCAAGTCCTTGTTTTGAGAATAACAAAAAAAACAAACCAAAAAAAACAAAAACCCGTGTTGGGTAAAAAAAAAAAAAAAAAAAAAAAAAAAAAAAAAAAAAAAATAGCCAAACCTTTGGGAGAATAACTAAGAAAAATTAAAAAGACATCAAACCCTTGTTTTGAGAATAACAAAAAAAAAAAAACAGCAAACCCTTGTTGTGAGAATAAAAAAATTAAAATTTAAAAAATTTAAACCAAACTCTTGTTGTGAAAATAACCGAAAAAAACCCCAAAAAACAGAAGACACCATGAATTTGTGTGAATAACCAAAAAAAAAGACACCAAGTCCTTGTTTTGAGAATAACAAAAAAAACAAACCAAAACATTACACCAAGCCCTTGATGTGAGAATAACCACAAAAAAATCACACCAAATCAAATCTTTGTTGTGAGAATAAAGGAATGGGGAAAATTTAGAGAATAAAGGAATGGGGGAAGTTCCTTCAGCTTAGAGAAGGGGAGAGAAGGAAAAAACACGTGCGTGTCCTGAGTCTGGGAAGCTTTAAAACTTGACCAAATCCACTGGATTTGCCAAAAATCCTCTTTGTGGTGAGCTGGAATTTGCTGATGTGCTTAAGGGCATGTAGGAAACAGCTTCATCACCCTGGGGCTGCCACGTGAGGAAGGAGAACGTGGAACGTGCTGTTCCTGCTGGATCCAGGATTCTCCTCTGCCTTCCCACACGCTTTTTTTCCCTTTTGAAACAGCTTCATCACCCTGGGGCTGCCACGTGAGGAAGGAGAACGTGGAACATGCTGTTCCTGCTGGATCCAGGAATCCCCTCTGCCTTCCCACACACTTCCCTTTCCTTTTTTTTCCCCTTTCCCTTCTGCTCATCCATCAGTGCTCCCTGTCAGGAGCGTCCCTAGGGATGGGTGATGTCCCTCCAGCAGCCAGAGGGTCACGTTTGGGTTGGAAAAGGAGATTTTTCCGGCCCTGGATGCTCAGGGAGCTGTCCAAGCTCTCCATGCCGTGTCCCTGTTTACACTTTATTCTGTTCCAGCTGCATCCCAGGGAATTTGGGTTTTCTTGGGGTAGAAGAAGGAGCAGCCTCACCGTGGCTGTGGGAGGTTGGTTTTCACAGGCTAAATCAGCTCCCAGTAGCTGAACTGGGAGTCCCAGTTCACAGAATTCCCAGAATTCCCAGAATCACTGGGTTAGAAGAGACCTTTAAGATCATCAAACCCAGCCCCAACACCTCAACTCAACCCTGGCACCCAGTGACACATCCAGGTTTTTTTTGAACACACCCAGGGATGGTGACTCCACCACCTCCCCGGGCAGCCATTCCAGAACTTTATCACTCTTTCCATAAAAAACTTTTTCCTAATATCCAACCTAAATTTCCCTTGGTGCAGCTTGAGGCTGTGTCCTCTGCCTCTGTCAGTGCTGCCTGGAGAAAGAGAAAATTAAGTGGGAGAGCAGTGCCTTCCACAGAGCTCAGGGTGTGGGAGGAGGATTTATCCCACCTTTCCTAGACCCAGATTAAACAATTCACCCTTATTTTCACACGGGGAGGAGACACTGAGCCCAGAGCTCATGGATGTGTTGATATCCTGGGAGGGAGAACATGGAATTAAACTCCAAGGAGTAGGTGAAGGCAAATGTTGGATAGACAGGCCTAATCCTGGGGTTTTTTAAGTGCAATGGCAGGGAGGAAATACAGTTTCCCTCACATTTCAACATTTGGCTCCATTTCTGTGCCCCCACGTGCCATAATTTCCCCAGGAAGAGCAGCCCTGCCAGGGTTCTCTGGCTCAGAGAGGCCCTGCCCTTGTAATTTGTCATTTTTGTCATCTTTGTCATCCTGGCCATCCCACTGGAATGGCTTTGCCAGGCTGGGAATGTTGGCCTGGCTCCCTCCTGCATTCCTGGAGCTTCTCCCTCCAGTTCTGGTCAGGGCTTTCCTCCCCCTCAGCCCTTTGGTGGCTGCAGAATGACAGGGAGGTGCTGCCAGCTCCAGATGGGAACCACAAACGGGATTTTAATGAGAGAGAGGTGAAAAAAAAGGACAAGATTCCCATTCCCAGCAGCCTCCCCCAGGAATGTCCTCCCACCCTGTCCAGCTGTGGTGTGAGGGGTGGACACAGGCCTGGCCAAGTTGCCCAAACCCCATTAATAAACTGTGGGTGAAATTAAACCCAACACATTCACACCTCTGCCTTCTTCTTTCTAAGCAGTTTTGGAAGCAGGAGCTGAGTTTTGCAGGAGGATCATTCCCTTCCATGCTTTTCTGATGGAAATTCCAATTTGCTGCTGCTGCTCATCCTGGGAGGACCCAAATTATTCCATTTTTCTGCCAGCACCTCGAGCCCATGCTCTCTGCTGTTTCCCTCAGTGATCCTCGACCTGCCCCAGATTTCTTTTCCTGACTCCTCATCCACCCTGCGGATGTTTTATTCACAGCCAACGTGTTGATGTCCCAGTTCTATGTCAGGAATGTCAGGCCTTGACTGGAAGCAGATTCCAGCACAAAGACCCAGCCAAAAGGTCATAACTTGTGAATCCCTACAGCTGAAGTTTCTAAATTATGAAACAGTGGAAACTTGGTTTTTCCTGGGATTCTTGCAGGCGTGAGTCGCAGAGAATACTGAAAAAAAATTAACAGTGAAATTATTAACAATAATTTCACAGATTTTTATTTTATTTTTACAAAAAATCGGCAGATTTTTTTCCAAGTTTTGAATGCTGGAGGTCACTGTGGTGTTCACGACCTGCTGGGGTATTCCCTCACCACACAAAAGGACTTTTTTCCCTATTTTTTCCCCAAGGAATGGGTCCCATCCACCTGAACGAGATCGACTGCACGGGTTTTGAGAAGTCGGTCACGGACTGCAAGTTCAACACCGAGTCCCAGGGCTGCAACCACGAGGAAGATGCTGCTGTGAGGTGCAATGTGCCAGCCATGGGCTTCCAGAACCAGGTAAGGAGCTGAGGGATCCAGGTGTAAAAAAAAAAAGGGTGGGAATTTTGGGTGGGAATTTTGGGCAGAAATTGGGCAGGAATCATTTCACCCAAGCTGTGAGTATTTAATTCAGGTTTTATCTAAAAAAGGAGGGGAAATGAGGATGAGTGTCCCATTTTGTGTGGGTTTTGAGCTCCACTGGACTCATCTCAGAGGCCTGAAAATGAGGAAGGTCAGGTTGGATGGGGCTTGGAGCAACCTGGACTGGTGGAAGGTCCCTGCCCATGGGAAGGGGTTGCTCTGGATGATTTTTAACCCAATTTTCAACCTTTTCCAACCTAACCATTGTGTGCTAACTGCATGAAGCAGACACAGATTCCTCTGAGTGCTCCTTCCAAAGGTCTAAAGGAGCAGGGAAGGGAAGCTTTTCCAGGGAATTCCTGCAGCTGGTCCAACCCACTGAACTGCTGGGCTTGGCTGGACCATCCCCTGCCAAAATGGGGAGAAGAGTTGAACTGCCTGAGCTCAAGCCCTGAGGAGACTCCGAGTGCTGCTCCATCCCTGGATGGTTTCCCAGTGCCTTCCCCTTGGGGAGCCCCTCCTGACCCCACACAAAGATGGGACACGGTGCTGCACAACCCGAGTGCCCTGAGTCATTTTCCCTGTGAAAGATCTGGGGATGTGTTCATCTTTTCCTGACTCCTCATCCACCCTGTGGATGTTTTATTCACAGCCAACGTGTCGATGTCCCAGTTCTATGTCAGGAATGTCAGGCCTTGACTGGAAGCAGATTCCAGCACAAAAACCCAGCCAAAAGGTCATAATTTGTGAATCCCGACAGCTCAATCCCCACAGCTCTCCTTTTTGCCGGTCAGAATTCCCTCTGTGGGAGGGAAATCCCTCACCAGGGTTTCTCCAGCTCTGTGCTAAACGGGGAGTTTTCTATTGTGCAGCACCCGGGTCACTTCCAGCTGGGTACATCCAATGATTCCAAAATTTTGAGGGAACAAAACCTTCTTCCCCACCCGTTGCCCTTCTCCTTGGAAGTTTGCTGTGGATTTAGGAGTTCTGTGTCCCGCAGCTTCGCCTGAGCGGGGGCCGCAACCCCTACGAGGGCCGAGTGGAGGTGCTGGCCGAGCGCAACGGCACCCTGAGGTGGGGCACGGTCTGCAGCCACAACTGGGGCACCGTGGAGGCCATGGTGGTGTGCCGGCAGCTGGGGCTGGGCTTTGCCAGCCACGCCTTCCAGGTGAGCCCCTTCCCACCCCGGCCTGGCCTTCGCATCCGGGTGGGAGGGGTGGGGGTGCTGGAGGAGGAGGAAGGGTCACCCCAAGGGTGGAGCTGGAAAGGCCTTGAGGGTGAAATCTTGTTGTACAATGGCCATGGAGGTGGGGGGGATTTGGAGCAGAAGGAGCTGTGAATGATGAGAAGTGAGGGAACTTCATCAGGAACTGGAATGATGGGATAAAGGGGATGGCTTCCTAGTGCCAGAGGGCAGGGTTGGATGGAATATTTGGAATAAATTCTGCCCTGGGGCTATGGTGAGGTCCTGGGATGGAATTCCCAGAGGAGCTGTGGTTGTCCAATCCCTAGAAGTGTCCAAGGCCATCTTGGAGCAACCTGGGATAGTGGAAGGTGTCCCTGCCTGGGTAGGACTGAATGAGTTTTAAGGTTTTTAAGGATTTGGTGACAAACATCCTGCTTCCCTGAGTTCTCTGTTGTTTTCTCACAGCTCAGGTTTCCCAACATTCCCCAACCCCTGCTTGGGCTGGTGGCTGCATGCAGGTTCTTGTCCCTCCCTGAAATGCAGAGGTCAGGTTCAGACTGGTGTCAGGTCTCCTGAAAAAAATTGGATTTTACCCCTGGAGTTGCTCCGGTGCAGCCCTGAGCAGCGGGGCTGGATCCAGCTCCATGAATTGTTGGTATTCCCTGCTCCTCTCCTGCCCCAAACCCTCCTGCATGGCCAGGAATGACACCTCAGTTCTGCCCCACCCCTGGGAGTGTCCAAGGCCAGGCTGGACAGGGCTTGGAGCAAGCTGGGGTGGTGGAAAGTGTCCCTGCCCATGGGATGAGCAATCCAAACCATTCCATGACCTCTGCCACCCTGGGCTCATGGACACATCCCAACCATTCTCCATGGCCAGGGAGGGATCTGCAGGTCCTCAGGGGACACTCAGGGCTTGGACACCCAGCTGGAGCTGCCCACATGCTGCTGGAGCCATTCCCTGCTCCAACTGCTTCCTCCAGCTGATTTCCCCCCCATCAAACCCCGGGAGCTGAGGATCTCCACACCCCTGAGCGTGGCCTTTCCGACTGCCTGGCTCTGTTGACACAGCCCTGAGAGTCCAGCGAGGAAAAGGCATTTTTTCCCTGAGCTGAGGCTGCTGGAATTTGGAACAGAAAAGGCTCTTATGCTGCCCCAGCTCCAGGAGCATAAAGCCCCAGTGTGCAGAACAGGGCAGCCCTGTGTGCTCCCAGCCTTCCCAAACAGCCAGGGACAACGGGAGCCATGGGACACCAGGGGTTTCAGTTCCTGGAAACTGCTCCCAGCTTGGGCACGGACAGATCTCATCGGATTTTTTTAGGTTCTTTCTCCCCTCCCCTTCTCCCAAGTTTTGGGGTTTGGGAGTTGACATTGTGTCATTCCCATGAGTTTTGTAAAATTGGGGGATGAGAGGAGAGGAAATTTGATCAGGAACTGGAATCATGGGACAAGGGGGAATGGCTTCCCACTGCCAGAGGACAGAGTTAGATGGAATATTGGGAATTAGTTCTTCTCTGGAACAGTGGTGAGGTCATGGGATGGAATTCCCAGAGAAGCTATTGCTGCCCCTGGATCCCTGGAAGTGTCCAAGACCAGGTTTAAACAACCTGGGATAGTGGAAGGTGCCCCTCTCCATGGCATGGGGTGAGACTGGATGGGATTCAAGGTTTTTAAGGATTTGGTGACAAAACTTCAGCTTCTCTGAGTCCCCTGTTCCAGCATCCTTTGGCAAGATCCTCCTGGATAATGTGGGGTCTTGCCCTGATCTTCCCTGGTGGGAGAATCCACACTTCAGCAGGTAAATATTCCCCTAAGAGCCCAAGGAATGTGTGAAATGCCTTTTCCTGCCTTTTTTTGCCCAGGAAACGTGGTACTGGCACGGGGACGTCAGCGCCGACGACGTGGTGATGAGCGGGGTCAAGTGCTCGGGGACAGAGATGTCCCTGTCGCACTGCCGGCACGACGGGGCCCACGTGTCCTGCCCCAGGGGAGGGGGACGCTTCGGGGCCGGCGTGTCCTGCTCGGAGAGTGAGTGACTCGGGATTTGTTTGTTCTTGGAGGAATGGCATGACCTGGATACGTCAAAACAGCGCTAAATTCTAACTCCCAGAGAGGTTCTGGCTGTGGCTGCTCCATCCATGGAAGTGTCCAAGGCCAGCTTGGAGTGAGCTGGGATTGTGGAAGGTGTCCTTGCCCATGGTGGGATGGGATGGGATGGGATGGGATGGGATGGGATGGGATGGGATGGGATTTAAGGTCAACTACTCCCATATGGTGAATGGTTCCCTCCCCAGGCTTTTCCTACTCAAACTCAGAGTAGGATTAATCTGGATATTCAGGAGAAGTTGTTCTTTTTGAGAGTGGTGAGGGAACTTCATCAGGAACTGGAATGATGGGATAAAGGGGATGGCTTCCTAGTGCCAGAGGGCAGGGTTGGATGGAATATTTGGAATAAATTCTGCCCTGGGGCTATGGTGAGGTCCTGGGATGGAATTCCCAGAGGAGCTGTGGCTGCTCCATTCCTGGAAGTGGCCAAGGCCAGCTTGGAGCAACCTGGGATAGCGGAAGATGTCCCTGCCCACGGCAGGGGGTGGAATGGGATGGGATTTAAGGTCCATATTCCTGTAGGGTGAATTGTTCCCCACCAGGCTTTTCCTGCTGAAACTCAGAGTAGGATTAGATTGGATATTCAGGAGAAATCCTTCCCTGGGAAGGTGGGGAGGGGCTGGAATGGTTTCTCCATAGAAGCTGTGGCTTCCCCATCCCTGGAAATGTCCAAGGCCAGGTTGGACAGGGCTTGGAGCAACCTGGGATAGTGGGAGGTGTTGGGGCTGGAAGTGGCTGATCCTTAAAACCCCTTCCCAGCCACACCATTCCGTGGCCCTCTGACTGACATCCCATGTCATGTCATTCCATGGCCCTCTGATTAGCACTGAGTGAGTCTGAGGAGCTCAGTGGCAGGACCATCCTGCACCTCCAGCAGCCACTCTGGGGTGATTTTATTTCATTGAAACCACTCATTCCTCACTGCAGCCGCCCCTGACCTGGTGCTGAACGCGGAGCTGGTGGAGCAGACGGCCTACCTGGAGGACAGGCCCATGTTCCTGCTGCAGTGTGCCCTGGAGGAGAACTGCCTGGCCAGCTCAGCCCACAACACCTCGCTGACCTCGGGCTACCGGCGCCTGCTGCGCTTCTCCTCGCAGATCCACAACAACGGCCAGTCCGACTTCCGGCCCAAGAACGGCCGCCACGCCTGGGTGTGGCACGACTGCCACCGGTGGGTGTCACCCCCAGGGGTCACTGCCACCCGCCAGCCCCTCCTGCTGCCACGGGGAACCTCTGTCCCAGTTTTGTCCCGGTTTTGTCCTGGTTTTGTCGCAGTTTTGTCCCGGTTTTGTCCTGGTTTTGTCGCAGTTTTGTCCCGGTTTTGTCCTGGTTTTGTCGCAGTTTTGTCCCGGTTTTGTCCCAGTTTGATCCCGGTTTTGTCCCGGTTTTGTCCCAGTTTGATCCCGGTTTTGTCCCGGTTTTGTCCCGGTTTTGTCCTGGTTTTGTCGCAGTTTTGTCCCGGTTTTGTCCCGGTTTGCCCCTCATTTTGGTGGTTGGAAGCAACATTCCCTGGGTTTTGGGAATTCTTGCTTCATTCGGTTCTTTCTTCATTCAGTTCTTAAGCAATTCGGAATTAGGCGCGGTCTGTGCCTCCCTCTGAGCTGAGCTTTGCAGACAGGCCCTGCTGGGTCTCAGTGCAGGGCTCCAGGGCTGGGATAGGCATTCCCAGCTGCCATTTGTGGGGTTTTTGTAGGAATTCAGGCCAGGCCTTCAGTCTGTGCCCGTGGGTGGAGTGGGAGGAATTGTCTGGGTCCAAAAACAGCCACTGGCACTGGGCACTGGATGGGATTTAAATCCCTTCCAACCCAACCCATTCCATGATTTTCTGACACCTGGGAGCTGAGTTTGCACAGACTGGATGTGGGAACTCTGCACTCACCACGTGCAGATTACCTGAGCAGTTTCTCACCTGGAAAAGGACAAAAATGCTGGAATGCTGCATTTTTTATGCATCTCAACCCCACTAAAACTGTCAGCAGCTGGGAGGTGGTTTTGAGCTTATATTTGACAAAATTCTTCCCATAAATGCATCATTTTTCAAGGAATTAAGACAGTTTTGGGTAAGCTGGGGGGTAAAGGGATCTGGAGGCCATCCAGGTGCTTTGCTGTGAAATGTGGACTGGTAAAGGTGAATTTTTCCCTAATTTGAGGTAAAAAGCAGTGAAATAACTCCATGCACACCTCCTGCCCTGTTTAAAAAACTGAGAAAAACACCAGAGTGGTAAATTTTAAATTGTAGAATTTAAAATAATCTTTAATAATTTTTTAATCAAATAATTTTTATAATTTTCCCAAAGAGCTGAGATGTACAGGTAGCACTGAAAAAGGGGGAACTTGGACCAATTTTGGACACGGTGGAAGGGAGGTGGGGTGGGAAAGGGTGAGCAAGAGGCCAGGAGCCATCTGTGCTCCAAACTGGAACAGTTTAGAGGGACAGGGATGAACTCCATCCCTCTTCAATCTTTCCAGTCTGTGAACAGCAGAGTGTAAACAGCCCAGGGAGTGACTCAGGCATAGCTCAGAAACTGAGTCAGGCTTGAGAAGCTCAAACTCGCAGCAAATTCATTGATTTGAGCCAAATCTGCCTCAAATCAACAGCCCGGGCTCAGCCTTGGGCCTCAGCTTTGCCTCCTGCCCAGGCAGCTCCTGTTTGGATGTGGAATATTATATTTCTTTTCCTTGAGCCAGGTCTCATAAGCTCTCAAAAGAAATATAATACACTCAAGGATAGCTCAGCTATTATTTTGGGGGCATAAAATAGGCAGGATGACTTCTGCTGCAGTGGTAGAAACAAAAAGGTTTCATAAAAGGCAAAATAACAAACAGAAAAACCCGAGCCAGGTGCAGAGGACTGCTCCTGGTAAAAACACCTCACAAAAGCCTTTTGCTCTTTTGTTCTCTTCTTTTTCTACCTGATGGTTCAGGCAGGACTTTTTGGCTTCTGTCCAATTAGCTGTCCTCAAGTTTTTGGTGAAGTCCCTGAGGTCCTATGAGGTGGCTTTTCACCTAATCATTGAGAGAAACTTCTGGGCTTCTTTCCTCTTTTGGGGTGCAAAGGCTAGATGTGCCACTCTGTCATTAAGGGGCACCCTCCTACACTGGAAGTAGAATAAAAACGGGAAAGACCCCGAGCAGGGAGTGAAAAATTATTTCATTCCGGCAGACGGCAATTTCTGGATTGTTGTTTGTTTTTTTTTTAGTGAGGAGAAACGCAGAAAAAATTTCCTCCCCTTCCCTCTTTGCTCATGCCCCATCTGTAAATCCATGAGCAATGGTGGTGATTGGAAGTGGTTGAGCCTTGATTATTTTTACAGCTGGAAAGGAGTGGATTTATGCCCGTTTTTCTTCCTTTTCTTTTTTTTTTTTTTTTTCCTTTTTTTTTTTTTTTTTTTTTTTTTTTGGGTTTTTTGTTTAATTCTTAAGCAACTGGTTCTGAATTAGGCCCTGTCTGGGCCTCACTCTGAGCTGAGCTTTGCAGATGGGCCCTGCTGGGTGTCAGTGCAGGGTTCCAGGGTTGGCATAGGCATTCCCAAAGCTGGGATACACATTCCCAAAGTGGGATACACATTCCCACTGCTGGGATAGGCATTCCTAAAGCTGGAATACCCTTCCCAAAGCTGGGATTCACATTCCCAAAACTGGGGTGACACAGAGTGGTTCCAGGTCCCACTCCAGTTGTCTCCCTGTTCCCTCATGCCCTGGATTTGCTCCTGATTCCAAGGCTGGGCTCAAATCCAAGGCGTTGCATCAGCATCACCCACACTGCTGTGCCCAGCCCTGCCCACGTGGAGTCCAGCCGGGCTAAAGCTCAGCTTAATTCTCTGCTGAGCCAGCAGTGGGACTTAAAAAACCCAATGTCCCCTGAGTCCAGCGTCACCCAAACCCTGCTGGGGTCTGACTGCTAATCAGGGACCTAAACACAGACTCCAGGCTCTGTCCTGACTTCTGCTGTGCCCAGCAGTGCTGGAATGTTCCCCAGGCTGGGCTGACACATCCCAGTTTAAAACCAGGAAATGTCTCCCGGGTGAAAATCCAGCTCTGAGCAGGGTGAAAGAAGCTGCTCCAGCTGCTGTTTTTTGCTGATAAAATTCACATTCTGCTGCTTTAAAAATTAATCAGTAAAAGCAGCCAGGTCTGGGCACAGCCAGCTCTGTGTGGGATATTCCTGGGAAATGATGGGGCTGCTCCAAAGGATGATTTTTTGGTGGATTTTTTGCCCTTCCTGCCACTATAAAACATTGTGATCCCACAAAAGCAAGGGACTTAATAAATGTCCCAGGCCAGGTTGGACAGGGCTTGGAGCAGCCTGGGATAGGGGGAGGTGTCTCTGCCATGGACAGGAATGGAAGGAAATGATCTTCAAATCCCTCCCCACCCAACCAGTCTGGGATTCCATGTAAATTAATCCCAGGAGGCAGCAGGAGGGCTGATGGACACACACAGGATCAGCCCCAGGGAATATTTCCTGGCTGGAGTTGTCCCACTCCTGCAGCTCCACTTCAGCCCTGGTAATTAAAGGGAAATTAATTGTAGGGGTAAATTAATTATCCCTCGGGATAATTGTCGCTGTCTGTCCCCACAGGCACTACCACAGCATGGAGGTGTTCACCCACTACGACCTCCTGAACCTCAACGGCACCAAGGTGGCCGAGGGACACAAGGCCAGCTTCTGCCTGGAGGACACAGAGTGCGAAGCAGGTCTGTGCCAGGGCCCCGCGTCCCGGGAATTTCATCCTCTTCCCAAGGTTCCTGAGGGTTGAACATGGCCTGGCAGGAGCCAGGAGCCTGTCCTGGATGGATGGATGGATGGATGGATGGATGGATGGATGGATGGATACTAGATGGATGGATGGATAGATGGATGGATGATGTATGGATAGATGGATGGTTGGATACTAGATGGATGGATGGATGGATGGGAACCCCCAGGTCCCTCATTCTCTTTTCCACCCTCAGCTCCCTCCATCCCAACTTTGAGCTGCTCCAAAACCCCAAATTGTGCATTTTCTGCTCCCTACTGAGTGAGGAGTTCCAAAAGAAGCTGCTGCGGTTGGAAGGTGGCAGCTCCTGAAATCTCACCCAAAACACCACACGTGGAGTTTACCACTGTTCATGGGAACAACCAGGAATTTTCTGGGAATTCTGCTGCAAATTTAACATTTTCTGCCTTAATTCTCCTCCTGTAGACGTGCAGAAACAGTACGAGTGTGCCAATTTTGGGGAGCAGGGGATCACGGTTGGCTGCTGGGACGTTTATCGGCACGACATCGACTGCCAGTGGATCGACATCACCGATGTCCCCCCCGGGGATTACCTCTTCCAGGTGGGACAAACAGCATTTGTGTCACCCCTGCTGCTTTTATCTTACCAATCAGATCCAGAATTTACCACATTTGTTCATTTGACAATTCCAACTTCTGTTTATAAAGGGATTCTATTCCCAGATGCCTTAAAGAGAAAGGATTATCCACCAGGATAATCAACACACGCTCCCAAGGGAAAAATCAGGGCCCATGAGCACAGTTTGGATATTAAAGTCTTAAAAATTCAATGTCCAGCTAATCCTGGATAGGCCCAGCCCAGCTGA
Source organism: Pyrgilauda ruficollis (assembly GCF_017590135.1). Classification (NCBI taxonomy): domain Eukaryota; kingdom Metazoa; phylum Chordata; class Aves; order Passeriformes; family Passeridae; genus Pyrgilauda; species Pyrgilauda ruficollis. Next base: position 882,945 of record NW_024510877.1, read on the forward strand.
TGTTGCTGACAGTGTTGTCACACCCCAAAGCACAACACCCCTCATGGAGCTGGTTGTAATCAACATTCCCTGAACTTTGGGATTAAATGGTGCTGTTTGTGGGGTTTTTGCACGAATTTGGGCCAGGCCCATGGGGGAATTGTCTAGGTCAAAAAACAGCCACTGGCACTGGGGAGGAGGGAAAGGAGAGGAATTATTTGTCTGAGCTGTGTGAAATGGAAAATGGGGGTTTGGAGGGAGATTTTGGGGTGTGGGGGAAGGTGTGGTTGTGGTGAATTAGAGATGGAGCAGCTCTGCTGGGAGGAAAGGGGAGGGAACTGGGAATGCTCACCTGGAGAGGAGAAGGCTCCAGGGAGAGCTCAGAGCCTGAAGGGGCTCCAGGAGCTGGAGAGGGACTGGGGACAAGGGATGGAGGGACAGGACACAGGGAATGGCTCCCACTGGAAAAGGGGAGATTTGGGTGGGATATTGGGAAGGAATGAGGGTGGGAGGGGCTGGGATGGAATTCCCAGAGGAGCTGTGGCTGCCCCTGGATCCCTGGCAGTGCCCAAGGCCAGGTTGGAGCACCCTGGGACAATGGGAGGTGTCCCTGCCCTGGCAGGGGTGGCTCTGGATGGGATTTCAGGTCCTTCCATCCCAACCATCCCAGGATTCCCTGACTGCTCCTTTACTCCCTGACCTGGCTTTATTCAATTCATTTCTCTCTCCTGGTAAAACGAATCATATTTTCATTTTTTTGCAAACAAAATGCTGTAAAACACAACAATTGATCCTCCCCAATTCCCCTTCCAACAACCCCACCCCTGTCCCTCCACCCCTCCCAGGTGGTGATCAACCCCAACTACGAGGTGGCAGAGTCGGATTATTCCAACAACGTCATGAAATGCCGGAGCCGCTACGACGGGCAGCGCATCTGGATGTACAACTGCCACATAGGTGAGGGCTGGGAATCCTCAGGCACGCCCCAAGGATTCCTCTCAGACAAGGAATTTAATGCTTTCCCCCTCTGAAAAGCTCTGGTGCAATCCCAATGTCCTGGGAAAATTCCTTCTTCCAAAAATCAAATTATTTTGCCAAGCTGGGATCTCTTCGGATCACAAACTTCTCTTGGAAAACAAATGAAGCAATGGGAAAGAGCCTGCTGTAGCAGGCAGGAATTAAAATGTCCCTGGAATGTCAGGGGAATCTGTTTTCCTGGAAAAAAATTTAAAATATTATCATTTGGTATTTTTCTTTTCGGTCGTGGAAATATCAAAGCCAAACTAATTTAAATTTGGCTCATTCCATTGTCAAAACCATTGAAAATGGAATTAACTTGGGGGCTTTTCAGGACTGTTTTTACCACAGAAAATGAATTCACACAACTCCCTGCCCAGCTCCAAGTAAAACCAGCTTTGAAAATTCTCTTCTTCAAGGAATGTTTTTCCTGGAAAAAAAAAAAAATCCAGATTTTTCTCATTATTTTGTTGGGATTTTAGCAGAAAATTCTCATTTTGTGTGTCACATTTCAGGCTGTGACCTAGTTCAGGAAAGTGAAGCCCATTCCAGCTGCTGCTTGGGCTCTGCAGCTGAGCTGGGAGATATTTCTGGTTAAAAATAAAGGTTTTAACTTTCACTTTGTCCTAATTAGAGAGAAGTTGGGGTTTGTTTCTGGTTCAGAGCAGAGCCCTCACACCCTCACAGGCCTTGTTGGGCCTCACTTTATTTTTTAAGCACCAAACCAGCGACATTTGGGTAATTCAGTCTTGCAAATCCACATCCAGCCCTCCTGGGGACTCCTGGCTGTGCCAGTTGGGGCAAGATTTAATTAAAACTTCATTTAATTAACCCCAAACCTTTAAGCCCTTCATTTCCAGGGCACTGGTTCCACCCAATCCCTTTTCCCTCTCCCAGTATTCCAAGGGTTTTTCCCTGCTCACCCTGTGCTTTCCTGGTGTTCCCAAGTGGTTTTCCCATTACTTTCCCAATGTTCCCAAGTCCCTTTCCCTCTCCCAGTGTTCCCAAATCCTTTTCCCTGCTCTCCCCATGCTCTCCTGGTGTTCCTGAGTGCTTTTCCTGTGTTCTCCAGGGTTTTTCCTGTGCTCTCCCCATGTTCCCAAGAGCTTTTCCCTCTCCCAGTGTTTCCCTGCTCACCCTGTGCTTTCCTGGTGTTCCCAATCCCGAGTGTTTTCCCCATGCTCTCCCCATTTTCCAAGTGTTTTTCCCTCTCCCAGTGTTCCCAAGAGTTTTTCCCATGCTCTCCCCCTTCCCATGTGTTTTTCCCTCTCCTGGCGTTCCCAAGGGTTTTTCCCATGCTGTCCCAGTGATCCCAAGGGTTTTTTCCCCTTCTGGAGTTCCCAGTTTTTCCCTATGCTCTCCCCCTGTTCCCAAGTGTTTTTCCTGTGCTCTCCTGGTGATCCCAAGTGCTCTTCCCTGCTCCTGCTCACCCCGTGCTCCCCCAGTGTTCCCAAGGGTTTTTTTCCATGCTCTCCCCATTTTCCAAAGGCTTTTCCCTCTCCTGGTGTTCCCAAGTGCTTTTCCCTCTCCCAGTATTCCCAAGTGTTTTCCCTGTGCTCTCCCCGTGTTCCCAAGAGTTTTTCCTTCTCCTGCTGTTCCCAAGCACTTTTCCCTGTTCACCCTGCACTTTCCCAGTATTCCCAAGTGTTTTTCCCATCTTTTCTTGGTGTTGCCAAGTGTTTTTCCCTCTCCCCCTGTTCCCAAGTGCTTTTCCTGTGCTCTTCCAGTGTTCCCAAGTGCTTTTCCTGTACTCTCCTAGTATTCCCAAGGGTTCTTCCCCCTCCCCACGTTCCCGAGTGCTTTTCCCATTCTCTCCTGCTGATCCCAAGGGTTTTCCCCATGCTCTCCCAGTGATCCCAAGTCTATTTCCCTTTCCCAGTGTTCCCAAAGGTTTTCCCAAGTGTTTTTCCCACCCTCTCCCAGCATTCCCACTGGTTTTCCCTCTCCTGCTGACCCCTGCTCTCCCCGTGGCCTCTCCAGGTGGTTCCTTCAGCGAGGAGACGGAGCAGAAGTTCGAGCACTTGAGGGGACTCACAAATAACAACGTGTCTGCCCGGTAGAATTCCCACTAATTTAAGGAAGCCAGGACTCCTGCTCCGGCCCTTCCCGAACCACTGCACCCCAGGAAATGGAGCCTCCACCAAACTCTGAATTTCAGGTGAATCGTTCCTGAAGAAGCCTCTCCCTCCCCAGTTTAGGTGCTCAGGCCACCCCTCGGTGCCTTCCTGCAATTCCAGCTCTCCTCAGCTCCAGCTCTTCACCATTCCAAAGATTTCTCCCACATTTTGCAGCACTCCTCGCCTCAGGTTGGGTGCCAGCCACCCAAAAGTGCCTTTATCCTTCATTTCCAAGGCATTATTTGGGAATTTTCAGCTCTTTTCCACTCCCCATGCCTGTATGTGCTGCTGCTTCCTGCACTCCTCCTCAGCACTGACTCCAGTTTAGCAAGGAAATAGAAAGAAAGGAAAAATAAAAAAAAAAATAGGAAAACAAAAAAGGAGCAGCTTTTTGTGAGCAGAACAGTGTAAAGCTGAATTTAATACTGCAGTGAAACGCTTGGATCCAACAACGGCCACGCTCCGGAGGGGAGCAGAACGTGGAATTTCACAGGGAATTTCACAGGGATCTCACATGGAATCTCACAGGAAATCTCACAGGAAATCTGACCATGGAATCTCACATGGAATCTCACATGGAATCTCACCATGGAATCTCACCATGGAATCAAAGCTCCCTGAAGTGACCCAGAACTCAGCAGATTCCCAGGGATGAGGCCTCTGGGCTGGAAATTCCCATCCCACAGGGATCCTCCACCCACCAGGTGCTGTGCCCATCCAAGAATCACCTCCTGACTGGATATTCCATCTTTTTTTTTCAAGGATGAATGATCCTTGTGCACCTTGCAGAGGGAATTTGTGCCTCTCATCCCCAGGGATCTCCTCCTGTGGGAATTCCCGGTGCTCCTCTGTTTGTTTGAGGACACACTTTGCTACAGAGCTCCAATAAAATCCATTTCCCTGGAAACAAAAAATCACTTTAGAAGCCCTTGGTGTATTTCTCCTCACAATTCCTGGAAGTTTGGGGGTTTTCCCCCCTCTTCTACAATCAAAGTTACCTGGAATTCCAGCTGATTCCACAGGGAAGCTGCAAACTTCCCCCAAACCCCACCTCAGGGATGTTGTGAGGCTTCAAAATGCAGAAATATTTTGAGTATTTGTCATTTCTCCAGTGCCCCAGAGGGCGGCTGGCAAAGGGTTTTCACCCCTGGCAATTGGAAAATTCCAGTTTTTCCTCAGAATTCCAGACTGCAGCACGAGCAGAGCCTGGGATGGGGGTGGAAGCTCACTTTAAACCCAGCTCTGGGCACATCAGCACAAATCTGGAGGTTTTTTCCCCCTAATGAGCAGATCCCAACTTTCCTCACCAACAGGGAAGTTCAGGCTCTAGAAACTCTGTAAATAAGTAAGAAATTCCCTAAAGCTTGGATTCACTGCCCATCAGTTTTCTGGGATATATGAACAGCAACATTACAACAAACGTGGAACAGATTTTTGAACTCCTGCCCTTGCTTAGAGTTGAATTTTGGCCCAAAAAAATCCCAATTTTCTGACTCTTAATGCCTATTTTTTGTTGGAAAACAGAGCAGGAACAAGGAATAAAGAAACCACCTCATTCCTGCAGGTGCCCCAGCTGCTTTGAAACACCCAACAAAGAATTCCAGCACTTCCCAGGGCTCCAAAAAAACCCCAACAAGAATTCCCATTCCCAACTCTCCCAAGCTGATCCCTAAAGGAACACCCCCGTGGCACTGCCTGCTCTGCATGCATTTAATAGCACAGCCATGCTCATCTTTACAGCCTTTTTTGGGTTTTTTTGGGATTATTCCTCCTGATCCAAGGATTCTGCCTGGAAAACTTCAGTCCCTGTGGCCTCGTGCTGCCTGTGCCTCCAGCCCAGGGCGTGGGACACGAGTCTCCTGGCCACCGCCGTGTCCGTCTGCGGCCTCTCCTTCCCCAGATGAAGCAGTTCTAGGGAAAAATGGGAAAAAATTACCCAGCTGGGACATGGTCAGGGAGAAATTCCTGGTTAAATCCCAAAAATCAGCTTTTTTTCCCTGCTGTTTTATTTGTTTATCGAGATGAAATCTGTCTCGGTGAATAAATTGGGTTTTTTTTTCAGGATGATGGAATTCCATATTTTACATTTTCTGTTGTTTGGTCACCATAAAGGTTCAGGGCTCTGCTGCTGTGGGGAAAATTGTTCCCCATCCTCTTCCAGGAATTATTCCTGGCAAAATTCCCAGCATCCCATCCTTGTGAATTGACAAAATTCCCAACATGCCATCCCTTTCCATGCCTGGAAACACCCAGGCAATTTATCCATTTATCCAATTGAAACTCCTCGAAGCAGCTGCCAAAATCCTTGGAAAACAGCAAGGAAAATTAAAAAAAATCTGCATTTTCAATTATATCTAAATATTTCAGATGATTTGGGAAGCCCTGTGGTCAGTGCCCTCCATTTCTTGGATTGCTGCAATTCCATCTGCAAGGAAATCCACCAAAATTTCACCAACTCCACAATAATTTGGATATGGGGGTTAATTAATTAATCCTTTATCAATTTGCAGTTGTTATTTACACAGCAAGGGGGGCTTTCTTTGTTTTTCCAAAAGTTTCATTCATTAAGGGAAAAAAAAATTCATTAAAATTTTTTTTTTAAAAGAGACACTGTCAGCTAATAAAAATCCAAATTTGTGTTTGGAAAATAATCAATTGAAACTGGATACCAACAGAATTTATGTTTAATTACTACATTAAATTATTAATTAAATAATAAATTAATTCTATTTTCATTTAACCTGATTCAGAATAGTGAATAAATTAAAAAAAAAAAAAAACAGATGAAGGGGAGATGCAAATAAAGCAAATTTTGGATGTTTCCTTTAAATGCAGCAGTGCTGAAACTCAGGAATTTGTCACTGTGACAGTGTCCCTTTAAAGCATTCAAATTGGAATTTATTCTGACTGCAGTGAGCTGGAAAATGCCAGGAATTGTTGGTTCAGAGTCTGCTGCTGCTGAGGTTCATGGCTTTGCTTTCCTGTGGCAACTGGACCTGATCAATGTGATTGAAAGGCAATGAAATCGATCAATCAATCAATCAATGGTAATCAATCAACTGATGATCATGGCTCAGCTTCACCATTTCTCCTTCCTGAATAAAATTATGCCAACCACAAGATTGGGTTTGTTTCCTTTGGATTGCCAGGGGGAGAGGGCAGAGAAAATTCCTGGGGAATTGGATGGCTTTGCCTGCCAAAAAATCCCAATTCCAGCACAACCCTCCCCTTCCAGCTGCCCTGAAGAGCAGCAAATTACACCCAAAAAAATGAAATTCAATCTGAATTCCAGCAAAATTCCACACCACAGCTCAGTGCCGAGAAATCCATAAAAAACCCAATCAGAAAAATAATTGATCCTGTCATCTGGACCGGTGAGGAGTGGGAAATCAAGAGAGGTGGGCTGAATTTAGGGATTCTGCCTTACTTGGTCTCTGGAGTGCCTTGACCTTGGCCTGTTTGCTGGCGTGGATCAGGGGCCGGATCTTCAGGCAGGGGTAACGGGAACCCAGGGCCTGGGACGCTGCAGGGACACAAAAAGATGGAATTAACCCCAAAATTCACATTATGGTGTGCTGGAACCCAGGGCACAGGAGAGATTTCTCTGCCTGTCCTGAGATGTCCCAACCCCCAGCAGTACTCTGCTTTTAACCCCGTCCATGGAGAAAGCTCCCAAGGCTTTGGGATGAACTGGGATCAACGAGTGTGTGAAATAGATTGTGGTGTAGCTTATCACAGGGTGAAAACTTGGGGGTTTTAGTATTGAAAAAGTTTAGTATGGAAAAAGTTTAGTACGGAAAAGAGAGTTTAGTATGGAAAAAGTTTTTAGTATAGAAAAAAGAAGTTTAGTATGGAAAATTTTAGTATGGAAGAAAAAGTTTATCATGGAAGAAAATGGTTAGGATGGAGGAAAAAGTTTAGTAGGAAAGGAAAAGTTTAGTATGGAGGAAAAAGTTTAGTATAGAAGTTTAGTATGAAAAAAAAGTTTAGGATGGAAAAAAAGTTTAGGATGGAGGAAAAAATTTAGTGTGGAAGAAAATGTTTAGGATGGAAAAAAAAAGGTTTAGTGTGGAGGAAAAAGTTCAGTATGGAGGAAAAAGTGGTTAGTATGGAAGAAAAAGTTTAGTGTGGAAGAAAATGTTTAGGATAGAGGAAAAAGTTTAGGATGGAAAAAAAGATTAGTGTGGAAGAAAAAGTTTAGGATGGAAAAAAATTCAGTGTGGAGGACAAAGTTTAGGATGGAGGAAAAAGTTTAAAGTGGAAAGAAAAGTTTAGCACGGAAAAAGTTTAGTATGGAGGAAAAAGTTTAGTATAGAAGAGTTTAGTATGGAAAAAAGTTTAGTGTGGAGGAAAAAGTTTAGTGGGAAAAAAAAAAGTTTAGTGGAAAAAAAAAAAAAGTTTAGCCTGGAAAAAATTTAGTATGGAGGAAAAGTTTAGTATTGAAGAAGTTTAGGATGGAAGAAAGTTTAGGATGGAGGAAAAAGTTTAGGATGGAGGAAGTTTAATCAGAGAAAAATAAACAACCTAAACTGGAAAACCAACAATCCCATCCACCCCTCGTTCCTAACACAAAAATCTTTAAAGATCTCAAAAAAACAACAAATAAAGTTTCCACAATGGTACAAAGATCCCGTCCACCCCTCATTCCTAACACAAAACTCTTCTCTAAGATCTCCCCATCACAAAAAACCCACCAAAAAGCACAAAAGCGCTCAGTGATCTCAGCATCTGCTCCAGGCTGGGGCTGACCCAGCTGAAGTCGCGGTGGGAGCCTCAGGAGGAATCCAAAAAACAGGAAAAATGGTTTTTTAAAAGAGTTTTGGCACTTTCAGAGGAAATCCCAAACAAAAGAGCAGAAGCTGCTGGGGTACGAGAGGAGCCCCTCCAGGGCTGGCTGCACCTGGGGTGTTTGTCCTCCCAAAAAAATGACTTTATCCAGATTTTTGGTGCCATCCCCCTCCTTGGGAGGTGACTGCATGTTCACTGGATTTTTTTCAAGTCATGAAAGACAAAAAATGGGAAAAAAAAGTGAAAAGCCACTTTATTATCATTGTTATTATTATAAGTCATTTCTAAGAGTGCACTCAGCTGCATCCAAGGCAATTAAAAATCAGTTTCCATATCCCATCCCAGAAATTCCAGCTTCCCAAACCTTTCCAGGATGGAAAGGAACAGGAAAAAACATTAAAATATTAAAAAATAGACTATAAAAAATAAAAGTAAAATTAAATAACAATTTAAATAAAATATAATAAAATATAAAAAAATATAAAAATAAAATAAAATAAAATAAAAAATCTCAGGGCACTGGGCAGGGGCTGGGGAGCTCTGGGCTGCCTCAATCCCACCCCAAATACCTGTGGAGAGGCTGGAGAAGATTCCCAGGGCATGGGTATCATCCACCCACTGGATTTTGAAGCCACTCTCGCTGCAAGAAAAGAGAATAATTTCAATTAATGTGGAGAAAAACGAAGCCCAGATAAAACCCAGCAGCCCAGGAGGGGTTTTCAGAGGTTTCTGGAGTTTCCCAAAGCATTATTCCCATTTTAAATGGGAGAAAAGGCAGGAAAAGAAGGAAAAAAGCCATTAAATGTGCCCTGCTCGAGGCCACGACGTGGAATTGCCCCAGAATTCTCCTTTTTGTCTCAAACCCAACCTCAGTTTCAGGGACTGGCTTTTGGCACCAAAATATTGCCATTTTTTAAGTGCTCCCCAGGCATAAAAATAAAAACCAAGGGATTTGTGAAGTGATTTTGGGGTGAAATCTCATAAAGAGTCAGTGGAAAATGGGAATTTGAGAGCAGGAATTCCAAAATATTCCAAAATATTCCAATCCGTGCTCCACTGGATCTGTCCTTTTCCAGCTCTGCTTCACTCCCAGAGAGTGGAAAAATAAATCTGAGGAAGCACACACAATGCAGGAAGAATTATTTAAATATTATTCAAATATAAATTTAAACGATTAAACACAAATTATTCTTTCAAAGAATAATTTAAATATCATTTTCAAATGTAGTTTATTTGGTTTAATTGCTCTGTAGAAGGAATTTTCCCATCTAATCCAGGAATTATCCCAAGAGGGGGAGGAAAACAGGAGAGGAACTCAGAGCTGCCCTCACTGGACAATTATTTAAAATACAGTTTTAAATGATAATATCATTTTAAAATGTAATTTATTGGGTTTAATTGAAGGGATCTGAAGAGGGAATTTTCCCATCTAATCCAGGAATTATCCCAAGAGAGGGGGAGGAAAACAAGAGAGGAACTCAGAGCTGGACCCAGATCTGCCCTCACTGAAGAATTATTTAAAATATAGTTGTAAATAATAATTTAAATCTAATTTTGAAATGTTATTTATTTATTTGGTTTAATTGATCTGTAGAGGGAATTTTCCCATCTAATCCAGGGATTATCTCAAAAGAGGGGGAAGAAAACAGGAGTTGAACTCAGCTCTGCCCTCACTGAAGAATGATTTAAAATGTAATTTTAAAAAATAATTTCATTTAAAAATGTAGTTTATTTGGTTTAATTGAAGGGGTCTGTAGAGGGAATTTCCCCATCTAATCCAGGAATTATCCAAGAGAGGAAAACAGGGAAAGGTGCCTTTTACAGGAGCTCAGAGCTGGACCCAGCTGTGCCCTCACTCTCTAATCCAAGCTCATTCCCTGGATTTCCCCAATTCCATCCCCAGGACTGAGCCCTTCTCCTGGGAACCTCCGATGGAATCACCCAGGAACCAACAAAAATATCCCCAAAAAAGCACCAAATATCTCCACCTGGATGGAGCCAGGCCAGGCCTGGCTGTGGGGAACAGGGGTGCCAGAGCCCTGGGGTAAAGCTGGGCTTTAGACCAGGCCTAAACTGCAGGAAAAGCCAAGGGGAAGGTGAAACTAAAATTCAGAATTTAGGTGCCAGAAATGTGAGTAAAGCTGGGCTTTAAACCAGGCCTAAACTGCAGGAAAAGCCGAGGGGAAGGTGAAACTAAAATTCACAATTTGGGTGCCAGAGCCCTGGAGTAAAGCTGGGCTTTAGACCAGGACTAAACTGCAGGAAAAGCCCCTTTGAGGCACACAGAGAGGGGAAGGTAAAACTAAAATTCAGAATCCGAGTGCCAGAAATGTGAGTAAAGCTGGGCTTTAAACCAGGCCTAAACTGCAGGAAAAGCCGAGGGGAAAGTAAAACTAAAATTCAGAATTTGGGTGCCAGAAATGTGGAGTAAAGCTGGGCTTTAAACCAGGACTAAACTACAGGAAAAGCCGAGGGGAAAATGAAATTAAAATTCAGAATTTGGGTGCCAGAAATGTGGAGTAAAGCTGGGCTTTAAACCAGGCCTAAACTGCAGAAAAAGCCCCTTTGAGGCACAGAGAGTGAAACTAAAACTGAGAATTTTGTAGCCAGAAACGTGGAGTAAAGCTGGGCTTTAAACCAGGCCTAAACTGCAGGAAAAGCCAAGGGGAAAGTAAAACTAAAATTCAGAATTTGGGTGCCAGAGCCGTGGAGCAAAGCTGGGCTTTAAACCAAGCCTAAACTGCAGGCAAAGCCTCTTTGAAGCACACAGAGTGAAACTAAAATTGAGAATTTTGTAGCCAGAAACGTGGAGTAAAGCTGGGCTTTAAACCAGGCCTAAACTGCAGGAAAAGCCCTTTGAGGCACAGAGTGAAACCAAAGCTCAGAATTTGGCGGGCAGTCCCCGGCTGGCTGCGCTCCCTGCCGCGCTCAGTTACTCACTGGAAATCCGAGAACATTTCCATCAGATCCTCGGTTTTCAGGGACGAGGGGAAGTCGTAGATCTCGGTGACGTGGCCCAAGTCCCCCTCGCTGAGCTGGGCCTCTCCGTGGCCGGGATAATCCACGCTGATCCTCTCGACGCTGATGTCCTTCACCGTCAAATTCCCAACGATCTGGGAAGACCCGAACCGAGGATCAGAACATCCGACAAGGAGCCAGGCTCGAGTTTGATCCCCCGATCCTCACCTCGGCCAGCCAGCCCCGCCTGCACCGCCCAGGACACGGAATCTCCTCCCAGGGAGCGACTCCTTGCCCCTTTTCCCAGATTTTCCCTCAATCACCTCTGCCAGGAGCTCTGCTGTGCAGTCGTCCTCGAGGCCGCTCTGCCGTGTCCCCTCTCTGTCCCCTGCAGCCAAATCCAGGCCCCGGCACAGCGCCTCGGCCACGTCCGAGCGCTCCTCGTCCTCCTCTTCCTCCTTCCTGCCGCGGATCCGCCCCGGAGCGCCGGGATCGCCACTGTGGAGTGCCTCAGGAGCAGCCAGAGCCTCACCTGGCCCTTCCAGAACCTTCTGCGGGGGTTGATGCTCCACCTGCCCAGCGCCGGGGCTCTCCCGCGTGGAAACAGCCCGGCCTCCCTCGGAATTCCGGGAATCCTGCTCTCCAGGGGGGGACTGGCTCCTGCTGCCCTCCGGGGTCTGCGTTTCCAGGACTGGGGGGTCAGTCACAGCTGGGTCTGCCATGGCCGGGTCTGTCCTGCTGCCACCACGGTTTTCCAAAGGGACGGAGCTTCTCCCACACTCCGACCCTCCGGAATCCCGGCCGGATTGGTTCTCCTCTTGCAGCTGGCCCTGGAATTCGCTGCCTTCTGGAATGGTGGTGCTGGCGTGGCTTGACTCTTCCTCTCCTGCCTCGGCTGGGTGTTTGTTGAGCGCAGAAGACGGGGAACGGGAACAGTCTTTATCCCGACTTCCCTGCTCACAGGAATCACCGCTGTTCCCTAAGGATGGCACCTTCTCCTCACACAGAGGATGCTCAGCGCTGCCTTTTCCCGGGACCTGCTCTTCCTTCCCAGGGCTGCCTCCACCCTCGCCCAGCTCCTGCTGGGTGTCCCCGATGGAATTTCTGGGGCAGTTTTCACCTCCTGGAGCCGCGTCCCCGTCGGGCTCCGCCCCGGGGCTCTCCCGCTCCCTCCAATTCGCCTTTTTCCGGATCCCTTTGGGCACGTACAGGGCTTTGTCCGGCTTCTTCCTGGGCGGCCTGGTGATCCTGCCCGAGCCCACGGAGGCGCGGGGGCTGTCCCCGTGGGTGTCCCCGGCGTGGCGCGGCCGGGACCCCCGGCCCCCCCGGCCCCAGGGCTGCGCCAGCCGCTGCGGCCGAGCGGGGTTGGTCCCGGCTTTTTGGTCGTTTGAGGTCTCGTTGGGAAGCCTGGGAAGGAGAGGATGGTGAGAGGGGAGCAGGGGAAGCCCAGGGATGTGGGGTTTGCCAGAGGAAAAGGAAGAGCATCAAATTCCCTAAGGGAAAATCCCGCTGTTCCTTAGGGTCTGGGAGGTGCCATTGGTAATGGAGACCTTAAATGGGACACGGTGACTGTGTGCTTGATCCGAGGGCTGGAGCCCCTCTGGAGCCAGGCTGAGAGAGCTGGGAATGCTCCAGGGGCTCCAGAGAGACCTCAGAGCCCCTTCCAGAGCCTGAAGGGGAGGGAGCCAGGAGAGCTGGAGAGGGACTGGGGACAAGAGATGGAGGGACAGGACACAGGGAATGGCTCCCACTGCCAGAGGGCAGGGATGGATGGGAGTTTGGGAGGGTGAGGGGCTGGGATGGAATTACTAGAGCAGCTGGGGCGGCCCCTGGATCCCTGGAGGTGTCCAAGGCCAGGCTGGACAGGGCTTGGAGCAGCCTGGGACAGTGGGACGTGCCCCCAGAAGGTGACAAAGGGTTGCACTGGGATCAGTTTCAGGTCCCTCCCAAACCATTCCAGGATTCCACGATCGTTGTCAGCCCTGACCCAATGGATCACAGCTCACCTGACAGCCGAGTGACAAATGACCGTCCTCCTCCTCCAGCCCTCTCCCACCGAGAAGCTGCTCAGCAATTCCATGTTTTCCACAGTCCGGTGGATCAGGTACCTGAGGCGGCTGGACAGGGGTGGGAACAGGAGCACTCTGAAAGGAGAGAGGGCTCAAGGCATCAGAAATGTGCAGGAAGGGATGGGAATGATGGAAAAATGCAATAACCTCATCCCCGAGTCATTCCCAGCATGGGATTTAAATCAGAAAAAAGCCAAGCAGGACTTCATGATATTAAAGAGAAAAGTCTTCCCAGATTTGCAGCCAGACACATTTTACACATCAAATGGAGTGTGTGTGGGGAGGCTGGGAATGCCTGACCCCAAGGCCTTGGCCTGGACCCCAATTCCTGCTGTATCCAGATGGGAAAGGCTGGGAAGCACCAGCAGAAAGCTGCTACTGACCCCCTCCCTCCCAGGCTGAGTCTAATTTCATTTCCCTCTCAACAATATCTATCTTATGCTATAACCCTTCTAAATCAGTATTTCTGTCAAAATTTATATACAAATATATACTATATAAACCTTCTATCAAACTTTAAAATTTCTCTACAAATCCAGTTCCCACACGGAAACCAGGAATGAACCAAGAATGGATAAATAAACTCCAAGTTCAATGTCACTGCTGTCAAAAGGTTTGTCCCTGAGCGTTTGACAACGGCACAGGGAATTTCTTTGCCAAACACTTTGTTAAGAAAAAAAAGCACTGAAACAAATATTTAAGGTCACGACAAGCTGGCAGGGAGCTGAGCTCAGCATTGCCACCCCTGCTCCTGTGCAGCACCCTGGCACTGGCCACCTCAAGGGCTCCAAAGGTCACCGCACTGGGAAGAGACCCAGGTGAGCCCAGGATGAGCAAAAGCCACCAATGGCCACAAACCCCTGCTTGAAGACATGACCAGAGGAGGGGATCCCACACCCACCCATCCCAGCACTGCAGCTCCACAGCCAGACCCCAAACGCTGCTGCTTTCACCCCAAAAAGCGATGCAAAGCCCGAGCCCAAGGTCCCCAGGTGTCCCTGAGCTCCCATCGCCCGGGGGCAGCCGGGCGGGCACCCACCGCTGGTGCTGGCCCTGCACCATGAAGTGCTCCAGCTCCTCCGCGATCCTGCCCACGAACTCATCCTCGCTGGGCGACAGGAAAACGCCATCCATGGAGCGCAGCGCCAGGGCGGCCTGCCGAGGGACAGGGCACACGTGGAGGGACAGGGACAGCCACGACCCCTCACCCATGGGTGCCCAGCACCCCCTACAAATCTCACCCGCCCCTGTGCTGGCTCCGTCCGCACCCCGATATCCCCCATCGCTGGGCATCCCAAAACCCCCACCGCAGGGCATCCCAAAATCCCCCTGCCCTGGCCATCCCAAAACCCCCTGCCCTGGCCATCCCAAAACCCCCTGCCCTGGCCATCCCCAGCATCTCTGCACTGCGTTATCCCCCCTTTCCCGGACACCCCCATCCCGCTCTCTGCATGCCCCTGCCCCCCCTTCTCCCAGCGCACCCCCAGCGCCACGTGCTGCCTCCTGTCCCCGCCACCATCATCATCATCACCACCCCACCGCCGAGCCCCCCATCGCCCCCAATCCCTGCGGACCCACCGCGCCCCCGCTCCCGCAGCCCCGGTGTCCCCCCGGCTCCGCCCGGCCCGTGCGGGGTCCCGCCGCGTCCTCACCGCCAGGCCCGGCCGAGCAGCGGATACCGGCGCGGCGCCTGCGCCCGGCCCCGGCTCCTCCCGCCCGATCCCGGCTCCTCCCGCTCGGTGCCGGCTCCTCCCGCTCGATCCCGGCTCCTCCCGCTCTGTCCCGGACCGTCCCGCCCCGTCCCAGCTCCCCCCGACTGGTGGCCGCTTTTCCGTCCCCGTCCCGGCTCCTCCCGCTCGGTCTGGGCTCCTCTCGGCCTGTCCTGGCTCTTCTCCCTCATCCCAGTTCTGTCCCGCTCGCTCCCGGTTCTTCCTCCCCTTCCCGGCTCCATCTGCTGCCGGCGGAGCTCCTGGCTCTGCTCTCCCCGATCCCTCCGGGCAGGTCCGTCCCCCTCTCCCCGTTCGGCTCCGAGCGCTCCAGAATCGCCGCGGAGATTGGGGCAGCCGGGGCTGATTTCAGCCTGCCCGGAGCTGCTTTCCTGAGAAACCTCCCGGCCTCGGCTTTCCCGGGACACTGTCCCAGCTTCGGTTTTCCTGGGAAGCCCCCCTGGCCTCGGCTTTCCCGGGACACCGTCCTGGCTTTCCTGACAAGAGGAGCAGGTTTCCAGTCTGGAAGCAAAGTCAGGCAAGACTTCAACCCCCGGCAGCCACATCCCGTTATCCTCCCCTGAGCTCGTTTCCGCCTTTCTCTGTTAAGTCCATTCTTCCTAAAATTCCTGGGTTTTTCTTGCTGAAAAGTCGCTTTAAGGTCAGCAGTCATTCCCTGTCCCAGGCTGTCTCCCTGCAATTCCAGCTGGGAAAGCAGCACAATTCCACATCACCTGCACAGGGTGAATTCCCACACTCTCCCTGCCTGCCCCAGCCAAACACATTGAAATCATGGAATGGTTTGGATTAGGAAGAACCTCCAATTTTCCCCCTCTATCTGCTGACTTCCATGTGGATTTGATGTTTTTCCTCCTTTCCCTCATTTGCAAATATCACTTTTCTCAGGCCACTCTGCTCCTCACCCAAAAAACCCAGAACCTGTCCCCAGGTCACCCATGGCACATCCGGAGCTCCAGGACTGACGTGGTTTTTGGGGATTACAGAGCAGGGTCAGGCACAAATCCTGCCTCAATCCCTGCTCTGGAATCTGCCCCAGACTGGAATAATTTCACCACCCGAGTGTGGAATTTGGGATGGGAGAAGGGAAAAGAGGAGGAGGAGAAGGAGGAAGACACTTCCTGGTGGGATTACAGAGGAAACCTGTGCAGGAAAAAAGGGGAAAAGTGAAAAAGGAGCTGCATCCTGCAGCCAGGTGAACAAGGGGGCTCTGTGCCAAAGGCAGCCCCAGTCCCACCAGTTTGGAGCTGTTCCCATTTCCCAGTCTGCCCACAGGAATGTCTGTAACACACTGGGATTTCTTCCAGAGCCTGGCAGGTTTGGGCTTGGCTCTGTCACCACTTGGTCCCTTCTGCTGCTGGGTCAGAGCTGCTACAGGAAAATGAACAATAATTAAACACATTAATTTAATTAAAGGATTAAATACAGGTAGTAATAGGGCACAAAAAGAGTCACTTCACCCTCTTTGTTGTCTTTCCTTTGCAGGTTCACCCTGTTCCTCACAGACACACCGAGCTGGCTGTTTTCCTCCAATTCCTTTACAAACCATCCTGGATTAAGCCCCAGAATTTTGCCACGGGCATCAAAAAACTCTTCCAGAACAGTTTTGGGAAAAGCTGAGTGCTCCCATTCCCTCCTGCTGCCAAGCCAGGAGTTCCAAGCACCACACAACACCCTGAATTATAAATATTAATTATAAACATTACAGCAGCGTTCAGATTAACTCAGCCCCTTGAGGGGTTCCAGATGATCATTCCCATCTCAGACCAACAATTCCTTCTCTAAATTAGGCTGAAAAACCCCAAGATTGTTTTGGATTGACCCAAAATCCTCCTGGCTTGTCCCACAGGGAGATGCCGTCGATGCTGTGGAATCCTGTCAGTGCTTCCCTAGAAAAATCCCAGAGGCCGGGAGAGCTCCGCTGCCCTCCCACGCTGGTCCTGCTCTAACTGGGCTCTGTTTCATTGCTCTGTAATTAGCACTGGGCTCTGTAATTAGCACTGGCTGATTTCTCCCTTTGTTTGCGGGGGAGGGGGAGCTGAGGATATCTGGGATTCACAGGGATGAGCCGGGTTTAATCAGGCAGGGATCAAACCTCCTTCCCAAAGTCACCGCCAGGGCTGGGATGGAGCCCGGGAGCTGTTCCTGACCCCTCTGATGAGACAGAACCTTCCAGAGGTTGATTGGGGAGCAGGAGAGCTCCTGAAGAGCCTTTGTGACTGAAATGAGGCAGCTCCGGAGAAGGACCCATCATGAAATGGAGGAGGAAGGGAATCAGAGGGAGAATAAAGCAGAATTTTAGCCACCAAATCCTTCCTGCAACAGCTGCAGACAGGAGCTGCTCCCAAACACAGCGCCGGGCTCCAGGGAAGGTGACCAGACCTGCAGAACGAGTTCCTGAGGACAGGGAGGGCCAGAGCTGAGCCCAGCAGAGTTATCCCCAGTGACCAGCTGGATTTGGCCAGTGTCCATCCAGCAGCCTCGTGCTGGTGGCCACAGGACAAGGGCAGTGGCCAACCCTCAGGCACAGCTGGGTTTTCACTTCCTGACCACGGAGAGGCTCAGGACACCCAACCATCTCTGCTCTCTCAGCTGAAGTCACCAGGAAAGAGCAACTCCAGCCCTGCCATTTCCATCTTTTGCAGAAAGTGAAGTTTTTTAACCATGGGTGAACTGGAGAAAGCAGCAACACAGATCCCAGCTGCCCACCTGGGCTGGGCCCAAATTTCAGTTACAGAAACAGGGCTGGAGACACCTGGAAAACCACTCTGGGATTCAAACAGAGTGGAACACCCTCATCACCCTCAGCTCCTCAGGCGTGGCAGGAACGTCCCATCTCCCCTCTCTGCTGGAGACCTTCCCACCGCTCCTCTCCCAGCCAGGCTCAATGGAAGGCGCTGCTGGCGAGCGGGGGAATCCTCCCCAACCACACGGGGCTTCCGCACTCAGCCAGGGCGTGCTGAGGCGGGCAGGAGCCCAGAGAAACCCTCTCCAAGGCCACCTCGGGGTTTTCCACCTGCAGCACAGCGTGGGGCAGCAGCTGGGGCGGGCTGAGGGTCTGCAGAGCGCTGTGCTCGGAGCTGTCGGGGTGGAAGGACGCCAGCTCCTTGCTGAAGGTCACGGTCTGCACGGCGCTGCCGCGGCACGGGCAGCCCCAGCCCAGCAGGGAGGCGAAAGCCCCGCGGAATTCGGCGTTGAAGGCGTAGATGATGGGGTTGAGGGCGGAGTTGGCCCAGCCCAGCCAGGTGAAGGTGCTGAGCACGGCCCTGCTGACGCACGGCTCAGGGTCGCAGAAGGGCTCCAGGCAGTTGAGCACGAAGAAGGGCAGCCAGCAGCACACGAAGACGCCCATGATGATGAAGAGGGTCTGGAGCACCTTGGTCTCCTTCTTGAGGGAGTTTTTCAGGGAGGTTTCCCGAGGGCAGTCGCTGCTGCCCGGGCAGCTCTGGGCGCGTCCCGCCGGCCTCTCCAGGGAGGAGACCCTGCGGAGCTGGCGCCGGGCCATGTGGAAGAGGCGCCCGTAGGTGCCCAGCATGATGGCAACGGGGATGTAGAAGCTGATGAGGGACGAGGAGATGGCGTAGGTCCTGCTGAGGCTGGAATCACAGCTCCCCTCCTGCGCAGAGCCGTTAAACCCCAGCTGCTCTCGGCTGGGCAGCTCCTTGTGCCACTGCAGCTGCACGGGGATGAAGGAGATGAGGAGGGACAGCAGCCAAGCCACCCCGATGGTGACGAAGGCCAGGCGCTGTGTCACTCTCCTCTGGTAGCAGAAGGGGTCGGTGATGGCCCAGTAGCGCTCGAGGCTGATGAGGCACAGGTGGAGGATGGAGGCCGTGCAGCACATGATGTCAAAAGCCACCCAGAGGTCACAGAAAGCCCCGAAGGGCCAGAAGCCCAGCACGTCGCTGGCAGCACTCCAGGGCATCACCAGCACGGCCACCAGCAGGTCAGACACGGCCAAGGAGACCACGAAGAGGTTGGTGACCTTGGAGCGCAGGTGTGGGAACCTGAGCACGGCCAGGCACACCAGGGCGTTCCCCAGCAGCGCGGAGAGGATGAGGAGGGACAGGCAGGCGGCTGTCACCACCCGCAGGGACAGCGGGGAGTGTCTTTGTCCTGCCCAGCTGGTGGCATTGAGCACGTCCTGCCCAGCTCCTCCTGCCGAGGGGTAAAACCCATCCATGGCTTCCCCGTTTATCCCGTCCTGCCGAGGTTTCTCAGCTGCTCAAGGCTCCATCAGCATCCAGAGCCCGTTTTCCCTTCTCCCCTGCTCCCACAGCACCTCTGAAGCCCCAGCTGCAATCCAGTCCTGCTGCCAGCCCAGGAAAAGAACTGGAAGCTCTCGGTCCTTTCCAGGTCTCTGCCAACAGGATTTTTTGGAATTTTGGAGTTTGGATTTTCCCTCCTGCCTCCCAGCCAGTTCCCTTCCTCTGCTGCTCCTGGGAGCCAGAACTCACCTCCGGGGCTGGGGAGCCTTTGCTGCAAATCTTCCTCCCTCTCCTCTCTCCTCTTCACCTGCCGGTGATCCTGTGCCTGCTGCAGAATTCCCAGATCCCATCCATGGCCAGGCTGGGATTCGCTGCCGGGAGCGAGAGGGGTCTGAGCTCCCTCTGCTCCTGCAGCCCCTCCCTGCTCACAGCCCGGCTGCTCTTCCCTCTGGAGCCAAATCCCTCTGCAGCTGGCTCAGGTGGGATCTGGCTCTGCCCCTGGGAGCTGGGAGAGTTGTGAATCCACAGGGTGAGTCACTGGGAATTCAGTGAGAGGTTTGAGGGGGAAAATAATCATTCCAGTCAGATTTGAGGGTCCTCAATGCAAATGAGCACAGGAATTGATGGTGATTTCTGCATAAAAGGTGCCTGATTTCAGTGCCAGGGGCTCATCTCTGAGTCACAGCTCAGAGATGACCCCAAACCAATCACTCCTCCCTGCCCTGAGCTGGTGCAAAACTGGCACTTATTGTCCACTGCAAAATTGCTTCTCCTGGAAAAAAAATGGAAAAAACACATCTAAAAATCCTGTACAAACCTGGAAGTTTTTCTTTTTGCAAGTCCCACACAAAGCAGCCTCAGACCTTTTTTCAGCACAGGTTACCTGCAGAACCAGTGGGGATGCTGATCACCACCTGGATAAGTTTTTTAATCCTCGATAAACAGATTTACTTTCAGTAAAGTGGTGTAAAGTTGCTTTTCTTTCAAGTTCATCATTATTTCCTTAACTCCCAGCTCGTTCCACATCAGCTTTCACCTCAGGGATAACTGGAAAAATTAACCAGAAAGTCAAGATCCTTTTGCAGTCAGGTGTGGAGGTGGCACTTGGGGACACGGTGTGGGGGTGGCCTTGGCAGGGCTGAGGCCACACTTGCACTCGATGGTAAGAAGGTCTTTGCCAACCTCAGCAGCTCTAGAATTTTATATTTTGGAGCTCCCAAGGAGGAGGAGCTGATTTGTAGCTCAGAGAAGGATTTCCTGGAAGCCTCCTGGCTTGGGATGTGCCACCATGAGCTGCCACTGCCACCCTGTGCTGTGACTTATGGAGGTGACAGATCAGTGTCACCCTGCTGGGCTGTGACAGATCCAGTGCCACCACTGCTGTGTGTGACAGATCAGTGCTACCTCTGCAGGGCTGTGAGATCAGTGCCACCCTCTGCTGTGTGTGACAGATCCAGTGCCACCCCTGCCTGGTGTGTGACAGATCCAGTGCTCTTCCTGCTGTGTGTGACAGATCAGTGCCACCCCTGCCCTGTGTGACAGATCAGTGCCACCCTGCTCTGTGTGACAGATCAGTGCCACCACTGCCCAGTGTGTGCATCACCCTGGGATTGCTGAGCCCGGATCCATCACCCCGGGTTTGCTAAACCCGGATCCATCCCCCGGAGCCGGCTCAGCTAAACCCGGATCCATCACCCCGGCATTGCTGAGCCTGGATCCATCACCCTGGGATTGCTAAACCCGGATCTATCACCTCAAGCCGGCTCAGCTAAACCCGGATCCATCACTCCGGGTTTGCTAAACCTGGATCCATCCCCCCGAGCCGGCTCAGCTGAGCCCGGATCCATCACCTCGGGATTCCTAAACCCGGATCCATCCCCCCGAGCCGGCTCAGCTAAACCCGGATCCATCCCCGCGAGCCGGCTCAGCTGAGCCCGGGCAGAGCAGGACCTGCCCCGATCCCTTCCCAGCAAGGAGCCGACATTCCCTGAAGACACAGCCCGGGCTCGCTCCGGGGTGTCCGGGCGCTCGCTGTCCCCTTGTCACGGCCACTGCTTGGTTTAATTAAGCCTCATTAGCGGCGGCTGCAGCGCCGGGGAGCGAGGGTAGATGGCACCAGCGGCCGCGCACGGAGCGGCGCCTGCCCTCGGGAATTCGGGATCCCGGCAGGGAAAGGCGCGGAGCTGGGGCAGGGCAGGGCCGGAGAGCAGGGAAAGGCTCTTCCCGGGGGGAATAAACCCTGGGACAGCCCCCAGGGAACGGGCACGGCCCCGGGGCTGCCGGGGCTCCAGGAGCCTTTGGGCACCGCTCCAGGGTGGGATTTGGGGTGTCTGGGACCTTTCCCACCCAGGATACCCCAAGGCCCTGGCAGATCCCTGTCCCCCAGGGCTGCTCTGCCCTCTGTGCCCCACGGGGCATTTCCCTCCCAACCCCCGCTCTGGGCACAAAGATTTTCAGGATCTCAGGAGCAAACACCGGGATCCTGTCCCTGCTGTCCAGGTGAGCAGTGGTGGCAGTGCCCTGCGACAGGGCAGGGTGGCACCAATCTGTCACACAGCAGAGGGTGGCACTGATCTGTCACAGCCCAGCAGGGTGGCAGTGATCTGTCACACAGGGCAGGGTGGCAGTGGATCTATCACATGGGACAGGGTGGCAATGGATCTGTCACACACTGGGCAGTGGTGGCACTGATCTGTCACACAGAGCAGGGTGGCACTGATCTGTCACACACGGGGCAGGGTGGCACTGGATCTATCACACAGAGCAGGGTGGCACTGATCTGTCGCACGGGGCAGGGTGGCAGTGGATCTATCACATGGGGCAGGGTGGCACTGGATCTATCACACAGAGCAGGGTGGCACTGATCTGTCACACAGGGCAGAGGTGGCACTGATCTGTCACACACAGCAGGAAGAGCACTGGATCTGTCACACACCGGGCAGGGGTGGCACTGGATCTGTCACACAGCAGAGGGTGGCACTGATCTCACAGCCCTGCAGAGGTGGCACTGATCTGTCACACAGGGCAGGGTGGCAGTGATCTGTCACACACAGCAGGGGTGGCACTGATCTGTCACAGCCCTGCAGAGGTAGCACTGGATCTGTCACACACAGCAGTGGTGACACTGGATCTGTCACAGCCCTGCAGAGGTGGCACTGATCTGTCACCTCCATAAGTCACAGCACAGGGTGGCAGTGGCAGCTCATGGTGGCACATCCCAAGCCAGGAGGCTTCCAGGAAATCCTTCTCTGAGCTACAAATCAGCTCCTCCTCCTTGGGAGCTCCAAAATATAAAATTCTAGAGCTGCTGAGGTTGGCAAAGACCTTCTTACCATCAAGTGCAAGTGTGGCCTCAGCCCTGCCAAGGCCACCCCCACACCGTGTCCCCAAGTGCCACCTCCAGACATTTTGAACCCCTCCAGAGATGGTGATTCCACCATTCCAGTGCCTGATGTTTTCCATGAAGGATTTTGTCCCAGTTTCCAACCTAAACCTCCCCTGGCACAACCTGAGGCTGTAGGAAAGGATCTCCCCTTCTGCTGGAGCTGGGGTGGTGTGGGATGGGATGGGATGGGATGGGATCCATGGTATCCATGGGATGGGATTCAATTTATCCAATTTCTGTGCCTTTTGGACCACGCCTGCTGCAGAAATCCCTGCAGGTTCTGCTGTCACAAACCAAAGCCAGCAGCTCCTCGTGCTCCCAGGGCAGCTCCTCCTGGGAGAGATCAGATCTCCTCCCCTGAGGAAGCTGCATTATTTGATAATCAACAGTTCAGCAGCTATTTTTTTTCCAGGCTCAAGTTAAGCACAATTTTAAACAGCTCTCCAGCATGAAAAGATTCGTTTGGTGGCAATTCAGCTCGAAGTTTTTATATTTAATTTCCTCACCCAGCAAGAGGCTGCCCTTGATTTCCTTTCCCTGCTGTCTCACCAAAATATCCTGAAAATTCTCCATTCAGGCACCCTGATTACATCCCCCACTCTGCATCAAAGGCAGAAAATTACCAGCCACTCCAAATAAAGCAGCAGCTGCTCGGGTTTAACTCCTGAATGTCACTTCCAGCACAGCTGATGCATCCCAGGATTACAGGGGAGTGTTTATTCCCGCAGGAATTTCCAGGGAAGGGACAAGTTCTGAGATCAGGGGAGAAAGGAGGAGGAGTCAGACTTTAAAAACAAAAATCCAGGTTGTAGGTGAGACCTGAGCCCTGTAAAAAAATCCATGGGAGCTCTCCAGGGATCAGATCAAACCTCAGCCAGAGGAAACAGCATCAACAGCCCGGGGATTCCAGCTTTAGGCATCGTGGTTTTAGAGGGAAATTTGGTTTTTTATGCACCAGGCCACTCAATTTACATCCATTTTCTTCAGGCAGAGGGAAAACCAGTACCAGGCTCCCAGTCTGGGCCGCTCAATTACAATTAGAACAAGAAGCTGGGTGAAAAACTGCCCCAAAATCAGCTTTAGGAATTGCCTGGCACAAAACCAAGGGGCTCATTAGAACTGATTTCCTTTTCTCCATGGGCAAAGTGGTTTAGGCAAAGGGCTGGGACTGTGAGCCTTCAAAGTGCAGGTGTGAGATGCAGTGATAAAAAAGAAGGGGAAAGATAAGGAAAAGCAGGAATTGTGTCCAAAATGGCACCAGGAATGAAGGCAGTGCCACCCAAAAAGCAGCAGAGCCTGCTCAGGAAAACCAGACAATTATTAAACATGGTAATATTTAATAATGGGCTTTTTGAACCCAGGGTAAAGTCTGGTGGAGCAGTTGCTCAGTTTGGGTTTGGATAAAGCAGCCCAGGACTATCCCTGGATCCCAGCACAGCTGGAGCAGCAGCTGGGACAGGGACAAAGCACAGGAGTCCCCAGAGCCCCTCGGGTCCCTCCCCTCCCCTTCTGTCACACACAGGCAGAAAACACCGAGGTTTTTCTCCCATTTACTTCCAGAGGAAAGGAATACAGAGCTTCAAGTCATTGTACATCATTCCATGGGGGAAGTGTGAGCTGCAGCCTCCCCCCTCCCCTGGCAGGAGCCTGCACTGGTGAGCGGTGACAGAGGGGACACAGCCTCTGGGGACACCCCCAGTGCCACCCCTGGCCCTGGGCTGGGACTGAGTGGGC
Source organism: Pyrgilauda ruficollis (assembly GCF_017590135.1). Taxonomy (NCBI): domain Eukaryota; kingdom Metazoa; phylum Chordata; class Aves; order Passeriformes; family Passeridae; genus Pyrgilauda; species Pyrgilauda ruficollis. The sequence continues at coordinate 906,924 of NW_024510877.1, forward strand.
AAGAAATGATCACCAGGAGGGGAAACTCCAGCCTCATTCCCATTATCCCAAGCTGCCACTGAGGAATGGGGTTTGGAGAGGCAGCGTGGAAGTGCTGGGATACATTCCCAGTGCTGTGAGAAAACATTCCCAGTGGTACTGAAACACATTCCCAGTGATGCTGGAATAAATTCCCAGTGCTGTGGGAATACATTCCCAGTGCTGCTGGAAAACATTCCCAATGCTGTGGGAGCACATTCCCACTGGTACTGGGACACATTCCCAGTGTGGAGGAACGCATCCCCAGTGGTGTGGGAATACATTCCCAGTGGTACTGGAACACATTCCCAGTCAGAAGAGGGGCACAGGGCTGGTGATCCATCCACAGGCAGCCAGGCACTCCCCTGCCACGCTCAGGAATCCCAGGGAAGGGCACATTCCCCTCCTGGAGCTCTGTTTTTCAGGGATTTGGGCTTCCCACGCTTCCGTGTGCACGCGAGGGGTAAAAAGTGACCTGCAAAAGATGAGGGCTGGGCTCATCTGTGGGGGGAGAGGCAGCCCTGGAGCAGCTGCAGCTGTGGTGCTCAGGGTTTTGTGCATCAAAAACATCCACAGGGGCTGGTTTGGGGCTTTCTGGGAACACACAATCCTGTGGGAGTGCCGTGCCAGGGCTGAAGGCAAAGCCAAGGCTGTTCCATGGAGCTGTGCTCTCCCAAGGGATCCCTTTATTTCCCACCCCAAATCCCTCCGTGGCAGCTCAGAGCCATCACCCTGCAGCTCCCAAGGAGTTTTGCTTACAGGGGTGATACAAAAATAGCCACCAGCTCCAATTTCAAGTGCCAGCAGAAAGAGGCCGGATGGCAATGCCCAGCCTTGGCCACAAGAGCCTGAAACTCCTCTGGGGGAATCTTTTGCAGGTCTCCCTTTTAAGGCCTTAATGTCGTTACAGAGAGAGGGATTCTTTTGTCTTGTGCTTGCCATTGCTGCCCTCCCTGAGCAGCACCAAAATCTCCTCAGACTGAGCAATTCCAGTGCCTGGCTGTCAGTGCAGGATCCAGAGGGAGGGACACAACAAGCACCAGGTGTTTAAGCTGCTGCAAGGGCAGGACTGATGTGCCAAGTGTTCTAAACAACCACACAAACAGCCAAATGTTGAGCCACTGCAACGCTGCTGCTACTCAGATTCTCAACATCAGCCACAGCAAAGGAAGAGAAATCAAAATCAAACCCAAAACTGATCACTGGTATGGACACAGAAGAGTTTATCTTGGCTGCAGTTGTGTTCCCAGGAGGGAAGACTGGATGTGGCAGTGACTGGGGGTCACGAGTCAGATCGAGACCAGATGTTGGCACAGAGATGACAAACACCAGCTGGGGCCAGGTCCAGAGTGGATTGTCATGGCAGGAGCTCCTGCTGCTGAGCAAAGACAGATCCAGGAGCACAGGGGTGTCCCCTCTCCTTGGAAGTTCTGGTCATCAGTTAAGGAACATTGAGACACTTCCCAAACTGCAGCAACAGGATTCTGTTGGCTCTTCAGAGATTCAGTCCCAGAGCTGTTTTGGGTTCAGAAGAAGCAGAGGGAGTCTTTTGTGCCAGATCTGTGAAGGGAATTGCAACGGAGAAGAGATCAGAACTCATCACACACGTCCACAACCCCCCAATACAATTCCAGAGTGCCCAGGTGCTTCCCTGCTCTGCTCCATCCCCTGGGGAGCACACCTTCCATCCCCCTGGAATCACATGTTCCATGTGGAACAGGGCCTGGAAATTTCTAGGGAATGCCTTGGAAATTGGGGTTATAATCTGCCCAAACAGAAGGAAAACTACATGGCAAATCCTGTGGAATTGTTCATGAACAGATTCCCAAAAGGAAAACTGAAACTGTCCAAGACAGGCGTAGGGAAAGGTCAGTTCAAGCCCGTGAACTCTGGTCATTCACTCTTACTAAATCACAGGATATGGAAGGGACCCAAAAAGATCATGAATGAATCATAAAATATTATTTCTTTATAATTCTTATTATTTATTTGCTTATCAGTAAATAAAGCCCAGTTTAAGCAGGCCTGTCCCACATAAAGAGCATTCCAGGGAAGATGCTGAGTGCTGGACAAATCCTCTTTAAAAAAAATCAGAAGGTTAATCCCTTCTGACACTGCCTGGCCTTGTACAATTCAGTTAAATTTTAAAAAGCAATTACTCCAAGCAGCAGCTCCCTCACAGAGCCTTCAGCTTTCCCTCCACCCCTGGCAAAGGATCCAGGCAGAATTCCCAGCTCTCCCAGAACTGGGTTTAGCACTGCAGAAGCAGGATCCAGGCACAATTCCCAGCTCTCCCAGGACTGGGTTTAGCTCTGCAGAAGCAGGATCCAGGCAGAATTCCCAGCTCTCCCAGGACTGGGTTTAACTCTGCTGAGCCGGGATCCAGGCACAATTCCCAGCTCTCCCAGGACTGGGTTTAGCACTGCAGAAGCAGGATTCAGGCACAATTCCCAGCTCTCCTAGGACTGGGTTTAGCACTGCAGAAGCAGGATCCAGGCACAATTCCCAGCTCTCCCAGGACTGGGTTTAGCTCTGCTGAGCCAGGTCCAGGCACAATTCCCAGCTCTCCCAGGACCCTGCTGACCCCTGTGCTGCTCAGGGCTGTCCCAGCTCCCCGAGCAGCCCCTCCCAGGCCCTGCTGCCATTCCCACCTCCAGCAGACACAGAGAGCTGCTCCAGCTCAGCCTCCAGCTCGGCATCAGAGATGGGGGCACTCAGCACCTTCTGGGGAACGGGAGGCAGATCCAGGGAATCCTTGCTCGAGTCCTGCAGGAGACTGTCCAGCTCCTTCTCCAGCTCCTCAGAGTCCATCTCTGCTGAGTAAAGAAAATATTTCAGCTCCAAGGAGAATTCAGTGGCATCCTGACGGCACAGACTGAGATCCAAAACTAAGCTGTTGTTCCTTCCATCCATTGTTACTCACAAGGAATTTCCTGTACTTCTTTTAAAGGACTGAAAATTCAGTCCTGATCTGAGGGAGGAGAATTTTTTTCTTGGCACTGAGGCCAAGAAGCTCTGGCACCTTTCAGCAGAGGCAAACAAGCTGCAGCAGCAACCAGGCCAGAGGAAAAAGCTCATCACTTCAGCAAAACAAAGCAGCAGCCACCCTAAAAATAGATTTAAACCGACATTACCCAGCTTTGAACTGAAATCCAGCCCCAAACAGGGACCACGAGGATTTGGAGATGAATAAACTGTCACAGGGGAGAGCTCCCTGCTCCCATTCCCTTCAAGGCACCAACTTTGGGATCTGGGGAAGAGTTTATTCCCCCAGGAAGCTGCTGAATGTGGGGATGGAGCAGGGATGGGAGGGAGCAGGGAAGGGATGGAGCAGGGATGGGAGGGAGCAAGGGAAAGGAGGAGGGAGTAAGGGAAAGGAGGGAGCAGGGATGGGAGGGAGCAAAGGATAGAATGCCCAGGACATACCCAGACCATTGATCCCCACTCCAGCCAGAGTCTGGGCCACTTCATCTTGAGTGTCACAAAGCTGAGGTAAAATAAACACAATGAGATAAAGATTAGAAATTAACTTTGTGCCCTACTGTAGCTGATTCACCAAAAGCAGAAATAACAAACAAAACCAGAAATTGGCCTGAAGGCAGCAGGAATTAGTGCAAAAGGCATTTCCACCTTGGTTTTCACAAGGAACATGAAGATTATTTCACAATAATAAATAACAAGACCAAGGGTGGCACACTGAGGATCAAACCCAAAGCAGAATTTCACAGTGGGAGTAAAGATATCGCTCTGATTGGAGCTTATGCACAGAAATCTTGAGTTGAAATTGCAGCTTGGGCTCCAGAGGCAGGAAGCTGAAGACCAAGCCACATCCCAGCCACGACATTTTGCAGCCCCTCAGCTCGAGCTGAAGGCTCAGTTTGAGCTGATGGTGCTAAAAAATTAATCCTTGTCTGTTTGTCACAGCAGCTTAGACTGCCAGGCTGCTCTGCTCACTTCAGTTCCTGCAGAATTAACTCCTTTCCCTCACTGAAATGCACATTACAGAATTGCAGAACTGACTAGGTTGGAAAAGACCTTTGAGATAATCAAATCCAACCTATAAAAATTAAGCAAACAATAAAATAGAATAAAATTAAATAAAATAGAATTGAATATAAATAAAACAGAATAAACATAAAACTAGAATTAAAATACAATAGAATATAATAGAATAAAAATAGAATAGAATAGAATAAAATACTATAGAATACAACAGAATAACATAGAATAAAATACAATAGAATAAAATACGACAGAATAAAATAAAAATAGAATAAAATAGAATAAAACAGAAAAAAATCAGAATAAAATAAAATAATAAAACAAGACAAAATAAAATGTCAGGCTGTTTTATGCACACAGCTCCAGCTTCCAAAGGTTTGATTTGTATTTTTAATATATCTAAAGACTTTCTAGGAAAGCTGGGTGCTTCCCCATTATTGCTGATCAAAAAACCCCCACAAAATGCAAATTTAAAATAAATTAAAATAAATTGCAGCAAAACCAAGACACAGAAATCTGCTTGCTGATGTTTTAGCTCAAAATTAAGTCAGTTTGCTGTAGTGCCATAAAGGGAAAACACTAAATAATTAAAAGCAACCAAAGAATTAATAATTAATTAATATCTGGGCAGGTTTCTTGGGAATATCCCCACCCCCCTGGCTGTTCCAGTACCTCTTGGATCTGATCCACCAGGTTCTCTGCCCTCTCCACAGTCACATCCTTCATGGAAAGCTTCAGAGCTCCCACTCCAGCCTGGTAGGCATTGAACACCTGGAAATTCAAAATAAAACAGATGGAGATGCACAATGCTGGTGGACTCCAGACTGGTAGGCATTAAACATTTGGAAATTAAAAATAAAAGAGATGGAGATGCACAATGCTGACGAAAACAGAGGGATCTCCTCTCTCCAGAGCTGCTTCCCAAGCAGCATCCCTGGAGAAACAGCAGGACATGGAGGGAGCTTCGTGCAGAGGGACATTCCCAGGGTAAATCCCACCCTCAGGTGAAGGGATGAGGGGAAGGAGCTGGGGGAGGAGCCCGGGGAGGAGCCCTCGGTACCATCTGGTCGGTCTGGGAGGCGTAGATCCGATCCAGGATTCCCTGCACCGCATCCAGCTTGGAGTGCAGCTCCTCGATGCGCCGCTCCGTCCTCCGCTTGGACTTGAGGCACCTCAGGGCCTGGCCAGGGACACAAACACAGAGCTCAGGGAAATGGACACAAACACAGACAGAGCTCAGGGAAATGGACACAAACACAGACAGAGCTCAGGGAAATGGACACAAACACAGACAGAGCTCAGGGAAATGGACACAAACACAGACAGAGCTCAGGGAAATGGACACAAACACAGACAGAGCTCAGGGAAATGGACACAAACACAGAGAGAGCTCAGGGAAACGGACACAAACACACCTAGCTCACACACAGAGCCCTCAGCCCACAGACACAGACCTCAGCTCAGCTTCACACACAAATCTGGGAACTCTCCCCTCCCCTGGACTTATTCCCACTTTGGTGAGTCCAGTAATTCCTGCTGGCACCATGGTGTGGGAATACTTTAAAATCAGAGGGTTTTGGGAAAGCTGCAAAAGGCAGGCCTCAAATATTCCAGCTAAACACTAAACATCTAAACATTTTAGCTTTAACATCTAAAACATGCCATCTGAAGTACTGCAGCTGGCACCTGCAGCTATTCCCATTCCTGGGCGTCAGAGAGCTCAGCTTCACAAACACACACACAGAGAGCTCATCTCACACACACACACACAGAGTTCAGCTTCACAAACACACACGCAGCTCAGCTCACACACACACAGAGCTCAGCTCACACACACACAGAGAGCTCAGATCACACAGAGAGCTCAGATCACAAACACACACACAGAGTGAGCTCAGTTTCACACACACAGAGCCCTGAGCTCACACACAGAGCCCTCAGCCCACAGACACAGACCTCAGCTCAGCTTCACACACAAATCTGGGAACTCTCCCCTCCCCTGGACTTATTCCCACTTTGGTGAGTCCAGTAATTCCTGCTGGCACCATGGTGTGGGAATACTTTAAAATCAGAGGGTTTTGGGAAAGCTGCAAAAGGCAGGCCTCAAATATTCCAGCTAAACACTAAACATCTAAACATTTTAGCTTTAACATCTAAAACATGCCATCTGAAGTACTGCAGCTGGCACCTGCAGCTATTCCCATTCCTGGGCGTTGAAATTTTCTTCAAAAAAAGGAATCCTTGTGGAATTTCATGCTGATTAAAAGCAGGTATTTGTAGCCTGTTGCAGCACACAAGAAGTAGAGAAAAGCAGAGAAAGTTGTGAAATGTGTGTTTGTGTTTGTGCTAAATTTGCTCAGAAATAATCACGTCAGAAAAAAATTTAACTGACAGATTTGTTTAAACATTAAAAAAAAAAAAAAAAAAGAGCCAGGAGTTAGATTTTGATGATTCTGAGTGGGTCACTTCCAACTCGGGATATTCTGGGATTGGAAGAGCCATAAAAAAATCCCAAATCAACCAGGAATCCCTGAGGCACACACAGAACAAGTGGGTTGAAGAGTTTATTTCCAACTCCCTTCATCACCTCACTCTGGAAAAATAAATCCTTCACTTAAGGAGAGCTTTGGCTTCAGAGCCACCACTCCAACATCCCTGGGATGAAGCCCCCAAGTTTAACCCTGGGCATGATCTGCAGTTCTGGAGCAGCTCCAGGACATTTCCCTGGTAATTCCACTCACCAGCTGCTTCTTCCCAGCTCTGCAAGCACTCCTGGCGTCCTCTTTACACCTACAAGATGGAAAAAGGAGAAAGGAAAGGAAATTTCTTCCTTTTTTCACAACCCACAACCTCCCTCCCCCTCTCTCTGAGGGGACCACAACACTGCATTTTGGATACAACCACCCTCAAACCACTGCTGGTTCCCACAAGTCCTTGACTGCATTCCAAACCCTTGCAAACATTCCTGCACCTTGTTTTTATAGGGAACAGGGAACAAAGGCTGGAAAAGCTGTCCCAGCACACGGCTGTGAAAGTTTTGTTTATGAACAGGAAAGAACAACAAGAGAAAGCAGCTAATTGTGTCCCAGAGTTCTACATCCCACAGATGTTGTTCCCACCACCCTTCCCCAAATTACTTCTCTGCTTCCTGGGAAAGGGACTCCACCTTCTGTGACAGCAGCTGCTCACTCTGCATCAGCTGATAAACTCCAATGTCCACATCATTCATTGGGGACACCTTGGCGTGGAGGCCTCGGGCAAACTTCACAATCTGAAATCAGAGCAGCACAGGCTGGAGTCACTGCCCAGAAATCTCAATTAGGAATCACAGACTGGAGTCACTTCCTAGAAATCTCAATTAGGAATAGTTTCACTTGGAAGGAAGGAAGGAAAAGATGTTTTTGCACTCCCAGTTTAGGCCTTGGAGTCATGAGGATGCCCCAGCCACCACAGGATTTAATATTAGATTAGGATCAGGACCAGCAGTGTGGAAACAAAAAGCCTTAATGGAACACCTGGAAGATTTAAAGCTGTTCCTGGATTCTGGAAGTGGAAGGGAATGTCAGGCTCCCAAGGAGTTCAGAACATTACAGAGAAAATGGAATCTCAGAGCTGAGTGCCTGCTCCTCTGTAGGAAGTGACAAACTTAAAAAGCTTTTCAAAAACGTGGAATTCCACGCTGGTTCGAGAGACGTGGAGTTTGTGTAGCTGGGAATAGTCAACCTGCAGGGTCTGCCATGTTTTTAACTCTTCAATGAAATCTGAATTATTATAAATGTTTAAAGAACCTGCCATGCCAGACTTAGGATTTCTTGTCACCTACAACCAGGTAACAACACTGGAGCACGTGCAATTTACCTTTCCAGACAGAGAACACCCATTTCAGCCAGCAAAATGGCTAAAATCCATCTCTCTCCAGGCAGATGGAAGGCAAGACAGGGATGATACCACCCAAAAGCAGTCACCTGGACCCTGTACCTTCTCTCCATTCTGTTCCAGGATGGTGACCCTCTTCTCCTTCTGCAGCTGGAGCAGCAGCAAGTAGAAGGTCCTTTCATCGGGGCAGAGGCCGGCACAGAGGGAGCGGAGCTCGGAGAGGGCGACCACGGGGTGGGAAGAGAGGGCAGAGCTCTGGTACAGGCGGTAAACTTCCTCTGCCTTCTCCTGCAAGGGATCCAGTGCTGCCTTAGGACCTCTCCTTGGCTGCTTTCCAGATCCTGTACTGCCTTAGTGCATAACTCTGAGCTCCTTATTTATTATTAATAAATATTTATTAATGTCTTCTTATTTATCTTTAATTATTATTTTATTATTAATAAATGTATTGGGGTTTTTTTATTAATAAATACCCACTTTATTTTCTAACTCTGTCTGGCCTCTCTTCTAGGTGGGCACTCCAAGGCATCACAGGGATGCCCACACAGCATTCCTGCTCTTCCTAAATCCTCCCACACCTCCTTCCTCCCAACTTGGACACTTCCTGCTTTATTCTGGAGAGAATTTCAGAATGAGCCACAGGGAACTCCCAAAACAGTCATCCACAAAAACCAAAACTCTGTTACTGACATTTCCTGAAAAGCTGTGGAACAGCACAGGAGCCACACAGGCAATCAACTGGCTTCCCCTGCACTTCCTGGAAATCCCTCCCCAGGTCTGAACCAAATAAAAATTCCTGCCTTTAAAGATTTCCTACATTTCTGCTGGACACAGTATCCCAGACAACCACAGCAAGGCCTGGAGCTCATTCTGCAGACACAGAGTAACAGAGAGAGAAGAGGGGCTGGGACAGGATCCAATCCCATGGGAAGGCAGCTGGAACAATGCCCAGGGAATCTGGGCTGGTGGGACACTGGCTGGCCAGGCTGTGACTGTTCCACCCCCTGCTCATCCCTGCAGCAGATGGAGCTTGGCCTCAGAGTTCCTCATGTCCTGCACAGGAATGAGCTCCAGCCTGGGATTCACAGCTGGCTCCCAGCACAGTTCTTGCCTCCCTGGACAAGCAAGGAACTGTGTCCCTCCCTTTTCCCGGAGTCACTGAGAAGTCATTGTCAGAACCACGGAATGGTTTGGGATGGAAGGACCTGAAATCCCACCCAGTGCCTCCCCTGCCATGGCAGGGACACCTCCACTGTCCCAGGCTGCTCCAGCCTGGCCTGGGCACTGCCAGGGATCCAGGGGCAGCCCCAGCTCCTCTGGGAATTCCATCCCAGCCCCTCCCACCCTCCCAGCCAGGAATTCCTTCCCAATCTGCCATCCATCCCTGCCCTCTGGCAGTGGGAGCCATTCCGTGGGTCCTGTCCCTCCAAGCCTTGTCCCCAGTCCCTCTCCAGCTCTCCTGGAGCCCCTTCAGGCCCTGCCAGGGGCTCTGAGCTCTCCCTGGAGTTTCTCTTCTCCAGGTGAGCACACCCAGCTCTCTCAGTCTGCTTCCAGCCCCTGGAGCAGCTCCATCATTTTCAAGGAACATCTAAATCACCTCCCATCCCCAAGCCACTGCACCCATCTCTCTCCAGGCTTTTGAACACCTCAGGAGCACCAAGGAAGATCTGCTCAGCCCTGACCCCTCCTTCCCAGCACTGGAAATGACTCCTGTTTTTCCTGGAGATGCACAATCTCAGGAAAGCTCTCCACAACACTCACCTGCAGCAGCTCCACGTAAATCAGAACCTCCTCTTCCTCGGGAATTTTGCTGTCCCCCAGCACGCTGGAGAGGGTCCACTTGAGGGGCTTCAGGATGAAAACTCCCACGCCCCACGAGATCCAGCTGCTGTCTACACTGGCCATGAAGTCTGACTCCCTCTGGAGCTTCCCACGTCTAGGGAAAAGATAATTCACATGGAACTGAACACAGTCACTCTAAACCCTGGACATCCTGCACATCCTCCACTCCAGTGGCATTTTCTAACACCAAATCCAGCTCAAGTTTGACATTTCATTGCTGGAAGCACACAGAGGTTTCCACTCCTCCCCTGCTTCCTCTGGATCCCAACTGCCTTTTGTTTACTCTTTTCCCCCCGTTTTGCAAGTTTCTCCCACTTTTCTACTTGAAACTGATGAGGCATCAAGCGAGGGGATGAACAGGGAGGGTCAGTTTTAGGGGTAATCAGCCATTTCAGGATAATTCCGTTGTTATATTAAATTGCAACAACAGCTTCTCAGATCTACTGGTTTTAATTTTCTGGTCACCGACAGAGCTCCTGCTGTTCTGAGCCTCTTCGAGGTGCCAGTCCCGGGCTCCAATTTCACAGCACAAAATCTCTGGTTGCAAAGACCAGCTCAACACATCCCCAGTGCCCTCAGCAGCTGCGACACCACAACATCCCAGGAACATCCCCCATTTAACAGCGATATTCCTGGGGGAATATTCCTGTCCTCCCACACCTCCTGCGAGGCCCTGGCTGAGCTCTGATTCCCTGTCCAGCTCGGCCTCCCAAATTCCACACACACGCCATGAACCGCAATTCACAGAATCTCACACTGGTTTGGGTTGGAAGGCCCTTAAACCCCACCAGTGCCACGCCAGGGACACCTTCCGCTGCCTCAGGCTGCTCCAAGCCCCGTCCGACCCGGCCTTGGACACTTCCAGGCACGGGGCAGCCACAGCTTCTGTGGGAAACCAGAGTGCAGAATTCCCCCTGCAGGCTGCCACGGCACGGATCCATCGCCCGCCGCATCCCCTGACACCCCCACACCCTCCCCGACCTCCTTTACCTCAGCAGCTCCCTGAGGACGGTGCCGAGCCCCAAGGGGACGCTGCCCCGCCGCTCGAAGCCGTTCTGCAGCTCCCTCAGGCACGTCCTCACCGCGCCCCTCCGCCGGCCGCGGGCCAGAACCAGCCCGACCCAGAAGGCCATCTTGCTGTCCCACTCGGTGCTGTTCACCTCGCGGCTCTGCTTGAAGGCCGAGAACAGGAAGGCCATGCGCTCGTCATCCGTCTCCCACTCCGGGGGCAAGTCCCCGGCCGGGGCCGGCCCAGGGGGGGCCTCCCCCGGGCTGCACATCTACGCGAGCCCCCGGCTCGGCCGCGGCCTCCGCCCGGCCCGGCCGCCCGCCCGCCTCAGGGGAGACGCGCACGGCGCATGCGCGGTGCCACCCCCGCGCCCCCCCCGCATCGCTTGGGGTGGGCCGCGCCGTCCCCCCCCCTCAGCCCCCGCTGTGGTACGGCCCGGAGAGGGTCAACGGCCCCGCCCCCAATCGCCGCCCAGATTGCTGGTGGTGACGTCACCGTGACGTCATAAATGGGTGCCATAAATGGTCTCAAGGCCAGTGGTGAGGGGGCGGGGCTTGGGCCATTTCTACATAATTCTACATATTTCTACATATTTCTACATATATGTCATATTTCCCACATATATCGTATAGAGAATAAATGCATATTTTTAACTTTCATAATACAACTTTTCCTTATTATTATTATTTTATATTATATATAATTTAATATAAATATTATAATCAAATTAATTCAATAATAATAATCTATTATAACATATAATGTACATTTAACTTAAACTATCTAATAAATTTTTTGTTAATTCATCTATAATATCATAACTAAATATTGATTAGTATATAATTATATAGGTATAAGTATATTCTATAATACTATATTATATATAATTATTTATATTATATAATACAATATTATCTATTAGGTAATCTGATATTATATCACGTCATGATACAAAATTATATTATATGATAACATAATATTATATTATCATTATTTAATACATAATGGGTCTAATTCAAGATGTTATTATATAATATATAATAATGTCATGGTATTTATTGTATAATATCACTATATATAGTGTATATTTTTGTGCAATGTACAATTTATATGGAATTCAATGTAACATTATATATTTATATTAAAAAAAAAAAATTAAACTGGTGCAAATTGCCCAGAATTTGGCTGTGCCAGCCCCAGGGAAGGCAGCAGGTCCCAGAGCTGCCTTCAAACCGATCCATGGAAATCAGGGGATGACTCAGCACAGGCAGGATTTATTTTTAGCTCCTTCCAAGCCAAAATTTCTTATTTATTATTATATTTATCATTATATTCTTGTATATCATTGTATATATTATATACTATATTAATTATATATTTATTATATCATTCTATCTATTATTATATTATATGTAATTACATTTTTATATATTTTAATATCTTTTCTGAGATAGGTGAGGGATGCAAAACAAGGAATTCCTTCCCTGGTTTCAGTTGTTCAGCCCTTCCCAGGGAAACAGGGATCCAGCACAGGGATTTGGGAAGACAGATCCCATCATTTCAAATAAATCCCATCATTCCAAATAAATCCCATCATTCCAAATAAATCCCTCAGCCCTTCCCAGGGAAGCAGGGATCCAGCAGTCATTTTTTGGGAAGACAAATCCCAGCATTCCAAATAATTCCCTCTGCCCTTCCCAGGGAAGAATGGGTCCAGCACAGGGATTTGGGAAAGATAAATCCCAGCATTCTAAATAAATCCCATAACTCCAAATGTTCTGCTGTCCCTCTGCCCTTCCTGGGGAAGCAAGGATCCAGCACACATTTTTGGGGAGATAAATTATTCCAAATAAATCCCTCTGCCTTTCCCAGGGAAGCAGGGATCAGCACACATATTTGGGAAGATAAATCCCAGAATTCCAAATAAATCCCAGCATTCCAAATGTTCTGCTTTCTCTCAGACCTTCCTAGGGAAGCAGGGATCCAGCACAGGGATTTGGGATGATCAATCTCATAATTCCAAATAAATCCCTCTGCCCTTCCCAGGGAAACAGGGATCCAGCACAGGGATTTGGGAAGACAAATCCCATAATTCCAAATGTTTCTGTTTTCCCCCAGCCCTTCATGGGGAAGCAGGGATCCAGAAGAAAATTTTAGGAAGATAAATCCCAGCATTCCAAATAAATCCCTCTGCCCTTCCCAGGGAAGCAGGGATCCAGCACTCATTTCTGGGATAATAAATCCCAGCATTCCAAATAAATCCCTCTGCCCTTCCCAGGGAAGCAGGGATCCAGCACAGGGATTTGGGAAAATAAATCCCATCATTCCAAAAGTTCTGCTTCCCCTCTGCCCTTCCCAGGGAAGCAGGGATCCAGCACGGGGATTTGGGATGATGAATGCCATAATTCCAAATAAATCACTCTGCCCTTCCCAGGGAAGCCGGAATCCAGCACAGGGATTTGGGATGATGAATGCCATAATTCCAAATAAATCACTCTTCCCTTCCTGGGGAAGCAGGGATCCAGCACACATTTTTGGGGAGATAAATCCCATAATTCCAAATAAATCCCATCATTCCAAATAAATCCCTCTTCCCTTCCTGGGGAAGCAGGGATCCAGCACACATTTTTGGGGAGATAAATCCCATAATTCCAAATAAATCACTCTGCCCTTCCCAGGGAAGCCGGAATCCAGCACAGGGATTTGGGATGATGAATGCCATAATTCCAAATAAATCCCATCATTCCAAATAGATCCCTCTGCCCTTCATGGGGAAGCAGGGATCAGCACCCATTTCCTGGGAAGACAAATCCCAGCAGTCCAAGTGTTCCTGCTTCCCCTGTGCCCCGCTCAGCTGTGACCCCAGCCTGGGACAGCACGGGAAGGACCTGGGGCTGCTGGGGCCATTCCAGAGCTGGTGGGAAGGATGAAAGTTTGACAAGGAACTCTCACAGACATGGATGCTCAGCAGAAAGAGTTTTGAATTTAGAATCCAAAGGAGGAATAGAGATGGAAGCAAGTTTTGATAGAGAAGAAAAGAATTGCTGAGCCAGTCTTGCTGGCTAACCAAGGAGGAAAAGGGTTGTTGCTTACAAGGGGTTTTTATCACTTAGAACAAAGGATAAACCCACCTCAAACAAGATGTTTTTACCAAGCAGAAAGAAGCACAGGCAAACAAGTCAGCAGATGTTGCAAGTAGAAAAAAGGTCTCAGAACTTTCCACTGCAAGAAAACTGAAAAACAACTTCTAGCTTCAACTGTAATGTACCAACTTCAGTGACTGGAGAACAGGAACATGGATATGGTAATTACAGTAATTATGATAGGTTATAGGTAAAGGTTAAGGTGTGGATTGGTGCTTCTGTATGAAGATGCTCAGCAAAGAAAAGTACAGAACGCGTTTGTGCCCTGAGCTCAGGGTCCCAGCTGCCTGCAGCTGGAGCTGACAGCTGGAGGCACAGGCTCTGCCACCCACAGCCCTGGGCTGCTGGGAGGTCCTGGACACAACAAACTGCACTTGGGAGAGCTGCCTGGAGTCCTGCATCCCTCATTGCAGCTCCTGCACAGAGGGGCTCAGAGGGATGGAGCCCCTGTCCACGAGGAAAGGCTGGGAGAGCTGGGATTGCTCAGCCTGGAGAAGATTTGGGGTGGCCTCGTGGTGGCCTTCCAGTGCCTGGAGGGAGGAAGGTGGGGCAGGACACAGGGAATGGCTTCCCACAGCCAGAGGACAGGGTTAGATGGGATATTGGGAAGGAATTCCTGAATTTCCCAGAGAAGTTGTGGCTGCCCCTGGATCCCTGGAAGTGTCCAAGGCCAGGCTGGACAGGGCTTGGAGCGCCCTGGGATAGTGGGAGGGGTCCTTGCCATGGCAGGGGGTGGCACTGGGTGAGCCCTTCCCACCCAAACCATTCCAGGATTCCATGATTTTTCCCCGGTTTTGCACTGCTGGACATTCCCATGGTCAGGAATATCCGTGGTCCTCAGCTGTGTCCCCTACCAAAGTCTTGTTTCCTGTCCCACTGGGAGCAGGAAAAGCCTGGAAGTTTTGTAGCCCCACTCAGAAACACTGACAACATCTCGCTGTAAATAACCCTGGACTCAGCATGGACCCAAAACAGCTCCTGTGAGCAAAATTAAATAAACCTAGGCTCCAGCCCAGCCCAAACCAGCACAATCCCTCCTGGAAATTCAGCTGTGGGAAAAAAAAAACATGATATCATTACAAGATGCAAATGAAAATTTGGCTGGAGAATGCCAATCCACGTGCTCTGAGAAATTTGGGATAAAAGATTCAAGGTGCTCTCGGTGTTTAACCCCCAAAATAAATTTTTAGTTTGCTTTTGTAGCTGTGCCTGGAGAGGGAGCAGCAGCAGCTCTGTCCCCTCATGGAGGTTTAATTGGGATGGGACTTTCCAAGGTTAGGAAAAAGCTGGATTTTATCCATTATTTCAACCTGCTGAGCCAGAGGTTTCTGCTCCAGTTCCTGCTCCAGTTTCCAAGCTGGCAGATGGATGTGGAGTTTGGAAAGGGAATTTGGAGAGGGAGGTGTTTGGAAAGGGAGTTTGGATATGGAGGAGTTTGGATAGGGAGTTTGGATAAAGGGTTTGGATAAGGAGTTTGGATTTGGATTTTTGCCAAACCCTCACTCTCTCCTCCATCCCACAGCTCCTTTCAAGTCCTGGTTCGAGGGGAGGGAAGGGAGGAGGGGAGAGAAAGGGAGAGGGGAGATCTGAGCTCTGACTCTGCATTTACTGATAATTTTCCCTTGTTTTTAGGGCACTGGGCTGGCAGGGAAGGAGAAGGGTTTATTTGACCTCTCCCCAGCCCAGAGGGTGCCAGCTCGGAGGTTGGGAAGCTGCCTCGGGAAAGGGAAAGGGAGAAAGGATGAAAAATCCACCTGCTTGCCCTGAGCACCCCACAAACCCCAAAACTAAAGCAGGCAAAGGGAGTGAGGACAGAAATCTGAGTACCTCTCACCGCAGAGGGGAAACTGAGGCATGGAGGGCTAGAGTGGCTTGCCCAGGCTTGCCCAAGGAAGGTGCAGTGGGGAATTGAGCTCCGGTCTCATGAAGCTCACAGCTTGCCAGAGCTCTTTTTTTTTTTTTTTTTTTCTGTTTCAAAGAGGAACTTGGAATTTATGAGCCAAATAATTCATTTGTGGGGAGGAAGGGGGGGAAGGTCAAAATTATCATACAGCCCCAGAGCCCAGGCACCAAAACAGGCAGGAGGCAGCACAGAACTGAAGGTAAAACTGGATGGTGGTGTTCAAAAATAAAACATGAATGGTCACGTACCCAAGCAGCTCCCGGGGTGTGCTGAGGGTCACAGCCCGAGAGAGACGCTCTGGGAGGGGAGATTAGAGCCTCCCACAGCCCAATCTTTGGTAGAGCTGGATGTTGAACAAACAGAAGCTGAGTCAGACGGACAGGAACATTTTGAGGGTCTGAATGTCAGAGGAGGAGGTTACCCATTAACGTGAGGCTGATAAGGCTCAGCTTCCCCAGTCACCCATTTACTGCTCATTCCCTGTGGGAATTCCGCACTCCACACTCCCTTCTCTCCACAGCCAGAGGGCAGGAGTTCAGCCAAGCTCCTGCTCCAACCCTCACACTTGTTTTATTCTCCACTTGCAGCAGAACTGTGCAAGCCAGGGGAGGATTTAAGACCCCAAAAACCAGAGGGTCCCCTCTTGTTCTCAACGTGCTCAATTTCCCCCCAGTGCTGTGCTGGAGTGCAGTCTCTGGCTCCAGGGAATTCTGGGTGCAGAGGGATAAACAGGCTGGGGATGATAAAGGCTGGAGGTCTGGCCCTGGGAGATAAACACACAACCCTTTCTCACTCGTGGCCAGAGCCTGCCCAAAAACCCACCTTAAATGAAACCCACCTTAAATGAAAATGATTTTTCCAGGATGGGAATTCTTGCTGTGAGAGGGAATGATGTGTCTGCCCAGTGTCCCACTCCTGGGCATGGCTGGGGACTAGGAGAGGGTGACCACCCTGACCTCTGTCCACAGCTTTAATCCCCACTGAGCTGCCTTTGTACAAATATTCTCCCTGGGGTTTGTCAGCACAGATAACTCAGGGCTGTTTTATAAACGGGGAGACTGAGACAGAAAGGGAAAACCCTGCGGCTTCCCAGCAATGTTTGGTGGGAGGAGGACGGGATGCCAGGGTGTGGGTGCTGAGGGGTGGCCTGGCCCTGCTGGGACGGCTGTGGAGCCAGGATGAACCACATTCCATCACAGGGCAAACTGGCATGTCCCACATCCCGGTTTTTCCTGGCTGAATTCAGGCACAGCAGTTCCCTAAAGAGCATCAGGTTGATTTTTCAGAGAGGAGGAACAGAGAGGCTGAAGCCTTCCCCATCCCATTTGCACATGGATGAGCATTTAGCTGTAGTCCTAGATCTAAACCTCGTTCTAGTTCTGCTCTAGCTGTAGTCCTAGATCTAAACCTAGTCCTAGATCTAAATCTAGTCCTAGATCTAAACCTAGTCCTAGTTCTGCTCTGACTGGGAAATGAATCATTCTCTGCGGACTCCAATGACTTCAGCTGCAGTCAGTGGTGCCCAGAGCACACAACACATGGTTTTGGTTAAACACAAGGCCCCACATACTTTTTGGGGCTTGTAATAGAGGTACCCACCCAGGAAACGAGCAGGAATCCTCCTCAAAATCACACTTCAGCTTCATTAACTGTGGCACAGCCAGGCTGAATAATTCCCCGAGCGAGCAGACAACCAGATGGCCGCGGCTTGTCCTGCCATGAGCGCAGCCATCAAGGAGAAGGTGCTTCCCAAATATCCACATCCGGAGGGGATTAGCTGTGATCGTCCTCATCCAGCTGAATCCAAGGAGCCTTCCTGCCCTGCTCCGAGGGCGGGGGTGCTCAGCAGTCCTTGGCATGATGGATGCACGGAGCGCTGAGCAGTATTTTTCGTGCCTTGGTGCTGGGTGCGTTTTTCAGGCTGTCTCCTGTAGATTTCCCTGCCTTCGGGCGCTTAGGAAAGCAAATGCAAACCTGCTTTTCTACGCCCTCCGATGAGTCACCGGGGAGGTGACAGAAAGGGAACTCACGAGGATCAGTTCCACTAGTTCAGGACTAGAAAATATTAACAAGGGAGAGCTCTCTGCCCCAGATTTCTCTCAGAATCCTGATTCTGGAACGGTTTGGGTTGGAAGAGACCTGGAAAAGCTCTTTTGGAGCCCCTTTAGGTGCTGGAAGGGGCTCTGAAATCTCCGGTTCCTGTCCTTCCTAAAGCCCCTCTATTCCAGGACTCCCACCACAGCTCCACCATCTCAGTAAAACCAGACTTTTCTTGGCATTATTTTTTCTCACACACTCCCCTGATAGCGTGCAGCAGCAGAGCCGTTTGTGTAACAGCAGAAAGTTCAAAGATTTAACTTACATTTTTTCCCCTTCATCTCGAGTTCTGTCCCACAAAAAAAATAAAACAAAAAAAAAACCAACTGTGAACGAGGCTGAACTTCCCCACTTCCCTGCTCTGGGGTGAGATGGCGACTTTATTGCAAGGCTGCCGTGCCCTTTGCCCCTTGAACCCCACCGGAATCCCACGGGATGTCTCACACACACAGGGATTATCCACTTAACACCCTTTTCTTAACAAAACCCCTCGGCTTTGCTCCACCGAGTCCGATGAGTGATCGGGAAAAAATGCAAGAGGAGAAGCAACACCCTGAGAAATCATTCCCGAGCGCTCCTGTGTGATTCGGGTGTTTCGAAACTTATTTGGTCGCTTGAGCGGTGAGCGAAAATAACGAGTGGCTAAAAACTAAAAGGAAGGGGAGCAGCGAAAGCCAAATCGGCTTCCCAGGCAAACCAGACCGCACAGGACAATTTCGATCGCACGGCTTTTGAATGAGCACGACAGGAGCAGCGCTGGGACAGCCCCAAGTCCTCCTCTTCCTCCCCGTCCCGCCCTCGCTATAAAAACTTCAGCCGACGCCCAATTCACGCATTTGCTCCACGGTCATCACGTTCGCTCACGATCCCGGAGCCGTGTCCGGACCTGCCTGGCCTGTGCCTGCTCCGTGCCCGCTCTGTGCCCGCTCCGTGCCCGCTCCGTGCCCGCTCCGTGCCCGCTCTGTGCCCGCTCCGTGCCCGCTCCGTGCCCGTCCTGCGGAGCAGCCGCTCACGATGCGCCGGCCCCGACGGCGCTGGCTGCCTGTGCTGCTGCTGGTCACGGTCAGTGAGGAAGGGGCTCGTGGGGCCGTGGGGACCCTCCGGGAGCGCGGCCAGGGGGGTCCGGACCCCTGTCGGGGCTGCGCGGTGTTGTCGCGACATGCCCAGACTTGCCGCGCTGTCGCGGGGCTCGGAGCGGGGTCCGGCCAGGGGCTGGGATGGGGGGAAGGGTGGGAAGGGGACATCGGGGTGTTTGGGGGGCTGCCCTGGTGGGGTTCAGCCGAGCGGCGGGGGCTGTGTGAATGGGGGTGCCCCTGGATGGAGGTGAGGGGGGTGCGGTTACCTGCGGAGAGCGGCGGATGGGGCGTGCCTTTACCTGCGATCGCGGGGGGAAGGGAAGGGCTCGTGTGGGTCGGGGGAAACTGAGGCATGGAGGGGCTCACCTGCTCGGGGGGTTCGGACGGGCAGGGAAGGACCAGGGGGTTCACCTGAGCACGGCAAAGCGGGGTTCGGGGTACCGGGAGGACGTGAGGCCGAGGCCGGGGGTGAGGGCATGCTCTCAGAGCCTGGAAGGGGAATTTTTTTTTCAATGGGAAAAGCAATTTCAGTCCCCCGGCTCCGAGCACGTGGCCCCCGGCGGGGGACGGTGGTAAAAGGCGGCAGGCTGAACCTGAGGCTGGAGCCCAGGGAAGGGGATTTCCACTCCCTTTTCGCTCCCATTCCGTGCTGGCATCTGGTGACGGCGCCGACACCCCTTTGGGATGTTTTAACACATACGATGCTTCCAGAGCAGGAATGCAACTCGCCCAAGCGATGTCCAACCCTTAGCACAGGGATTTAGGACATAAAATTCCACCTGGGCATATCATATTTCCCCGTGGATTGGATGTTGTAGAGTTGGGGAATACCTGAACTCTGTTGTCACTTGAAGTCAGGAGGATCCTGCCCTGAGTTTTATCCCAGAGATCCTGCCCTGACTTGTATCCCAGGGCTGGCCTGCAGCCCCACGGCAGTGGAGGAGCCCAGCGGGTGCTGCTCCCGTGCTGGAATTACATCAGCGCTGCCCAAAACAGGTTCTCAGAGAGAACTTCTTATCCAAATCGTTCCCTACATTGTTCAGCAGCATTTATTTAGACCGGCGTGGTAAAGTCAAGCCTTAGTAAACCCATGCCTAAGGGCGCATTGGTAACAGCCTCAGGGTTTTTTATTTTTTATCCCCTTTCTTGAATGAATTTATGGGGAGCTGCGTGGTGATTCACATGGCATGGTCTGATATTGCGTCATCTCCTCTCTTGCGTCATGGCTGGACACAGGCCACCCTGGGATGGATCTCTGAGTTTGCTGGAGCTCAAATTCTGCCTGCATGTGGGAATTCAGGGGAAAATCCCAGCCTGCATCAGCCCCGTGTCCTTGGAGCGGATGACATCAGGCACCTGCCCGGCACCGCTTTTATCCCGGTTCTTTTGCTGCCGTCAGGGGCTGCGGGATGTGTTTCATCCTCTTTCGTCTCAGGAGTTCAGCCAGGTCTCTCCTTGGCTGCAGGGTCCAACTCCTTTTGGGATCACCTCAGGAGAAAAACAAATTGGGGATGGAAGCAGGGGAAGTTCAAAGCTTGATGCTTTCCCGAGCTTTTTCTCCAGGCTTGATCCCCCAAGAAGGAAGAGCTGATGAAGGATTCCTGTGCCTCTAATTCTTCTGCCTCCAGGCTTTCTCGAGTTGTTTACTGCGGGTGAAAACTCCTCAATTTCGCTGTGCTGGATTCTCCAACTGATAGTTTGGTCAGGGATGGCAGCAGGGTGCTGCGGGCTGATAACCTTATCGTGCACGTGTTGCTGTTCTCTGTAAAGAAATGAAATCCTGTGGCTGAGGGGCCCTCCCAAACTGCAGAAAACATTGTGGTGTCGCTGTGATCACCCTCACAGCGTGGCGGAGTTCAGGTGGAGAAGAAACAGGGATTATTTTTTCCCCGGTGGAAGTGGGACAAATTGTCCCATCACTCCCAGGACTTCCAAGACCAGAGTGGGTGAAGCTGTTGTGGCTGGAGCTCCTCAAATGGATAAAAAATTTTACAAACTTGTAAATGTTCCTGGCTGGAGAAAAGAGGAGCAGAGGCAGATTCTGAGAGATGTAGAGCCAGAAGACGTTGGAGGAACATGGATTTGATCCCTCTGAGTCAGGGTCTGGTTCCTGGGCTGGCCAGGGCTCGGGGGCCCTGTGGCCTGGTCCTGGTGGGTGTTTGTCCTTGCCATGGCCTTGATGCCTTAAGTTTTAGCTTTCATATTTTTCAGATTCTGTGCTGCCTAGGTGTGCAGTTCTGAGCTTCTTACTAAGTGGTGGTAAGCTCTCTTCCCAGAGCAGCTAGACAAAACAATCCCTTTTCTACCTTGAGGCCAAGGACAACCGGTACAAGTTTCCGGCCCAAAAGCATAAACAGTGTTTAATTGAGAGAAAAACAAGGAGGATGGGACTTTGTAACATAAAGCTCTAATTGGACAATTAACTCCAATATGCTAATGGACCAAAACTTACAAAAGTGAGAGACCTCGTGACTGGTGGTCTGTCTGTGACCATTTTGGTTCATCTTGGGCGTACCCCTAGCTGGGCTCTTGTGCTGCCCAAGGTGTATCTATTCAGGATATCCTTTTTATAAATCCCTACTTCATTCTTCTCCAGCCTCTGTTCTCAGCCAGCCCTCCCAAGCCGTGAGCCTGCCTGGCGCTTCGTGGCTTTGTGTCACCCTCTGCAGCCCCGTGACCTTCCCTGACCTGCTGCCAGTTCTGCCTTTTCCTGTGGTGGGAAGCTCGGGGAGGAGGAGGAGACAGGGACCGGTGGGCAAACTCCATTGTTTCAGTGTTCCAGGCAGTTTCTGACTCACGGCAGAAATATTTGCTTTAATGCATTTTACCCTTCGTGTTTGGGGTGGGGGGAGGGGAGAGAAAACGTGTCTGCTGCAGCCAGTGAGGTTGTGACATGTCTGTCCCTGCCACCCCGGTGAGCCAGGGGCAGCTTTATATCCACGGATATCCAGCTTTATATCCACGGATATCCAGCTTTATATCCACGGATATCCGTGGGGCCGCTCTGTGCTGGCTCAGAGGCCAATGGCGTTGTCCCCCTTGGGGACATTGAGGTGCCCAAAAGCCCCCAAAGCCTAAGGGGACAAATGGCCATCCCTGCTGAGCATCGTCCCCCTGGAGTGGCCCCGCCAGCGCGGAAGGAGCTGAGGCAGCGCAAAAAGGGTGTGGAGAGCTGACAGAAATGTGACTTTTCTTCCTGATCCTCGGCAGAATAACAGGGAAAACACCATGGCGTCCCCTGGGAGCCCAGAGTGACAACCCAGGGGTTTGTACTGGGCAGCAGAGCCACCTCCCAGCCTTGACACGGGGCTCTGTCTTCCCACAAACCCGTTCTTCTTCCCGACTCTTCCCTTCCATTGGGGCTGTTGGTGCACTCAGAAATTGGGGAAGGAAAAGGGTCGTTCTCAGAAATTGGAGGAGGAAAAGGGTCGTTCTCAGAAATTGGGGAAGGAAAAGGGTCTTTCTGAGAAATTGGGAAAGAAAGGGGTCGTTAGCGACTCTTTGCCCTGCTGATAACCTGGCAGGCAGAATTCCCCTGCAAACCTCCGGATCGCTTCTTGGCTTTGCCAAGAAAAAACTGGCCTTGTTTTGTGGGGAGTGCCTTTGGCTCTGAGCCATCCCAAAACTCCTCTCCTGCTTCACTGGGCACAGCAACTCTCACCCTGCCCTTTGTCCCCTTGCCCCATGGACTGGGGTGGTTTTTAACCCAAGGTTTTCTGTATTTTTTAACAGGTGGCCACTTTGGGAGCCAATGCTGTCATCCTGAGGAGGAGGGACAGCTTGGATTCCTTGGATCTAGGCTGGGGAGGGGAAGATCATTACTACAGGAACAGTGATGGTCTCTACTGCCAGAAGTGCCCTGAAGGTGAGTTGGTGTCAGCACTGATCCCACCTCTGCAGCCTCTCTGTGCTCCTCTTCCTGTCCTCGCTCCTCCTGAGGGGCAGCAGAGCTCCAGCTCTGCCCTGCTCCGCTGTCATGGATCTAAGCACTCGTTTTGGGAATATTTTCCTTTTCTTGGCTCATTTGCATCTGAATTTCGCTGGTGGTGGAATAACAGAATCCTTCAGGTTGGAAAAGCCCTCCAAGGCCACCAAATCCAACCAGTGCTCAACCCCCACCTTGTCACTGAGTGCCACATCCAGGCCTTCCTGGGACCCCTCCAGGGATGGGCACTCCAACCCTCCCTGGGCAATTCCCAGGCCTGAGCACCTTTTCCATGCAGAAATTCCTGCTGAATCCTCCCTGAGCTGCCCTGGCCCAGCCTGAGGCCGTTCCCTCTCCTCCTGTCCCTGTTCCCTGGAGCACAGCCCGACCCCCCGGCTGTCCCCTCCTGGCAGGAGCTGTGCAGAGCCACAAGGTCCCCCCTGAGCCTCCTTTTCTCCAGGCTGAGCCCCTTCCCAGCTCCCTCAGCCTCTCCTGGTGCTCCAGCCCCTTCTCTGTGTGTTCAGAGTTTCCTTTTCTCTTCAGGCACCTACATTGCAGAGGAGTGTAAGGAGCAGAAGGGCTCTGGCAGGTGTGAGCCCTGCAGACCTGGGGAATACATGGAATATCCAAACGCCTTCCGGTGGTGCCGGGACTGCTCGGTGTGCAGGGAAGGTACGAGCTGGGGGGGAGCGGGGCTGATGGCTCAGGCTGGATCCAGCTGAGCTCTCTCAGAGCACAGTGTCACCTGCAGCGTCCCCAGAGAGTGGCTGGGGCTGCAATCTGTGCCAGACCCACATCTGTTAAAGGCCACATCCCTCGTGCAAAGCTTGGACACGAGACTCCACACAGAGCAGGAGGACGAGGCTCCCAGCAGCACTGGAAGCTGCTGGTGGAGCTTGATCCAGGCACTGCTTTTCCCTTGGTACGGGCAGCTGTGGGGCAGGAAAAGCTGGCACTCAGCAGCAGGGAGGGACTTGGTCCTGCCCGGGCCTGTGCCTCACCTGGGGTGGCAGCAGAGGAGCCGGGGTGGAGCCGTGTCCCCTCCGTCCCACAGATCAGGTGAAGCTGAGTCCCTGCCAGCCCGTCAGGAACACGGTGTGTGTCTGCAGGAACGGCACCTTCTGCCCCCCATACCACCCCTGCGAGATGTGCCAGAAGTGCCAGCCCAGGTGGGTCAGTGTGGTGTTACATTTTAGTTAAATGGCGTGCTCTGTCTCACCCCTCGAAAATGTTCGGTTTATTCCAAGCTGTGTTCCTCCCCTGAAGTCTCATGTATCTGCAATCCCATTTGCCCAAGTGTTATTCTGCACCCACTCTGAATCTCCCTGTTAAGCTGTGCGAGGGAGACCAGACTCTCTCTTGGCCCTTCTCTCCCCAGGCTCTCCCTCTCTCCCCCTCCCTCCTTCTCCCTCAGAAACCATGCTGCTCCCGGGGGTGGGACCCCCAATAAACCCTCATCTAATCCAGAAGCCCTGTGGAGTCTCCCTGCCTGCCTGCTGCTATCAGTGAACACTCAGCTTAGGGTTCCCCCGGGGACTCCCTGGGGACCCCCCAGACGAACTGCAGCAGGTCGGGTGCCACGGTGGCTCCTGCAGGGTCCACAGTTGCTGAGCCCACCCCGTGTCCCCTCTCCCAGGTGTCCCGAGGGCCAAGTGGTGCTGAAACACTGCACACCCGACAGTGACCTCCAGTGTGGTCCTGACGTGGACACCTTCCCCTTCTGTGAGTCAGGGTGCTGGGCAGGGTGAGGGGTGGGAGCTGCTGCTGGGGCTGAAGCAGGAGCGGCTGCTCACACCCCTGCTTTGTCTGCTTTAGACCTTAAGGTCATCACTGCAGTGTTTGTTGTGATAACAGTTGTGATCATGCTTGGGATTGCGCTCTACTGCTGGAAACACCCCTGCAGCTCCTCAGGTGGGTGCAGGGGACCCCAGAGCACCCACCTTGGCCAGGGGCTCTGCACTGGTGTGGGCTGGGTGGGAAGAGAGACCTTGGGAGCACCCACTGGTGTGGGCTGGGTGGGAAGAGAGACCCCGGGAACACCCACCTGGTGTGGGCTGGGTGGGAAGAGGGTCCTGCCTGGGGAAAGAGGGATCACAGTGCTCTTTCCCTCTTCCAGGGGATGGGACACCCTCGAGCAGGAAGCCGTTTGAAATGGTGGTGAGTTCCTGGGATGGCAGGAGGGTATGGCTCTGTTTGTGGGCCGGGGTAAGGTCCTCCATTCCCTCTGCTCCCCACTTGGCCAGCAGCTCCTGGGAAGGCTGGAGGAGCAGGGGAGTGAGGCTCATCCAGCTGGGAAGGCTGGAGGAGCAGGGGAATAAGGCTCAGCCAGCAGTTCCTGGGAAGGCTGGAGGAGCAAGGTGAGTTTCATCCAGCTGGGAAAGCTGGAGGAGCATCCAGCCTTCCCAGCTGGATGAAACTCATCCCCCTGCTCCTCCAGAAGTTGGATGAGTTTCATCCCCCCTCCATCCAGCAAGGGAATGAGTTTCATCCACCAGTTTTTAGGAAGGCTGGAGGAGCAGGGGGATGAGTTTCATCCAGCTAGGAAGGCTGGAGGAGCAGGGGGATGAGTCTCACCCAGCAGTTTCTGGGAGGGCTGGAGGAGCAGGGGGATGAGGCTCATCCCTGCAGGGTTGTGGTAGAGCTGGGCCAAGCAGAGGAGGCTCTCTGGTAGTGCCCTGGGTGCTTCCAGCCCCTCCTCAGTGCCATTAACACTTTCCTGGTGTCAGTGCTGGCACATCCAGGATCCACAGTGGAGATCCCAGGGTAGGGGTGGGCTGTACTTGCGCAGAGCTCCTCCAAGCTCGGGATCCGTGCCCTTGGATCCATGGCAGGTTCCTGCCTTCCCAAACCACCACAGTTTGTGTTTCTCCCTTGCCACAGAGCTCTATGTTTCAGAAGCTGCTGTGGTGCAAGACAGGGAACGTGGGGACAGAGGACAACCAGGCCAACAGGCAGACAGAGATGCAGCAGCGTCACACGGCACCAGAGAGACAGGTACGGGAGTGGCACCCTCTGCCCCGGCGTGCCAGGCCAAGATCTGATCATCCTGGGGGGCTTCCAGGGCTGGGCTGCTCAGGGAGATGGCAAAAGGTCTCTTTGTGGGGTCAGGATGGCAAAATCTGCTCATGGCAGTCGAGAGAGTCCTCGGAGGATTTAATGCTGATGCTGAGCAAACACAGCTCTGGTCTCCCCATCTCGGGGCCTGCTGCCATTGCAGAGACAGGAAACATGGATGTCCTGGGGGTGGGTGGTGATCTCCTGCCCCAACAGCCCTGGGACAGAGGGTCTCCAATGCCCATTAATCACACATTGCTGCTGGGGCTTGGTGGGTGCTGTAGGACACTGTCATTGCAGGAGTGACATTGTCGTTGCAGGAGATGCTGCCGAGTGGGAGTGAGAGACCCTGGAGGAGCCTGGTTCCAGCCCCAGGGTGTGACCCCAGTGCAGGTAAGTGCTGGGGCCCAGGGGATGTGCTGGGGCTGGGATTGCTGTCCCAGCTGCCCGTGCTCTGAGCTGTCCCTTTCCCCCTCCAGTGCTGCAGCGCTCCTTTTACACCTTCGCTAGGAAGGTGCCCAAAGAAAACTGGAAGAGATTCGGCCACAACCTGAACCTGGAGGACAATGACATCCCCACGGACAAGTCGCACGATAACTTCTACGACATGCTGCGCAGGTGGCAGAACAGGGAGGGGACCAAGGCCTCCGTGAACACGCTGCTGGACACCCTGGACCGGATCAGCCTCGGCGGGGTGGCAGAGAACATCTCCGGCGTGCTGGTTCAGAGTGGATTTTTTCAGCATGAAACGAGCTGAAGGGAGCAGGGCACACGTTGCAGCTGCTTCCTTCAGGCTACAGCTATGAAAGAATTCTCAGAACAGCTGGATTGTAGCTGTTTGTAGCTGTCCTGTGGCTCCTCTACCTTTGAGGCCATGTTCAGCTGGGCCAGGAGCTGATCCCCACGTGAAGGACAAACCTCAGGGTCCTCTCTGCTGGAGTTACAGTTCAATGTTGGTTCTTCCTCGTGGAATCCAAGCTGGTTTCTTGATTTCACTGGGTCAGCACCAAGAGTTTCAAATAATTTCAATCTGCCTTGGACCATCTCTCTTGGAAGCACTGGTACTACCCAGATTTCTTTGGAATCTGTGCAGAGAGGGGCTCCCTGTGCTTTTGAACTGGATCATCCTTGAATGACAGGAGACTCTTGGTGTCATAGAATGGCTTCTGCTTCTAGAACATCTCTAAGTAAGCTTCATTCTGCATGCTTAGTGGTTCTGCAAGCTCAGCTGGTGTCTCGGGTTATTTTTTGTGAGCCAATTGTTTGTTTTTGTTTTTGTTCTACATGGTTCTGCTTGTTGTTAGGAGCCAATTTAAAACTGCACTTGGAGGGGACAGGGGGAATGATTTGCACTAGGATCACTGGTGTTGCCTGGGGAAAGGGACAACGCAGGGGCCACCCAGCCCATCCCCCTGCCAGGAGCAGGGCATCTCCCACTCCACCAGGTTGCTCCAAGCCCCATCCAGCCTGACCTTGAATGTTTGCCAGGATGGGGCAGCTTATCTGGGCAGCCTTTCTGCCAGTGTTTACTCACCCTCATTATGAAGTATTTCTTTGTAGTATCTAATATAATGTGATCTTCATTCGGTTTAAAGCCATTCCCGTGTCCTGGCACTCCAAGCCCTTGTCCAGTCCCTCTCCAGCTCTCCTGGAGCCCCTTTAGGTACTGGAAGGGGCTTGAAGGTGTCCCAGAGCCTTCTCTCCTCCAGGCTGGACAATCTCAGCTCTCCCAGCCTGGCTCCAGAGGGGTTCCAGCCCTCGGAGCAGCTCCGTGGCCTCCTCTGGATTTGCTCCAAGGCTTTCACATCCTTGTGGAGACCCCAGAGCTGCAGGTGGGGTCTCCCCAGAGCTGAGGAGAAGGGAAAAATCCCCCCTGGCCCAGGTTAGCCCCGAGGCTGTGGGGTGGCTGCTGTCCCTGTGTGCCCCAGTGTAGAGGGGTGAATGCACTGAGTGTGAGTGTGACCGTGGTACCTCCTGCCCATCTCAGACCTCAAGCACTGTGCCTCACACAGAGCTCAGGGACAACCTAGCTGTAAAAACAGCTGGGAAAACTCCTGGATTACTTGAGCTGCCACCCCAGTCCAGCCCAGTCCACCAGGACCTTCCCAGTGTGGTGGGACGGTGCTCAGCACCCTTTCTCCCCCACCCTCCAATACAACAAGCAGAAATGTTGTACTTATTTATTTAGCAATTGTAAACATAACTTTTAAGTTAATATATGCAATATAAAAATATTGGTATTTTGTTATGCATGGTTGTGTGTTTTTTACAGAGCTCTGGCCCAGCCAGTGTACTTTTCCAGTTTTTTACATTTCTCTGTTTATGAAGGTTTAACTTTAAAAAAAAAAAAAATCCTCCTGATTTTGTCATCTGGTTTGATTTGTTTTCCCCCCAGAACTCTGGTGAGGGCCTGTCTGGGGTCTCAAGGGACACCAAGGTCCAGGGTCCTAGTGGACACCAGTCGCTCCACGTGGCACTGAGGACTCAGCCCACGGAATTAATGCTCAGCCACCCCAGCATCCCACCAGGAATGGTCCCCACCAGTCCCCAAGAGTCCTTTGTGCCAGGGAAAGCCCTCAGCAGCCATCCTGGCCTTTAGTGACCCTACACCAGAGTCCCGTGCCAGAGCAGGGGGGTGCCACCCGTGCCTGGAGCCGGGGGTGGCACCGGCAGCGCCGCTCGGGGGGCTCCGGCTCCTCCCAGCCAGGGCTCTGTGTGTTGCAGTAGCTGTGTTGCAAATCCATGCAGTGCTTAGTGAGAAAAGGGCTCTGCTCAGCCCCCAAAAACGCCCCTGCAGCTGCTCCCCTGCCCCTGCACTGCCGAGGGGATTTCTAAGAGCGTGGGGCTGGGCTGAAAAGCAGGAGCTGCTGTTGACCTGCCCGGAGGGTTCGTGCCCAGGGGCCTCTCCTGGGCATCCCCCTGTGCCCCCCGAGCATGCAGACCTGGCAGGGGCTCCTGCAGAGCCAGGCACATGCAGGGTTCAGTGCCAGGGCTCGGGTCCTGGCCTGGGGAAGGCAAACAGGACTCAGAAGCAGCGGTGAGTGCCCAGACTGTGCGAGAAGGACAGAAAGCCGTGGTCCTACCTGCTCGCTGGGGCTGCCAAGGGACAGAACACCGAGGGTGAGGAGCCACCTTGCTCCTGCATCCGAAGCTGAGGGCGGGCATGCAGAAGGGGAGGCTCCAAGGGGCTCCACGAGGCCAGCTGGGAAGAGGAGCAGTGTGGGGTGGGAGGGGACACCCCCGGGAGCATCCCCGGGTGCTCCTCCAGCAGCAGCCTCTGCACGGATGGGCTCCAAGGAGCTTTCCCCATCCCAGCTGGGGAGGGTGAGGAGGTTTGGGTGCCTCCTGCCCTGCCTGGCAGCCCTGCAGGGACACAGGTGGGACAGGCAGAGTTAGTCCTATGGAAAAGCCACCTCGTGTTGTGCCAGGGTTTGGGTCCTGCTAGGCCTCGCTGTCCCTGCCCGTCCCAGGAGCGCTGGAAGGGGGTGATGGCATCACCCCGAGCCTGGCACAAGGATGTGCCTGTCCAGCTGCTCCTCCCACACACACAGGGACCACGCCGGGCTTTTAAAATACCATTTATTACAATGGAGCCTTCCAGGCTAAAATCCCAAGCCGAGGGCTTGGGGTTGGTTTCTGGTATGGCGGATTGAGGGACTGGGTTTGGGTTTGGGGTTTTTTTTTGCTTTAAGTTTCTGTCTAAACAAAACTGAAGAGTTAAGAACAGGGAGGAGGGGACTCCAGTCCCCTCCGTGCCCTGAATTAGGACAGACCCCACTTGTAGAGGAAATCCTGCAGTGCCTGGAGGCATTTGGGGACCAGGGTCCCCTGCCCTGTGCCTGACCCTGCTGTCAGTCCAGGGGGGTGGCAGGACCCCCACGGTGGCTCCAGGTGGTGAGATGCCATCAGACACCCAAACCACATCCCAGAGCTTCTGGTTCCAAATCGAAGTGGAAGCTGGATGTGTTTCTTCTTCTTCTTCTTCTTCCTCATGCTGATGATGTTCCAAAAAACAAAACCGATTTCCAACAAAAACTCCACATGAAATGAAACCACAACACAGCCCTCGTGCTCCTGTAAACGTGAGTTTCTCCTGCTGCTCGGGCTCTGCCAGTCCTGCCGCGGGGAGAGCAGGGCTGAGCCCTCCCCAGCGACCGCCCGCGGCCACCGCCGTCTGCTGCGGGGCCAGTGCCCTCCACGCCTGGCGCTGGGGCAGGGCATCCCACCCTTCCTCCTCCTCCTCCTCCTCCCCGTCTCCTCCCAGGGACGCTGGAGCCAGGGCAAGGACGGGGCTTTCAAACCACAGCCGAGGAGGAGGAGGAGGAGGAGGAAGAGGAGGCTGTGGCTGCCGACGATGAAGGAGAGGAAGAAGGGGAGGAGGAGGCGTTCCAGAAGAGCCACCGCCTCTTGGGCTGCCGTTTGAGGTGGAGGTAGTCTTCCTTCTCCCGCTCCTTCTTCGCCCGCTGGTAGTGATCCTCCTCCTTCAGGTACCACACCGGCGGCCAGCGGTGCTTCTCGAAGTACTCCTGGTTCTCTGCGGGCACACGGGGGGGTGAGGGCGGTGCCAGGACCGCAGGGACCCGCCTGTCACCTCCCCCTGGCTGCCACTCACCTCCCGACATGGCCTTCATGTCCCGGGGGAACTTGCGGCAGACGTTGTTGTAGTTGGTGCAGATGTGGTGCAGGCACCAGTCGGCGAGCTGGTAGGCGCAGTGGAACTGGGAAAGGATGGGACACCAGCTCAGGGCCACCAGGAACGGGCCAGCACCAGGGGTTCACCTCATTTCTCCATGGACATCCAAGTCCAGACCTGGTTGTCCAGCTCCTGGAGCTGCCGGACCCCTCTGTATGTCACCTGGAGCACCCCCAGCCCTGCCAGACCCCTCTGTGTGTCACCTGGAGCACCCCCACCCCTGCCAGACCCCTCTGTGTGTCCCCTGGAGCACCTCCAGCCCTGCCAGACCCTTCTGTGTATCACCTGGAGCACCCCCAGGCCTGCCAGACCCCTCTGTGTGTCACCTGGAGCACCTCTTGCCCTGCCAGACCCCTCTTTGTGCCACCTCCTGCCCCACCAGACCCCTCAGTGTGTCACCTCTTGCCCTGCCAGACCCCTCTGTGTGTCCCCTTGAGCATCCCCCAGCCCTGCCAGACCCCTCAGCGTGTCACCTGGAGCACCCCCAGCCCTGCCAGACCCCTCAGCATGTCACCTGGAGCACCCCCAGCCGTGCCAGCACAGGCTCCTGTCCTACCTGAGCCAGCTCCAGGAACACGAGCACGTCCCCATCGATGTCCACCATCATCTGCGCCGCCTCCATCAGGCCGGTGACCGTGTACTGCTCTGCACAGGGGGACACACGGGCTCAGGGGGTGGCTGGCACGGGGTGACAGTCACCCTGCCCTGCTGCAGCCGCCCGGACTCACCTGTGAGAGCCACCAGGTGCGGCAGGCAGAGGCGGTTGGCGAGGATGATGAGCTTCATGTCGTCCAGGTCGGGGCTGGAGCTGAACTGCCCCGTGTACAGGTACTCCAGCACCGCCCGCATGCAGCTCTTGCTGGTGTGAGGAAGTGCCACCTGCCACACGCACACATTGTCACCTCCTGGCCGTCCCCACCTGTGCCACCCTCCCAGGAGCTCTCCTCACCTCGTTGGTGGAGCTCTCCACAAAGGGGCCGCCGAACATCGCGGCCATCCAGTCGCAGCTGGAGATGAGCAGGGGCTTGTGGGCACTGATAGCACCGTCATCCAGCACGAAGGTGACATCTGGGGACAAGCACAGGGCTGCTGGGACCGGCCCTGCCACCGGGGGCTCAGCCACAGAACACCTCACCCCGGGGAAAGCAGAGGGAAGGGGATAGAGCCTGCCATATCTGGTATTTTTCCCTAAAACATCTCTCATTTTTATCCAGCATTCCCTGCCAGCTCAGAGGAGCTCGGGGAAGAGCCTCAGCAGTGCCCTGCCTATTCCAAGGGCTGTTCCCAGGTCACCCCACAACACATTTGCCACATTTGCTAGAAAGCAAATGTCACACTTAAACTTGTGTCCTTGGAGAGCTGGGAAGAAGGCTGGGGATCTCCTGCCTCGCTCTCCACAGCTTCTCCCAGGGGTGTGCAAGGGCAACCACACATCTGTCCCTGACAGGGACAGCCTGACCATATTAGGATCCATCTCCATGAAACAAATCCAGCCAGAGGAAGGCTGGGACATTCACGTCCCCCTGGGATGTCACCTCGTGCTGGTGGCTCGTGGTGCTCACTCAAAAGCTGGGGAAATCCTACTAAGGGCACTTGCTCCTCATAAATCAGGATGACCCTGTAAAAACCCAGGCTGGAAGAGAAGGAAGTCGCCTTTGCAGCTCTCCCATAAATAAACAGAGCTGCTGGGCCAGCTGGGGAGCAGGAAACCCTGGGGAAGGGCTTCACACTCACTTTCTCAGGGAAAAGAAAAAGGCGATAAAAATCCCCACACTGCAAAGTGTGACCAAAAACCCTGGGGGAGGCACGGCCACCCCCTCACACACAGAGCAAAGCCAGGAGCTCCAAGCCCCCACCCACCCTGTGAGCCCCCAAAAAGGACCAGGCTGCTGCTCCCGGAGCCGTACCCGAGAAAGTCCCCTTGGCCAGGCATTCCTTCACCCGGTTGGTCCTCCGGACGTGGAAGGCTTTGGTGATCTCCTGGTTCATGAACGCCTCGTTGTTGAGGATGTTGGCCACCATCATGCGCAGGTCGAACACCTCCAGCAGCTCGGCGATGTGAGCGATGTGCATGAGGTCCCGCTCGTTCTCGTCCAGCTCGCCCGTGTACAGGTACTTCAGCACGGCCCGGAAAGGACCCGGCTGGATGGACGCGTCCATCTTCACCACCACCATCAGCTTGGACTTGTAGGTCAGCGGGTCCTCGGCCATCTCCTCCTGGATGCTGGTGAAGGCCCTGCTCCACGAGGAGAGGTTCCGGCCCCGCCGCAGCCCGCGCTCGCCGTTCTCGTAGCGGTCGCCCCGCAGGATGCCGTCACTGGTGGAGGCTCTAAGGCACGGTTTGCGCTGGCCGGGTCCGGCCTCCTCGGCGCTCTCGCAGATGTCGAAGCTGGCGGCCCTCAGGAGGAAATCCCGCCCGTGGTGCCTCTCCTCCTGGTGCAGCATCCGCTCGGCGGCCGCGGTGACGGCCACCCCGAAGCCGTGCCCCGCGGTGCTCTGCTGGTCCTCCTCGCTCAGGTCCATGAGGAACAGGTCGTAAAACTTGGAGGAGGAGGTGGAGAGGTAGATCTTGTGTGCGTAGATTTTGATCTTCTCTTGCAGCACCAGGATGACGTCCGCGCACAGGGGGTCCTCCAGAAGGTGAGCTGGACGCTCCTCGTTGTTGGAAGGGGGGTCGGGGACGATGATGATGGGAGGAGGGGGCTTGGGGGGCAGGAAGGGGGCTTGGAGCAGGGGCCGCTGCACGTTGCGCAGGTGGGACTTCCAGAACTGCAGGTGGCGGCGGGAGATGAGGGCGGCGCGGATGGCATTGTCAAAGACGTCCTTGACGCCGAACTGGGCCACCACGCTCGTCTCGTAATAAGGGATCCCCAACTCCTTGGCGACCTCCCTGCCCTTCTCTGGGGGAAGGATCTCATTAGGTTTAATTGGCCTGAAAGAGACAGGAGATAATTAATGAAGAGAGCTCTTGAGATAAGGAGGGCAGGCAGGGACATCTCCAGGGCCCCACCTGGCCAAGGGTCGCCGTGCCCGGTTGACGGCCTCCAGGTCGGCGTAGCGCAGGTCGAGCTGGCAGCCCACCAGGATGACGGGGGCGCGGGGGCAGAAGTGTTTGATCTCCGGGTACCACATGGTCTTCACATGGTGCAGGGAGTTGGGGTTGGCGATGGAGAAGCACAAAACCACAACGTCGGACCTGTGAGGGGACAAGGGAGGGGTCAAGGTCCGGTTTGGGGACTCCCTCCCTGCCCGGGGTAGCGCTGGGCTCTGCCTCTCCCCACCTGCCGTAGGCAAAGCGCCTGTCCTTGTGGTGGTCACCAAAGGTGTCCCAGAGGCGCAAGGACACGCTGACATCATCTACCACATCCCGGGAGCGCTCCAGCACCTGCAGGAACAAAAACCATCCAGCGCCTCAGTCCCTGAGCCTCACAACCACAACAGCAGGACTGTCCCCACCGTGGGGAGTCAATCACAACCTCACAACCTTCCCACGGGGTGTCCACGAGCCCCCCCAGCATCCTCGGCAGCGCTCACCTCCTGGCAGACGCGGTACTGGTCGATGGCCCACACCGTGGGCACGTGGGTGGCGAGGAGCTGGTACTGGGTCAAGGTGGCGTTGCAGGCACGGGCACAGATGAGCCGGGTCTTGCCCACCGCGTTGTCCCCGACCACGACGCACTTGATGGTTTCTACGTTTGGCCTCTCATAATCCATGTCAGAATCCATTAATTGGGACCTGCAGGGGGGAACAAGGGCTCGGCAAACACAGCCAGGACCAGCCACGGGGTGTCTCCAGGGCACCACAGGGGCACAAAGCAGGAGGATGCTGACACTCCCTGGCAGCCTGGGGAAGCTCTGCAGCAGCTGCCCAGCCCTTCTCAGCTCACTGTGCCCGCCAGTCCCCTTTAAAATTTTATGTTCTGGTGGCAGTGTGGCTGCTGTGCCACGTCAGACACATGGCCTGCGTTGGATTGCGCCCTCCTCCCTCCCGGCTCTCCGGCTCATGCTTGTTCATGTGAGATGAGGCTTTTTTTTCTCCTCTCCCTTCCTCCTCTTCCTTTTCTCCATCTCCAGCGTTTGCAAGAGAAGCTTCCAGAGCTGCCTGACCGAGTGCACATGCGGGCACTGCCCAGCTCTGCTGTCTGGCAGGGACACTGACCTTCCCCCCTCTTCCCACCCCATCCCCGAGGGGATATTTGCCCCAGCTAAGAGCAGCAAGAAGAAACTCCTTAGGTTTCCCAGAGGCTCAGAAGCCACAGGGATTGGGAAAGCTCCCAGGAGCAGGCGTGACCCCAACACTCCTGAGAGAGATGTTGGTGCTGTGGGTGCTGCAAAGCTGATGAGCAGCACCCAGGTGTGCCACCCATTCCCTGCTCAAAGCCACAGCCTAAATCAGCCAGAATTAACTCATCACAGCATGAACCTGACGGTTTATGTGGTTTCCAGGGGGAAAATCACTGAGGGGATTGAGGGATAGCAAAAGGACAAAAAAAACCCAGATCCCAATTTCTCTGAACTTTCCAAGGCCACAGATCTCTTCCCCCTTGGGATAGCAAAAAGGACAAAAACCCCCACATCCCAATTTCTCTGAACTTCCCAAGGCCACAGATCTCTTCCCCCTTGTCGCTCCCTCCTGGCAGCGGCCTCCCGGGCTGCTATAATAAACCACCAGCGCAGTGAGCGAAAATACCCGGTAACGATGGCAACCGAGCCCTGCACGTGGGACCACAGCTCCCCAAACCGGCAGCCTGGCAAGGACTTCCCAATGTTAGCACCTCCCTCCGTGCGCAGGCTCCCTGGGCACACCTGGATCCACGGGGCAGGAGCGAGCCACGAGCCCCGTGGGCAGCTGGAGGCAAAGGCAGGTGGCACAAATCCAGGTCACTTCGGGTGCCAGCGCTTCCACACCGGGCTGGTCCCGAGGCAAAACTTCTCTGAGTAGTTGTCGCCGCATTCCACGCCCCCTCCATCCTTTGGGATGCAGGGAGTTCATCCCAAAGGGCATTGCAAACCAGGAGCAGCAGCGGGGCAGGTGGGCTCCTTCCCCATTAGCCCCTCAAAATCCATTTCCATCCCCCTCTGCTGCCATCCCCTGTCCCCTGCTCCTCCCAGGGATCAGCTCGGCTCTGTAGGGCCGGGAGATCTCTCGGGAGGGGGGGTGCCAGTGCTCGGGGAGCTTTGCCGTGGTTATTTTTAGGCCCAGCCGTGCTCCCGAGTCAGCCGAGCTGGTTGGGATGGAGGGGGAAGGCACAGGAATGACAACCGCAGTTGGCACTTGGGATGTTTGTCCCTCGTGGGGAGCTCAGCCCACCCCCAGCCGAGCCAGCTCGCAAAGTCTGGTGCCTCATGGGAATTAAGGGCTAAATCCTTGTGGGATCAGTGCCTGCCGTGAGGAGGGGAAGAGGGGGACAGCAGCAGGGATAAAAAGGGGGTTCTTGATAAAGCAGAACCTCCTGGGGGAGCTGTCTTGGCCCCACGGTGGGGGTGTCACAGCCCCTCACCCACGACACCACCCCAGGAGGGGCTGAACCTTTTCAAGCCCCCTCCTCACCTTCCCCACCATCACTTCTCTCCTGGGAACAGCTCCAAAATCCACTGCAGACTAAAAATAACCCGAGATGCTGAGAGATTGGAGTTCCCCTCGAAGGAAAAGCTCTTCCCAGAGGAGCAGGGCTGCTCCAGCCAGCAGCCCCCCAGCCCTGCTCTCCCTGCCTGCTGCAGCCCCCCACCCAAACCACGGGCACCCAATTCACACCCACACTCCCCCCAAGGAGAACCCCAAAATTGCTCCTTCCAGGCTCCCAGCCCGCGGTTGCCAAGGCAACAGCACCATCACCCCGGGAGCCGTCGCTTAGCAACTCCCAGGCTCCAAATCCTCCATCCCGCACCTCGCCAGGGGAGGAGACCCCCCAAACCGGGGCGAAACCGCCCCGAAACGGCAGCAATGCCCAAAAATAACGGGGTGCTTGGGGCAGCCGCGGGGTGCGGGAGGAACGGGGCCCGGGCGGCCCCGGGAAGCAGCCGGGGCTGTGGAGGCCGCGGCGGGAGGCGGTGCGGGAGAAACGGGGCCCCGAGCGGGGCTGCAGCACGGCCGGGGCCGGGGGATGCGGCGGGCACCGGGATCGGGGGTGCGGGGCATCTCGGGGCACCGGGGAGCACCGGGAGAGGGTGCGGGAGTTTGGGGAGGGAGCGGGGAGCAGCCGGACTGGGGGCGCGGGGAATTGCGAGGGGTCTCGGGGGGAGCTCGGAGCATCCGGGCCGGGGGTGCGGGGCACCGCAGAGGGGTCGGGGAACACCGGGAGAGGGTGCGGGCATCGCAAGGGGGCTCAGGGGTGTTCCGAGCACCCGAACCGGGGCTGTGGGGCATTGCAAAGGGGACAGAAAGCACAGGGAGAGGGTGCGGGGCATGGAGAGCAGCTCGGGGAGGATTCGGGCCAGGCGTGCGGGGCATCACGAGGAGGTTGGGGGTGCTGGCAGCACCCAGATCGGGGGTGCGGGACATCGCAAGGAGACTGGCGAGGACCTAGGCCGGGGCTGTGGGGCACCGCAAGGAGGCTCAGGAGAGCTCGGAGCACCCGATCGGGGCTGCGGGGCATCGCGAGGAGCTCGGGGTGCTCGGAGCACCTGGATCGGGGGTGCGGGGCACGGCGAGGCGGACGGGGAGCACCGGGAGGGGGTGCGGGAC
This sequence comes from Pyrgilauda ruficollis, assembly GCF_017590135.1. Lineage (NCBI taxonomy): Eukaryota > Metazoa > Chordata > Aves > Passeriformes > Passeridae > Pyrgilauda > Pyrgilauda ruficollis. Next base: position 944,247 of record NW_024510877.1, read on the forward strand.
ACGGCGAGGGGACTGGAGAGCAGCGGGAGCCGGCGTGGGGCACGGCGAGGGGGCGAGGGGGGGCTGGAGCCACCCGGATCGGGGGTGCGGGGCACGGCGAGGGGACCGGGCCCTCGCTGTCCCCTGTCCGGCAGCCGGGCCGGGCCGGGCGGCGGGGCAGGATGCGCGGAGGCGGAGCGGGGCGCGGGGCGGAAGCGCGGGGGGGGTCCCCCGGTACTTACACCAACACAGACGAAGCGGCGGCTCCCAGGGGCCGGGGCCGGGCTCGCCCCTCCGGACATGGCCACGGCGCAGCCTGCGCGGCTCGGCGGGGCACGGCTGGGCGCCGCGCTGCGCGGCTCAGGGCCGGGGCCGCGGGGGCCCATGGCGGCTCCTCGGCCGCCCCGATCTCCGCATCCGCGGCCCGCTGCGCTGCGCGGAGCCCTGCGCGGATCGCGGCCCTGCGCGCTGCGCCGAGCGGTGCGCGCTGCCCTGCGCGCTGCAGTCGCGGCCGCCCCGCCTTTCATTCACAAAAAACAAGCGGCCCCGGCCGAGCCCCGCCCCGAGCCCCCCCCGCTGCCGCGCATTGGCTCCGAGAGACGAGGGGGGGGCTCCCGGGGGGGGGTAGGGCGCATCCTGCCGCGCACAGGGACCCTCAACATGTCCCTTGCAGGAGGCTCCGTGGTGGCCCCCAGTCCTGCCGTGGGATCTCCATCCTGCCCCTAAATCCTGCCCCTGCTTTGTCATGTCCCCCTAAATCTGCCTTGGGACCCCATAATGTCCTCTCACCCCATAATGTCCTCTCACCCTCCCTTGCAGGGGGCTCCGTCAATTCTGCCTGCGGACCCCCTCGTGTCCCATCGTGTCACGACACGAACCCATCGTGTCCCTAATTCTCCCTTGCAGGGGACCCCTCTGTGCCCCCCAATCCTGCCTTCCATGCCACCCCATCCTGCCCCTAAACCTCCCTCTCTGGGGGCTCTGTTGTGGCCCCAATTCTGCCTTGGGACCCCATCCTGGCCCTAAAACCCTCTCATCCTGGCCCCCAATCCTGCACTCTGTGGATCCCTATGCCCCCTCTGCATGAGACCCCCGCCCTGCCCCTGCTCCTCCCACCCTGCCCTCCACTCTCTGTGGCATCCATAGGGGAGGATGACACCCTCATCCCCCCTAAATCTCACCTCCATCCTTCCTCTGCATCTGATCCAGCCCCGCCCACCCC